>NC_043703.1:65262930-65301415 GCF_006229205.1 Suricata suricatta | reverse complement strand
TATTTATTTTTAATACAGAGAGAGACAGAGCATGAGAGGGGGAGGGGCAGAGAGAGAAGGAGACACAGAACTGGAAGCAGGCTCCAGGCTCTGAGCTAGCTGTTAGCACAGAGCCTGACGCGGGGCTCAAACCCACGAACGTGAGATCTGACCTGAGCCGAAGCCGGAGGCTTAACCGACTGAGCCACCCAGGCGCCCCTACTTAGGTCTTTTAAAAATTTCTGCCAGCAGTTATTTTGTAGTTACCAATTTAGAGGCATTACAAAATTTCTGCCACATTTATTTCTAAGTGTTTTATTGATATTACATGTTATTATAAATAGAATTTTATTTTTAAAATTTTCTATGTTTATTTATTTTTGACACACAGAGAGGGGGAGAGAGAGAGGGAGAGAGGGAGTGAGAGCGAGCAAGCGAGCGAGCAGGGGAGGAACAGAGAGAGAGAGGGAGACACAGAAACCAAGGAGGGTTCCTGTGTGCTGACAGCTCAGAGCCTGATGTGGGGCTTGAACTTGTGAACCGCAAGATAGTGACCTGAGCTGATGCCAGATGTCCAAGCGACTGAGCCACCTGACACCCCTATAAATAGAATTTTAAAATTTCATTGTTTACTTGTTTAATACTCATATGAAAATTTATTTTTTTGTATATTGATCTTGTCCCTGACTTTGGTAAAATCACATACTTGTATAGTTATTTTGTAGATTAAGACATTCTTTGTGAATAGTCAAGTCTCTGTGTATCTACAATAGACAGTTTTCCTTTTCCTTTTCTGATCATTATCCTTTTTTTCCTGGCTTATTACACAAGCTAGGATTTTTAGTACATTGTATACTATACAGTGAGAGTGGGCATCCTTTGCTTTTTTGGGATACTAGGTGGAATGTATTTATATTATGTGACCATTATGTTGATTCACAATATGTTAGTTATAGGTTTTTGTAAAAAGCATTTTATCTGGTTGAAGAAATTCCTTCCTTCCTGTTTAGTAAAGAGCTTTTATCATGAGTGAGTGAATTTAGTTAAATGATTTTTCTGTGCTGATTTATGTGCTCTTGTGAGTTTTCTTTGTTATATTAATATTGTAATAATTATGTTTTTTAATTAAACGTTTTTAAAATAATTTTTTTAATGTTTATTTATTTCGGAGACAGGGAGAGACAGAGCGTGAGCAGGGGAGGGGCAGAGAGAGAGGGAGACACAGAATCCGAAGCAGGCTTCAGGCTCTGAGCTGTCAGAAAAGAGCCCAACACAGGGCTTGAACCCACAAACTGCGAGATCATGACCTGACCCAAAGTTGAACGCTCAACGACTGAGCCACCCAGACTCCCCAGTTAAAAAGTTTTTTAATGTTGATTTATTTTTGAGAGAGAAAGTGTGAGTTGGGGAGGGGCAGGGAGAAAGGGAGACACTGAATCCGAAGCAGGCTCCAGGCCGGGAGCTATCAGCGCAGAGCCTGATATGGGGCTCCAAACCACAAGCCATGAGATCATGACCTGAACTGATTTCAGACACTTAACCGATTGAGCCACCCAGGCGCCCTTCATAATTTTGTTTAAAAAAATTTTTTTTTCTGTTTTTTATTTATTTTTGAGAGAGACAGCATGAGCAGGGGAGGGTCAGAGAGAGAGACACACACACAGAATCTGAAACAGGCTCCGGGCTCTGACCTAGCTGTCAGCACAGAGTCTGACATGGGGCTGGAACCCACGAACCGTGAGATCATGACCTGAGCCAAAGCCAGACACTTAACCGACCGAACCACCCAGGTGCCCCAATAATTATGTTTTTTTAAAGCAGTTTTCATAAGGTGTAATTTACTTACCATAAAATTAATCTGTTTTTTACATACAAGTCAATGACTTTTGGTATTTTCCATAGTCATTCAACTATAACCATAATGTACCTTTTAAACATTTCCATCACTCCTCAAAGAAAGCTCAGACACACTTAGGTCACTCCCCATTCACACCTCTAGCCTCTGGCAATCCCTAATGTACTGTTTCTATATTTGCCTTTTCTGAATATTTCATATAAAGGGAGTCATCCTACATGTCATCTTTTATATGTTTAACTTCCATTATTTTGCATGTGAGGTCTGCCCATGTTCCTTTTCATTGCCAAATACTACTCCATTGTGGGCATATATACTGCATTCAGACTATCCATCTATGGACATTTGAATTATTGTTGCTAGTTCTTAGCTTTTATTAATAATGCTATTTTGAATATTAGTGTACAAGTCTCTGTGGATATACATTTTCATAGATACGTGGGTTTAGAATTGCTGGGTTGTATGGAAAATGGGTGTTTAGCTTTTTAGGAAACTACTAAATTGTTTTCCAGAGTGATTGTACCATGCTACATTTCCAGTGGCAATGCGACATTGAGTTTTGAATGTTAAAACACCTTTGCGTTCTAAGATAACTCTGCTGTATTTTCCATTTTCTATGTTGCTGGATTTGGCTTGCTTACAGTAGTTAAGGATTTCTGTGGCTGTGTTCATGAGAGACTGTGGTCTGTAGTTTTATTTTCTTATAAAATCCTTGTCAGGTTTTGCTGCTGGGGTTATCATAAAATTGTTGGGAACTGTTCCTTCCTCCTGTTTTATGAATGAGTTTTGTAGAATTCACCAATAGATAATATCTAGGCCTGTTCTTTTTTTATTGGAAGGCATTTTGATAATGAACTTACCTATTTGGATTTTCATTTATCTTGTGTCAGTTTGGAAAATTGTATTTTGCAAGGGATTTGTCCATTTTATCTACGTAATTGAATTTGTTGGCATACTGTTGTTCATAAACATTTCTGTAATATGCTTTTTATGTCGGTAGGATTTGTAGTGATAATCCATTTCAGGTACTGACAATTTGCATTATTGTCTTTTTCTCTCTCTTTTTCATTTGAACTAATGATTTATCAATTTTATTAGTCATTTCAAACAAATTTGGCTTTGTTAATTTTTTTTATTTCATTGATTTTTGTGCTATATTTCCACTCTTCTATTTGTTTTGTTTTTTTCTAAATTCATAAATGAAATCTTGGGCCAATGAGAGCTTTTTCTCTTCTAACACCGTAGAATTCTCTTTCAGCACTGATTTAGCTCATCTCACAAAATTTGAAAGGATTTTGATCAGAGGAATTAAGTGTGTTGTTTTTAGAGAAATTTTAAAAGTTTTTATTGCTGTTGATTGCTATTGATTTCTGTAAATATTTTTATTTTCTATTCCTCTTTTTTTATTGGGACTACAGTTATATTATAGCTTTGATTTTGTCCTGTAGCCCCCTGAGGTTCTATTTGTTTTTTCCCAATCTTTTTCCTCTCATTTTTCTTCAGATTAAATACTTAAATTGATTTAATTTCATTGTTTTTTTTAATCTAATCTGCTGCTTAGCCTATCCTGTGAACATTTTACTTTAAATGTCATAACTTTCTATTGTACATTTTGTATTTGACTCTGTAGTTTGTACTTCTTTGCTGTGATTTCCAATCTTTTCATTCATTATGATTTTTTTTAAACTTCCATGAACACAGCTATAATAGTTGCTTAAAATCTTTATTTGCTAATTCAGGCATCTGGGTCCTCTGGGTATTGGTTTCTATTGATTGTGTTTTATTTCATGAATAGACTACATTTTCTTTGTTATTTGTGTGTTAAGTAATTTTGGATTGTTATCCTGAACACTATGAATGAATAATTCTGTGTAGAGATTCTACATTTTGTTACCCTTTCTGAATTTTGTTGAAAAACTTTGAGGTGTTTGTTTACTTGGATAAACTCATGCTGCAGAACTCAATAGTTGGCATCTTTTGAAATCTTATTAATGTGAGTAGTTCATGGGTAAGCCAGACATTTGTCCTAAGATTTTGGGACTTCTTCTCTCTTGTCATTTTGTTTCAAGAATTGCTTCTATCATGTTCAAACTGCTGAGATTGTCCCTGACTTCTGGTTCGTGATGTAGATTGAAGCTTGTTCTAAATAAAAAGTCATAAGAAGCAAAGAATTTTACAAAATACAGTTATTTTCTTATATTTGTCAACTCCCATTTCTATTCTCTTATGTGTCTGCTTTTGGTTACTCTTCACCTTCAGAAAGCTATTTTTAAATACTTTGCCCAGAGTTTATAGTTCTGATCTGTACTGTGTTAAGAACCACTTCACTATGATCAGATTCAGCTTCTATCCTAAATTTAAAAAGAGAACAAAAAAGATTACTATGCCATTAGTACACTCAACAGAGTCTCTTATGTGTGCTTGACCGACATTGGAAATTCAACTATTAAAGACACAGATCCCTCTTTTCAGGGTTTTCACATGTCCTTAGAGGAAATAAATATAAACAAGTGTGAGAAATATACTAATAGAAATATCTACTTGGAAAGAAGGTAGCAGAGAAAGTGTGACTGTTTCTCACTGGGCTAGGTAATATGGGCACCCTGGCAGGGGAAGTTTAAGGAACACATTCTGAAGGAGTACTATATCCTCCTTGGAGTTTGAAGGATTAATTGGTATTTTTAGGCAAACAGGGAAGGAGGATAGTTCTATTATTCTTTCAAGGGTCCGTATATGGACAAGAGAGATGATGTAAAACCTAGAGCCATGTTCAGCTGGAAACTTTAAAGTCATCCTTAACCTCTCTTGCTTTTCCTCCTTCTATTATGTATGACTTTAAGATTTCTCCCTCTTAAATCTGCTGATTTTTTAAATTCAAATGTGTGACCTGGCCAGTTTTCTCTGTGTTATATAAATATTTCAAGTTAGCCCTTTAACTGGGAGGGACCTTGATCCCAGTGTTAAGCTCTTGGTGAGACTTAACTTTTGTTTAAGAATTGATCAGTCAAGAGTATTAAGTCCTGCTATCAGCTAATCTATTTTATTTTATTTTATTTAAAAAAATTTTTAATGTGTTATTTATTTTTGAGAGAGAGAGAGAAAGCATGAGCGGGGGAGGGTCAGAGAGAGAGGGAGACACAGAATCCGAAGCAGACTCCAGGCTCTGAGCTAGCTGTCAGCACAGAGCCCGGTCGCAGGGCTCGAACCCATGAACCTTAAGATCATGACCTGAGGCAAAGTTGGATGCTCAACCTACTGAGTCACCCAGGTGTCCCTCAGCTAATCTATGTTAATGCATCTGTTTGTGTCATGGATCTTTGTTCTAATTGTATAGGAGTTTTAGTAGATGTGCACTAGAGGCCCATCAGTTTATTAAACTTTTGCTAATACAGGTAGTTCCAGGCTCATCTTAATGTCTGGAGTAACTGCCCACCTAAGTAGTTGCTGGTCCCTCAGAACCAGCAACTTCCATTTTAACCTTCCATTTGAGGAAGGGGTTAAATTCAAATAATTTTGAAATCTGCAGTCTCTTAATGGGGAAAAAAGAGAAAGCTAGGATAAAATGAACAAACCAGTAAGTGTTAAATTTTTGACTTGGTTAAAAGGTATTGGGGAGTAGCATAACACCCTTTGGTGGTTACCCATTGTTCTTAGGGTAAGACTGAAAACTCTTTTTTTTTTTTAAAGTTTGTTTATTTTGGGAGGGAGAAAGAGTGAGCAGGGGAGGGCAGAGAGAGAGAGAAGGAGAGAGAAAGAACTCCAAGCAGGCCCTGAGCCACCAGTGCAGAGCCTGGTGTGGGGCTCAAACTCACAAACCGTGAAATTATGACCTGAGCTGAAACCAGCTGCCAGCCAGGTGCCCCAAAGCTGGAATTTGTAATATAATTTGTAAGCCCCTCCATGATCTGATAGCAGAACAGTTCACTTTTCTCCTCTCTTGCCAGCTTCCATTCATTTCTCCTTCCTCTTCTCCTTTGCTGTTTCCACTCCAACCACACTGATGTTCTTTTATCTTTTATTAGAGGTTCTTCTTATCCTAGGGCCGTGGTAAACCCTTTATATTCTGCCTGAACTTCTTTTCTTCATTTCCCTTTTATCTTCCTCTACTTACTTTCTCCTCTCCCAAATTAATCTTTCAGATATTTTGTGGCTTCTCCAAATACGGTTATATGCACTAATAATATAACTACTAGAATATAAGCTTTAAAAAAAAAATGTTATTCTGAGAGTGTATGTGTGAGCCAAAGAGGGGCAGAGAGAGAGAGAGAGAGAATGAATCCCATGCAGGCTCTATGCTGTCAGTTCAGTCAGTATAGAGCCTTATATTTGCTCCCAAAAATTGTGAAATAATGAACTGAGCCAGAACCAAGAGCTGGTAGAATATAACCTTTGCGGCACCAAGTTTTTCTATTAACTGTTGTATTGTGAGCACCTAATAAAGTCCTTTGCATATGGTATGTGTTCAGTAAATATTTGAATGAATACCTAGGTGAATAAATCCAGAGATGAACTGATTATTCAGAATTCCATTTAGCTAATTTTTGGTGAGAAATGAATGTGCCAAAAATTAGTGTGATGAATGTATTCCTACCACTTCTTGTTAGAGTGAAGAGGTAAATATCTAGAAATAATTGTTTTTAGAGATTTATTGTCTCACTGTTTGAGAATGATCCCTGGTTACAGCATAATGAGTGGTGCCTACCAAGCTGTAGGACGTGTTATGTAGATGCTGCCCGGTGCGTACGCTAAATCCAACTACAGTGAATAACATTATGTTTGACTTTTTGCTTAGTCTATTACAAAGATAGTCATGTGCAAGAAGTATTCTTTCTGCACTCTCCTAGGTTTTTCTTTAGGTTTTAAGCATGATTTTGACTATGGTTCTTCTAAAAAGAAATGAAAAAATCAGTAAAAGACCACAGTTAAAGCTATTAAAAATAAGTTAAATGAAGTTTGATAGCATATGTAATACTTAGAAGGGGTACCTATATTAAATTTAAATGACTTACCACTTACTTTAATGAAAAAATGAGAAAAGGATAACTTTTGATTAGGAGAAATTTATTTCTGATGAAAAAGCATTAAGAATGAAATATTCTAGGAAGTGAGGATGTTAAAAGTTTGTCCTTGAGGATCTTTTATAAAGAAACTAGGAAAATACTAGTTGTAAAAGTATTTATCTCACTGAATAAAGACAATTAGCTTGACAAGATCTCTCAGTTATTTCCAGTAGTGATTATGTGATTGCCTAGTTTTATTGAACATGCTTGCTTCTTTCAGTAAGTCACAAGAATTATTTGCTCATCATTTTTATTGTCCTTTTCATGTGTGTGCCTGAGAGCATGACTGCATGTGCATGAATGTTGTACTTTGTCTCTCACTCCTTTCTCTCCTTATAGCGCCTCACATAAGGGATTTACATTTTAAGGATGAGATTTACTTTTTAAAAGTAAGATTTGCTCTTATTTGGAATTTGAGATAAAACATATCATTTAACTGAAAGCGTTAAAACTTTCACATGATTTTTTTTCTCCCTAGAGAGTCATAGTAGTTGAGGGGTGCTTATGCCTTTGAGACTTCTGTCCCAAAGAAGAGCCTCTGCCAATAGGTAAGAGTAATTGAGAATAGATTGGGTTAGAGACCAGTGTGAAGTCACAATATTTCTTAAATTTCTCTGATTTAAAAAATGCAGTTGTTCAGGTGGGCTCTAATCCTGTATGACTGTTATCCCTATAAAAAAGAGGAAATTTGGATACAGACATGCATAGAGGGAAGCTGATGTGAAGAGATACAGGGGAGAGGATATGAAGATGGTCACATATATGACAAGGAGGGAAGCCTCTGACAGATCCCTCTCATAGCCCTCCAGAGGAAATGGCCCTGTTCTCAGACTTTCAGCCTTCAGGCTGTGAGAGCAGGTATTTGTTGGTTAAGCCGTCTAGTTTGTAGGACCTTGTTAACACAGCCTTAGCAAACTAATACATATGTATCAGATTGCTTTATGTTAGTTTTATAATCACTTTATGTCTTGTTTTTAAAGTTTTCTGATATTTGTTTCTTTGAGTATATTTTGTTTGGTTGGGTATTATCCAACTAATTATAAATTTTTTGAGATTATGTATTTTTCTCTATCTTTCCTATTCCTATAGTATTTTGTAGATGTGTAAGAGATATTTGTGTGGATGCAAATAGGCATGCTTTCGATAAAAAGCATTTATGTTATGTAGAAGCAACACTATGTCCAATATAAAATTGAGTAGGAAGTTTTAAATTTTAAGACTTTTTTTTAGCTGAATGATCTTACTGATTTTGTATTCTTGGATTCTGATATATATATAATATATTCTGATGTATATATAAGATTTGTGTGTTTAGATTATGTAATTAGATTGTTTTTAAATTGATATAACCATATTATAAGACAATTAGGATAGGGGCGCCTGGGTGGCTCAGTTGGTTGAGTGTCAGACTTCAGCTCAGGTAATGATTTTGTGGTTTGTGGGTTCAGGCCCCGCATCAGGCTCTGTGCTGACACCTTGGAGCCTGGAGTCTGTCTTTGGATTCTGTCTCCCTCTCTCTCTGACCCTCCCCTGCTCATGCTATGTCTCTCTGTCTCTCTCAAAAATTAAAAAAAAAAAAAAGATAAAAAGAAAACAAGCTGACTCATTGTTTGACCACGGGAACACTATAACTACTAATCCTTTTTCTGTTTTTCTTATAGATTTTCACCTATATAGAGAACTGGTTTATTTATATAATTATAATTACCTGTGTATTTGTGTATATAAATTTATTTCAGCTAACATATTATAAAAATTTACTTCTTGTCATACAGCTTTGTCACCTAACTTAGAATGGGTAAATAATATCCTATTTGTGTACATAGTGCATTTATGTAACGTGTCTATTTTTGGATATTTAAGTTGTTTCTAGTTGTTGACCACGACAAACATGCTGAAGAGAACATTTTTGTCCATATGCACATGCATATGCAAATAATGTTTTCATTATTAGGATTATTTTTTGAAGTTCAGTTTTAAAAAGTGGTACTTTTTAGGGTAGAGTAATGAAATGTCTTTTAAAGTTCTTCATACATATTAAAATGTGTTTTACAAAAGGAATTATATAGCTTTCGATGGAATTATTTCCTACATTTTCCAATTTGAAAATGTAGGCAATAATTTGCAGTCCTTATTGATACTTATTTTGATAGGTGTAAATAGTTTTAATGGTGGTTTTTTTTTCAGATACAGCTTACCATATTCTTGTTAGTAATTTTTTAATCCCATGATTTTAGAGAAAATCCTCCGTTTGCCATTATACATGAAAAAGGAAGACATATACATGTATATAAGTGTATATATGTGTGTGTATGTGTATATATACATGTAAGACACACACACACGTATATGACATTATTTACAAGTCTTGACCATCACATACCTTACTGATGAGTTGGCATAGGAAGGGAGCTTGTGTAACAGTGAATTCAACTGAAATGTATAAGGTAGTAGTTTTGACTCTAGGCAGATAGCTAGAAGTTCAAGTCACTGTATTTGGGATTCTGGTGCATTTGAGTTGCCTTTAGACTAGTGCTACCCAAAGTATCTGATATGATGGGTAGTGTGAGCAAATGATAATGTTTATATTTGAATAGTTGATAATGTAAAGGTTACAAAGAAGAATTATTATACACTGGAACAGAAGTTCAGTCAGTGGCTAGAGATGAATGCACACGCATCTGGAGATAAGCACTTTCTTGAGAGCTTTTTAGGTATTTGGGACCTCAGCTCTAGGTTTTCTCTATCCTTGGCCTCCTGGCAGGGAAACTAGAGTTAGTTCAGGAAAGCAATGCAGTATCCCATTTTCCAGAACTAGGTAAACCCCATGAGCATTAGGGGTTAAAAGTTTACTCCCCAGAATATCTGAATTAGAGCACAAAGCAGAAGGACTAATTCTCAATATTACCGGCATGGGACCTGAATCCTTAATATTCTGCTAGGCTTGAGCTTGAGGCTTTTTTAGTTGAGGCTCTTGGGGTTTGGAAAAGCAGAGATTCAACATTAGGTAAGTTATGTGACTTTGCCAAGATCATATTATCAATTTGAGACTGTGTCAGAATTGTGATCTAGGTCTTATGCTCACTTCTAATCTAGTGCTTTCAGCTGTACAACACTGTCTTGAAATGTTAAAATTAAGTATATAATCATTGTTACTTCACAAAGTATGATCATTGCTGTAACATCTAAAAAATAACTTGCTACTTGGAGAAACATTTTTGAATAAGTAGATGAATCTTGATATTATATAAATATAAAGTTGCATAAAATAAAATTTGTATGGTTTTATTATTTATTTTACTTTCATTTTTATCCCATGGTAATTAGCTTGCCACATTTTATTGAACTTTTAGCAGTATTAGGGTTAAATGTTCAATGACTGCTGACACCTGAAATGGTAGTCAGAAGAGTTGCTATGTAATCTTGACAATGATGGAATTTATACTAAAGATCAGCTTGGTTTAAAATTTATTTTTAGTGTTTGTTTATTTTTCTGAGACAGAGACAGAGCATGAATGGGGCAGGGACAGAGAGGGGGGTGACACAGAATCCAAAGCAGGCTCCAGGCTCTGACCTGTCAGCACAGAGCCCGATGCAGGACTCAAACCCCCGAACTGTGAGCCGAAGATCATGATCTGAACTTAACCAACTGAGCCACCCAGGCACTCTGAGAACAGCTTTGTTTTAGAAGTGATCTGTGACAGATACTTACAGTTGTTCTTTTGAGTTGTCACAGCAATAATTAATGAAACATAAAAATGAGAACCTACCATTGTTCTTATTTTATAAATGAAGAAACATACCTAGAGGTTATGAGAATGGAATGATAGTGGCACATGAGAAAATTATACTTTTGAATTTGCATGATTTGTATTTTTAGCACACCTTTGGTGTATGTAAGAATGTATGTGTGTGTTTTCCCATATAATAGTATATATGCCCATTGGAGATCATTTTGAAAATCTATGTGAAAAAAGAAATTAAAAAATAACAGTAATCTCATCACTGTAATAATCATTGTAAATACTTCAATATTTGTTAACACTATTCCAAGTGGTGTGGAAGTAAGAGCACTGGACTGAAAATAAGCAAACCTGTATATTCTATCTGTCCATGACCTTAGTTGTTCACCTTAGTTGTAAAGGTATCTTTATTACCAGCTTTTTTTTTTTTAATCATGAAGGATCCCTTTTCCTAACCTGCCTTCTCTCCCAGTTTCTACTAAATTATTTTTAAAAAGTAAGTATTACTTTGGTTTATAGTGTGGTAAATGATTTAACAACACTACATTTATCTACACTCAATGAAAACCAACCAACGGAAGATGATGTTTAGGTTAGGCAATACACTTTTAATTTAGGAGCATATAGTAGGTTAGACTTTTGAAGTATTAAAAATAAATTGAGCATTGCTCATTTGACTCTGTAAAGGCCTATGGTGTCTGTTGTGAAGGGAGCAATTGGAGCAGATGGTCTGTAGTAAAATACTTTTCAGGTTTAAAATGTTAGGGGCACCTGGATGGCTCAGTCGGTTAAGTGTCTGGCTTTGGCTCAGGTCATGATCTCATAGGTTGTGGGTTCAAACCCCGCATCAGACTCTGTGCTGACAGCTAACTCAGAGCCTGGAGTCTGCTTCAGATTCTCAATCTCTCTCTCTCTCTGACCTTCCTCTGCTTGTGCTGTTTCTCTCTGTCTCTCAAAAAATAAATAAAAAACGTTATAAAAAATTTGTTAAATGCTGGTACTCTGATGCCATTGCACATGGGTATGAACTCTTTCTTCCTTATTATTATTCCCAAAATGGTAATTATTTGCTTTCCAGATAGTAAGCTACTGTATCTCAAATTGTTGCACATGAATATCGTTATTTTAATGTGAATAATTTATGAGTTACAGGCATGGAATCACTCAAAGATAAATATTATTTTGCCTAGTATCCATTTTATGAGATAAAGTTACTTTGCATTTTTAATGCAGTTTCAATATTCTTGAACCAAATATTACTGAAGCTGTTATCAAAAAATATTTTTACCTTTTGAGGCTCACTTTTGAGGCTGAGTACTATGATGCTGTTACTCAAAATTGCATTCATTGTTGTAGTTTCTGGTGGTATATCCGTCAAAATCTGTCTCATGCTTGTTGGTCATACTAACAGTAGTGAGTACTGACAACGGGTGTCTAGTATCCTGCCAGTTTTACATTCTCCTGCTTACCGCCAACTCCAGCTAACCTTATTTTTATAGTGAAGTCAGGGACATACATCATGGTACCTTTTTCAGAATGCCATTTGGCTTACTTCTCCTTCTTTTAGGTAGACACACCTCCAGTTTCATGCTTATTAGATGTTTTTCAGTGTAGATGTGATAAAGTCATTTAACTAAAAACAGCCTGTCTCTTTATTAGAGAAATATTGTGAATGCTTATTTTGAGAAAAACCAAATAAAACTGAGGTAAAATTTAGTCCTGCATTTATTTAATAATTTCCTTATAAGAATAACATTTTAAAATGCTTTTTGATCAGTGAAAGTTGTTAAATCCATTGTGTTTTTTCACTGACTCAGGGATGACAAAGCTGTATATAAAGTGGGCATAGAAATCAAGTTTACTATTTTAGCAGTTTCAATTGATATTTTAATAATTAACAATTTAATAATAAAATAATTAATGCTTAATACTTTCATTATTGTAGTCTTTTGTTAAACTCAACTTTTAAAAATGCGAGTACAGATTTGAGAATTAAAATACATTTAGTAATTAAAATGAATTGTATTCAGTTTGACAGAAATGCTATTTTACTGGAAACACTGGATACCTTGAGGATAATTCTAAGTCATATTGTCACTTCTTGTAGTTCTACACATCATTTTCCATGGGTATTGCTCAAGATACATACCACTGTGAACAAGCTTTCTCTTCTGTCAACCTGGTAGTGTGCAGTGATTCAGATGTGGTCTCCAGTTATTGAATACTTCTTTGCCAGGCACAGTGATGGGTCATAGCAATTAAAGACATGGCATTTACTCAGGGCACATTAATCTAGGTATAGACAGAAAATGAAAAATAACAATTACATATTGATAAATGCTTTCCTAAAGCTAGGCACAAGGTATATGTGCTTAGGAAATAGCATTGAATTGGGGGATGGGTTAGATTTCAAAATGCTTTGCCTTTAAGAAATAACTTCTGACCTGAATTCTGTTACCCAGATTGAGGGGATTAAAAAGGGCATTTCAAGCATGTGCAAAAACTTAGAGATGTGAGAAAACATAGCCTTTTCTTTCTTAGTCCTGTTTCTCCATCATGGGGTCTTTTTCCATAAAAAGTTTCTCTATATTCTCACCCTTTCCCTCTAGTACTTTTATCTCCTTACCTGAAATCTAAGTGCTTTTTCCTTCTTCCAAGTTCAGCATGCCTCAAGATAAGCAAAGAATCTGGTATTCTCCAGATATTTTGCTTCTAGATCACGTTTTAAAATCACCTTTTCCCAGCAATTCCTTCCTGCTTTGAAATATATGCTCTCTGCTATATCATCCTTGTTCCATTATCTTTTAATCTGTAGAATATTCCTCAAGGATTTTTGTCACCTGGCTCACCATTTCCCTTTGTAGCCTACCTTCTAAATATCGTGGGTAATTTCGCTTCACAGGTAGAAGTTCCCTGTAGAGCAAGCCTCTCTGTTCATTCCTATTCCAACAACTTATATATTCATGCCACTTTAGCAACTGGGATATAGAGCCAGACATCAAACTTTAGAATCATCATGGGGTGCCTGGGTGACTCAGTCGGTTATGTGTCTGACTTCAGCTTAGGTCATGATCTCACGATTCGTGGTTTGAGCCCCCCGTCAGGCTCTGTGCTGACCACTAGCTCAGAGCCTGGAGCCTGCTTTGGATTCTGTGTCTCCCTCTCTCTCGGATCCTCCCCTTTTCACGTTCTGACTCTGAAAAATAAATAAATGCAAAAAAAATTATTATCACCAGAGCTGTTGTTTTAAAACTCTTGAATGTTACGATTACTTATTCTGATATCAAGATATCTTTTATTTTTCCATTTTCAATAACCTGACTTCTGCCCTCATTGGGACATCTAGTTTCTTAAATATCTTTACTTCATTCTTATTTCTACCAGATTCAGATCCAATTGGATATTGTTACAGTTTGCACATATGTGAGAGTCTTTGGTTTATTTGACCTTGACACTTTTTTTTATAATCTCATAAAAATACATATATGTATATTCTGTATCTTAGTTGTCTGTCTGTCTGTAGGTGCTGGGGGAGAATCCCATAATTGTCTTGATTGGTTTATTAGAAACACATTTTAAAAAATACTATCTGGGTTCTTAGTTTTTCCCAATAATTTTTTATTGGTTTTAATTTTGGCATATGCTCTCAGACTTTTTCCAGTGCACGTGAAGACTGGTGGTCAGGTGTGCTGCAGTAAGATGAGTAAAGATATTAGGCACTTGGTAATTCTGTTCTCATCCCACCCCATTCTCAATAATAAAATAATATTCATGAGTCACTCTCCACGTTGTGGTCTAGAATACCAGTATTGAAGAGGATCCGTGCTGGTGGCTCAGTTGATGAAGTGGCTGACTTCGGCTCATTTCATGATCTCACATTTCACAAGTTCAAGCCCCGCATCAGACTCTGTGCTGACAGCTCAGAGCCTGGAGCCTGCTTCAGATTCTGTGTCTCCCTCTCTCTGCCCCTCCCCCACTCATGCTCTGTCTCTCTAAAAAAATATTAAAAAATGAAAACAGTTTCAGAATACCAGTACTGTTGAAGCTCTCTGGATGTGGCTTACCGATCCTATTTTCCTCCTGTTCCTTAGAGTAACTAATTCTGTGGGTATTCTATTTATCATTCTTCTCCATGTGGTTTTAAAAACATGTATATGTATACATCAGCTGTATATTGTTTCATTATGAATTTTTAAAAATAACCTTTATAAAATGCCAATACATGATTTTCAGAAAAAAATTTTTTGGACTCAACATCATGGGTTTGAATTAATTTATTTCACTATCTATCTTCAAACTCAACAAAACACTGTGAGATCAATACTATTATTATCCACACTTTACAGATGTGGAAACTGAACACAGATGTATATTTAAGTGACTTGCTAAGGTTATACATTGAGTAAGTTTCAGTGTCTAGATTTCAATCCAGGGAGTCTATCTCAAAGCCCAGACACATAACCATAATATGGTGCTTGCATTCACTGCTAATCAGGGCACTACAGATTAAACTGTGGTGCTCTCCATCCATAGGTATGTCTGTTTATTTTTTTGTTTCTCTATATGTATTTATATGTATTTAAAATTCTAACAGATATCTGCAGGGAACTAAGAATTAGATGGACAGTATGTTTCTTTATTAGTATCATGTGATTCCATAAGGCACTACACTGATAAAACAACTAAGGGAAAATAACTTTGAATGTACCAATGTCTTATCCAGACAGATTAACATTTTACAAAAAGACAATTCCAAGAATACAGGAACTCAGAAACTGTCCTGTTGATCATTGCTGAAAGAATTACTAATGATGTACTCTAATAAGAAGAACAGAAAACCAAGAGAAAATAGTAGTATATGGGATGTAATGATGCACAAAGAAAGCTGTAAAACATGTTGTTAAATCTAAATATAATTTAAAAAGTTACAGGAGTTGGGATAGGAAGAAGAGAACAGAATAGTAAGGTATGTTTGTGGTCCTGTTTGGAGGACAGATAGATATATATGCTAACATCAGATTTGACTAGGAAAAAATAACAATAATAACCTACATATTACTTAGCACTTAGTACATATTATTTTGTAAAAATTTTATGTGGATTATAAGATATACATATATCTTGAATATGAATATGGTGAAAGTGTGTAAGTCAGCCCTTCCTGCCTTTGTTTCCCTCTGTTTTAGGCAACCGATGTTTTAACTGTACATTCCAATTCTCTATCAAACTGTTAACTCTGAGGAGGGTAGCTCTTTGCCCATAGTTGGACATTAGGGGCTGTAAAGTGTATGTATCCCTTGGTTTGAAGAAGTGACCATCACTTCTTCTGTAGTGCGCGTGCGGGCCCACAGAAGCGAGGACGCGAGGGTAAGGGAATGAGGAAAAGAAGAGAGAATCAAAGGCTGGAAACGGGAGGGACAACAGGAGTGGTGCCCAGATGGCCGCTTTAGTTCTCACACGCAAGGGATTTTATAGAAACAGCCACAGCTAAGAGAAGGGTTTTTTCTAGACAAAACTTTTTCTGTTCTCACAGTTATTGTTACAACATTTTCCTGGGAACTTTACATCTCTTCTTATTGTTATTATAAGAGTGCCCAAGCGTGAAGGACATTTGTACAGTAACATCTCAACTCAAGAAGCTTGAAGGACGTTGGTGCAGTAACATCTTAACTCCAGTGAATTAACCTCTGAGGACCTGGATCAGCCACAAGGGTTGTGAGGAGGGCACGAGAGCTTTGGTCATCACGCTCTCCTTACTGGCTCCTTGCTGCTGCTTCCCAAATTCTTCAGTGTCCAAGTGTCCAAATTGGTGCAGTGTCATCTGTTTAGGTTGCTTTATAGCACTATGAGCATTTGCATCTGTCACTACTAAGAAAAGTCCAGTCCCCAGGCATTGTCTATTCCTGTCAGGACCCCCATTTGTAGCATCCAGTATTACTAGCGTCAGTCTGATTTGCTTGCTGTTATTTAGGCCTTCCCATTAGGGAATCTCCCACCTAGCCATCTATAGTCTTTGTCTCTCTTATTGGCCAGCAGAACAGTTTTTGTTGTCATTTTATGCCTCAGAGGGTAGAAGAAGGACCATGTGTAGATTTAGCCCATCGCTGCACTACTGTAGTGCCCTCATGTCTCATTTCATGGGCTCAGTTGGCCAACCTAAGTGAGCACACCGTGATAGCTGCTTATTGATTCCAATCACCTTCTGAATCTGGAAGAGAGTTCTCGTGGTGGCCATTAACATGTCCCACTCTGATGCACTCTTGACATTCCAGTAGTGATTTCCAAAGGGCCGTGCCCAATGTGAACATCCATCTTACAAGCCAGATTTCCCTGCCCCTCTGCCTGAACATGGGGGCAGTAGGCCACTGCCTATGAGTCAGTGACTACCTAACCATAGAGGCTTTAACCCATGTTCAGTTCTTCATCACTGCTAGGAAAATACCATGCAATTCAGCATACCAAGCTGATCTATATTTACCTTTTATTCACTCAGAGTGGTGATCTTCCAAACAGATGTCCATTCACCTTGGAACTGCTGTCCACAAACCAAGCATCTCACTGTTGATCAGTCAAGAACTGTTCATATGGCACTGTTCACCTGACAGTAGAATCCAGCAGCTTCTCACACAGTTTCAGAGTCAGTCCTAGGGGAAAAGAAACTCCCTGCTCCTGAGAATCTCCTCCTTGCTTCCCCCAGGCAGCATGATCTTGTATAAACCGTATTCTCTTTATTATGTTCTGTACACTGCCCTTCCCATTAGAGACTTTCTCTGACATCATCCTAGACATAATGGCTATTTCAGATTTCAAGATCACTTTATGTCCTTCAATCATAGGGATGGATTCAGTAAATAATGTCCAACAGCAAGATAGTAAATACCCCTCAAATGAAAATTTTCTAGCCCAGCATTCTAGCAGTCATTGCTGGGAGGCACTTTCAGGCTCTTGCAATAATCCCCTGTCTGTGCTCCACATAGGGCTATTGCACAGAGAATTTGTTGCTACCGGTGCTCCAGCTTCCGTTCTACAATGTGTGGACTCAGCCAGTCTTATTAGTTCCCATTTAGCATGTCCAATTAATATTATTTGAAGGGCAAGATGCCTTGTGGTTTACAGTACTAGGTCCTACTAGGAAGGACTGTACCCAGTCAGGTACAGTGCCTATCTCCATAATACAATTAGATCAAAAAGATGCAACCACTTTGCATAAAGCCTGTTGAAAAATACCAGTTCTGCTACAAACCTTTACCTACTCCATCAACTCTTTCCCTCTGTTAGGACCTCATAGGTTTTGGTTTTGCAATACTAGGTGGGGAAAGTGTTCCCCAGCCAGTTCCGTTCCCATGAAACATTCAGGCAAAGTTGATTTAACTTTTTTACATACTTCCTGGTTAAACATTCCTTATTTCATATCATGCCATCTGTTAGATTTTTATGTTCTCTCAATCTAATTGCAGCCCTAGTCGGCCTCGCGAATGGATTTTAGTACCACAGTTTGTAGGGCTCCTTTGTAAAGGAGTCCTGGAAACTTCTCTTTTTTACCCTGTTAGCATTTGACCCACTCCTGTGCAAGTCTTTGGGTCATGAGCAAGTGACTGAGCAAAGGGACCCTGGCTTTTTGTCAGTCTTTATTTTAATTCCTCCGCCTAGCAACTGCCCCAGGGTACTGCAGGTCAGGTTTCTCATTGTAGTCTCTGCCTGCTGACTTTTTAGTTTTTTTCAAAATGTGGTAAACAGGGTAGATTTGCTTGGGTCTTTGTGATGTTGGAAGACCAGCAGAGGATCTCTCTGGCCCACCCAACTTTTGGTAGTGCTTTATTCAAACCTGTGTTTTAACCCCAACACCGTTCATTTTATTCATCCCATATCTTAATAACCATCAAAAGATTTCTGCCCTGCTGGGATGAATCCTGTGACCCTCCCCTTTATGAGCATTTTTTTTTGTTTTGTCTCTCAATATTTGCTTTATTCACCTTCTTATTTCTTAATACCTGTTTAAAAATGTCCACCTTGTTGGGAAGAGTCCCTTGACTCTCCCTTCAGCCTCCACCCATTCCTAATTAACCTAATGTTTTTATTAGCATCTGTAAGACCCATAAGGGAAAGCTGAGTCACCAAATTTAATAAACCTGCTAGAACTGTTTTTCACTTTTGTAGCAATAATGTTATGTGAGGTTGCCATGTGAAAGAGACTCCCTTAACCACATTTACCATGACTTGGGTAATGGGTATATTCAGTGGTGAATATCCTGGTCATGATAAAGCTGGTCCGATATGGTTTGAATGTGAAGCATATCAGCTGCTTCATCGGAGACGTTCCATTTGACATTTAAAGAATATGGTGGGCTGTCTACTTGGTCAGGTAAACAGCCTAGTAGTGACTTTTATGCAGGCTACCATGCTGGCTGTCCCCTCAAGAATAATCTCCTGTGGGGGCATCTGGGTGGATTAAGCATCCGACTTTGGCTCAGGTCATGATCTCGCGGTTCGTGGGTTCGAGTTCCACGTCAAGCTCTGTGCTGACAGCTAAGAATCTTGAACCTATCTTCGGATTCTGGGTCTCCCTCTCTTTCTGTCTGTCTTCTGCTCGCATGCTCTCTCTCTCAAAAAAAAAAAAATAAAGAAAGAAAAGAAAGCAAATAAAAGAGAATAATCTCCTGTGTGTTTGGATTACAGATAGTCATTTGTGACTTCTTCCATAGTGAGTGGTGGGTCCTGTGTCAGCCCAGATATGCTCTTCCAACTCTGCCTCACTCAAGACAGATACTCCTCCCGAATTAGTCACTCTCCTAACGCATTTCGGTAAAGGTTTTTCAGAAGGCTGATGATACCAGTCTACAAAATGAAACAACTTCACATTGTGTCCCCTAGCTTCAGCGCTACTCTGGTTTTGTCCTCCTTCCATGTGGAAAGCCTTCTAGGTGACCAGATGTCTTAGAAGATTCTGTTGTTTCGACACAATTTTTCCTTTGGGGGGTGGATTTGAGGCTAGTGGCCTAAGCCAAGACTGACTGAAATTTGAGGTTTGTCTATCATCAAAGTCTGACTCAGCACTTTTAATTTTATTTTAGCTATCACAGCTAAAATAATATTATGATCTCTTGGTAATAATAACCATGAGATTGTATATTTTGCCATTTTCTTATTAGTTTGCATTTCTTTATGCATTCACCAAACCAACTCCCAGGGAGTCCGAGTCATCTCTAAATTCCTTTGGTAACTTTTCCCTTTAGCCCTTGAGCACAGCACAGTTGCTGCTTCATGCCATGGGTGACCGTGTGACCACCCAGGAGTCAAAGGTGCTTCATCCCCACCCTTTCATTTGTTCTCTTCCCAAACACATGTTTCTGTGCGCCAGGCCCTTCTAGCAAATCTCACTTCTCTGCCACCAGAAGAGTTATAATTCTGACACCAATTCACATTCTGATACCAATTCTGATGTTTCCCCCTATACCACTAAGCAGCTGACCCAGTTTAGACACTATCTAAGCTGTCAGATGCCACAGGTTAAAGGCTAAGTTCTGTTAAGACTGCCTGCTCCCCACCCACAAATGCAATTGCAAGTCTAGGTTGTCACTTGTACTATAGATTGGAGGTTCTATCAACCCCTTCCCTGGGTTCCGTTACTTTCGTAGATAGGCTCAGAGAACTCAGAAACCGTTTATTTATTAGATTACAAAAGAATATATATAACTCAGGAATGACCAAATGGAAGAGACGCATAGGGCAAGTTATGGGAAAAGGGGCATAGGGCATCTGTGGTCTCCGAGTGTGCCACTGCCCCTGTATCCCTGGGTGTTCATCAACTTGGAAGTTCTATGAACCTCATCCTTTTGGGATTTTATGGAGTCTTCATTACATAGGCATGATTGATGAAATCTTTACCCATTGATGATTGAACTCAGTCTCTAGCCCTTTTTCCCTGCCTAGAGGTATGTGGTGGGGTAGGAGGTCTGGATTGAAAATTCTAACCCTGGATCCCAAATTTGGTTCCCTTGACAATCAGTCCCCAAGATTCGGTTACTTTAAAGTCACCTCATTAACATGACAAAAGATATCTTTGTTTCTCTTATCTGTTAGGAAATTCCAAGGGTTTAAGCAGCTCTGTGCCAAGAATGGGAACAATGCCCAAATATGTATATATTTCTTATTATAAATCACAATATTACATCAGGTCAGCTCTCAAAAAGCAGAAAATGGGGCACCTGGGTGGTTCAGTAGATGAAACATCTGATTCTTGATTTCAGCTCAGGTCATGATCTCATGGTTTGTGGATTCAAGCCCTGCATCAGACTCTGTGTTGACAGTGCAGAGCCTGCTTGGGATCATCTCTCTCTCTCCCACTTTCTCTCTCCCCCTCCCCTACGCATCCCCTCTCTCTCTCTCTCTCAGTCTCTCCCTCTCTTTCTCTCTCTCTCAAAAAATAAATAAACTTAAAAAAAGCAGAAACTATAGTGCATTCAAGGACAGAGACAGACACATTCATAATTGGAGATTTTAACACATCCCTCTTCATCCAAGGCAGATCATATTCATGAAATTCATCAAGTGTGTTGAGTACCTTAAAATATCAAGAGTGGCTCTTATTTCTATCACACTCTAAGCCCTGACATTAGTAGACCACAACTTCCTTTTAAGTGCACATGGAGTGTTAATGAGCATTAAACATGTTAGAAGCCAACAAAAAAATTTCAGTGAATTCCAAAGAAGAGAAATAATAAAAACAGCATTTTCTGATCACAATGCAAAGTACTAAGAATGAACAAACTCATTCCAAAAACAGCAAGGAGAAAAATGATTCACAGAAAACCTTGGATAAGTACCATCAAATGACAGAACTAAAACAATTTCCTAAGGAGCTTGATGTCCTTTATTCAAAGAAAAACAATTCATGGACTGGGGGAGTAAGGTACTTCATCAGCAGCAAAGCACTCTGCCTGAGGAATTTTGGTCAAGAGGGTTTTTTTAGAGCTTTAGTAGCTGCATTTTAGAAACAGGGCATGATTGACTGGGGTTGCATATCTGACCTCATTTCAAAAAATTAAGGAATAAGGACAGAGGCCAGGGTTGGCATTTGGCGATGGGCTGACTGGATATATTGCAATCCTGGTCAAGGAACACAAAAGTTCAGTTTGCTGAAGTCACGTTCTGGACAGAAATGCCTAGAAATTTATTTCAACAGTAGAAAACACAGATGAGAGCAAAAATTGATATATTAGTGATTAAAATAAGTGACACTGGATTGTGTGTGTGTCGATATGTGTGTATGTATATAACTACATGACTGAGATTGTAATGTAGGGAAAATTAAAACTCAGTATTAGTATATATTGTTTTTTCCAAGAGATTATAAGTGGTAAAAGGATAGCAGATGAGCCAGGTAATTAGCAATTCTCCTTACTCCCCCTCTTTCAATTCCCCCAAACACTAGCTAACTTTGTAAAAATACACAGATATGGCTTAAAGATAAAAAGGATAAAGACTGTTACTAACTGATTATATTTTTATTTATTCATGTGGAAAGGATGTAAGTTATTTTAATCCCACCAAGTATATGATTGTTTGTATGTTCCCTTATGGTTACACATTGAAATTTCTATCCATGAACATTTTATTCCTTAACATCAATTTTGGTCTGATAAAGAGTTAGTAGGTTGCTTTATCTTCTGATCTAGACCATAAGGATGTGTTCAAGTCTTCTGTGAATTGTGATATTTGAAATAGTTCGCTGTGAGGAGAAATGAAAGAGAGAAAAAAGTGGACAGTTGGATGAGTGTATGTCACTACCACTGACAAGCTTTATTATTTCCTCTTGAAAATGTTCTTGTTTCATTAATGCCCTGTAAAGGGCCTCTATGTCATTTAGGAAGCACTTCCTGTAGGTTAAGAATATCTCCATATTTTGCCTCTATAGAAAATACCAGTGCACTTGTTTGATCTGTAGCTTATTTATTTCAGCAAGTTTACCACTGAACAAAATAGTCATGGCATTTCCAATGGGTACATGACATGATAAAGGTCGTAAATGATTGAAGATCCAAATTAGAATACATAGTGTTTGCCTGCACATTAGAAATTACTCATTTGAAAAGAGCATAATAGGACAAAGTATATGAATTTGTGAAGTTGATATAATATGATTATGTACATGATAGAATCAAAAGAAAGGGATTATCTTTACTTTTAAAAAGCTTAAGAGAATTAAAAATGATTGTTTTATCATAACACTGTCCCAATTTTTCATTACTTCATTTATTATATACCATGCATTCTGCTAATGTTGATTATCATCTGTATGCCAAACACTGTGCTAAGTGTTACAGGCAAAATGATAAACTATATTTTGGGAGAGTTCTCTCTCTCTCTCTCTCTCTCTCTCTCTCTCTCTCTCTCTTTGTCTGTCTCTCTGTCTCTCTTTTGCATATTTTGTCAGGGTTTATTCTAGATTATCTTTTCAAGGAGTTGTGTAAGTAGCCTTGAAAGAGATATTTAGGACACAGGGCAGATTTACTTTTACCATGATACTGAAGGTATATCTAAGACAGAAATTTGCCAGACTTGCTAGTAGACTTTAAAATATTGAAGTCTCTATATGTGTAGCATCCACTTGGACTTGCCCCTGCATCAGCCTTGTGGACTTTGGAGGATGAGGGAACCAATACAAGCAGGAAGCTTATACAGACTTTTGTGCTTGAGTAATAAAATCCTTTGTCTCTGACCTGGAACCACCTGTCTTTTGTCAGCATTTACGAAACAAGCAGGCTAATTTTTTAGCTCGAAAGTAGGGGAAAACCTCAGACCTTTCTTAGTTCTGGACCCAGTAGAGACTGGGCTTTTGATCTTAGAGGATTTGTTTTCTAGTGGAAGAGACAGTAAAACATCTAGTTACTATGTACTGTAATAACTGTTATGATGAAGAAGCACAGTTCATATGGAATCTACTAGCAGAAACACTTTATTTATGCAGCTAACCTAGTTAGGGAAAGTCCGAAAAGCTTTCTGGAGGAAGTAATATAATAAGAACTGGAGGATAAGAGTAAGCTAGCCAGGCAAAAGACAAGGATGGGAAAAAGTTAATACTTCTTAAGATTGTGTGTGTGTGTGTGTGTGTGTGTGTGTGTGTGTGTGTGTGTGTGTAAATTGCCTTAGGCTTTTTTGGTTATGAATTACCTGGCTAGCACATGTTCAACTCCTAGAAGATAGGCACTGTTTCATATCCTCTACAGGTTTTATTCTGTAGTGGATCCTCATGTGTAAGGCATATTTCTTAAAGCTGCATGTAGTTGAGTTTTTTTTCTCTTAAAAATACATCCAGTTTGACAATCCTTGTTTTAATTGGATTGTTTAATTTCTTTATATGTAATGTAACTTTTGATGTGGCTTTAAAGATACCATATTTGTCTTGTATGTTCAGTATGTTTTTCTCACCTCTCTTGATTTCTTTTGGATTTATATATTTTTCATAATTATTCAATACCTGTCTTTGTTAACTTTTAGACATACTTTCTTTTGGTATTCTTTTAGTTGTTACCCTGGGTGGATATTATAATATACATCTTTGATTAATTAAAGAATAATATAAATCCATTCTTTTTAATCCCTCTTCAGACTTAGTGCTATTGTTTTAATTTATCTTAATATTTTATATCTTTTAAACCCTTTTTCACATTGTCATTTTTGACATACATAGTAAACATTTAGGTTTACTCATATATTTGTTTTTCCTTTTATTTCTTCTTGCTTCTCTATGCCTCCATCTGGGATTATTTCCTTCTGCTTAAAAAATTCATTTAGGATTTCTTTGTTGAACATTTCTTCATTACAATCTTCAGGTGTAATTTCTTTAAATAGCTTTGAAAATTTCTTTACCATTATATGTTCAAATAGTGCTCCTGCTTCATTTCTTCCTCCTGTCCTTCTGGAGGGCTACTTCTGTATATGGTAGACCTACTCACTATACTCTACAACCTTCCCCCCTTCACCCTTACTTTGTGCATACTCCTGAATCTTTTCTTTTGATATGTGTTCTACTTCACTAATTCTTTTTCCAGCTGTATGAAATCTGCTATCAAACTCATTATTGAATTTTTAAATTCAGTTATTTTATTTTTCAGTTCTAGAAAGTACATTTTATACTCTAATGGTTAGTTGCTGAAATCTTCAATCTTGGTTTTTAATTCCTGGAATCCATTATTTATGATTAGCTAAATGTTGTGTCTGATGACTGCATTATCTATTCATCTGTGTATTTGCTTCATTATTTAGTCCCCTATATGGTTTTATTTTCCTTGGCTTTCATTTCCTTCATAACTTTTAATCTGACTGGTTGTTTTTGATTGAGGCTTGAATAAAGTACACCAAAAGTTATAGAGCTAATTTGAAGCTTTGGATGCTGTTATCTTCCTCCAGAGAAGATTGCTTTTTGTTCATGCTGGTACCTAGGCTTAAGACACCAGCAACCTCAGAATGTCAGAATTGAACTAAAAAATTGAGATGGTTTGAATTGAGGCTTGGTCTCTGTGAGGGCATGTCTGTTTCTTTTTTAATTGATATACAATTTACCACTACATAAAATTAACCATTTTAAAGGGTACAAGTCAGTGGTTTATAGTATATTTGTAATGTTATGTAGCCATTACCACTGTCTACATCCAGAATTTTTCTGTCACCCCAAAAGGAAGCTCTATGCCTCCCAGTTCCCCATTCCTCCATCCTTTGGCAACTACTAATTTACTATTTGTCCCTGTTGATTTGTCTGTTCTAAATGTAATCATATAATATGTGATTTTTTTTTGTGACTGGCTTCATTCACTTAGCATGTTTTGGCTTTTTCCCCAATCCTTACTCCTGGGGAGTAACTCTTTAGAATAGCAAGCAGAAAGCTTGGGGTGTTTAAAAGGGTTCTTCCCTTGTAAGTCTCTAAACCATAGTTCTCCCATGGGTATGTTAAAATTTATATTCACATTCTCACCATTTCTACTTTTGCTTTTGTGGTGGGCATTTGCCTTGAAGGGAAAGATTCCTGGGCTGGACTTACTTCTCTGATCTTTCTTCCTCTCTGTGTCTGGCTTGGCAATTCCTCATTGTCTTGGCAGCTCTCTGATATATTCAAATACTGTTTTTATATTTTCAAAACTCTTTTGGGAGCATAGTGCGATTGGACTCTAAATTCTGCTGAAGGACTAAATTCATTTATTCAACTAGTATTTATTGAATGGCAAATATATACTAGGTGCTAGAGGTAAATAGCAAGTATACAAAGCAGACAAAAGTCTCTACTCCCATGGAGGTGACAGTCTAGGGAGAAGCAGTAGGAAATACGCACACACCTAAAATACATAGTATGTCAGATGGTGAAACTTTCTATGGAGCAAAGTGTGGATAAGGATAGAGAGAATTCTGGAGTGTTTGCTGTTGTAAGTAAAGTAGTTTAAAGAAGGTGTCTTTGATAAGGTGACATGTGAAGAGAGACTTGATGGGAGAGAACCAAATGGAAACTGGGGAAAGACCATGGCAGGCAGAGGGAAAAGCAAATAGGCACGAAAGAATGGAGAGTGTCAAAAGAAGATTGTGGCTGGAGCAGAGGTGAAGTTTCTAGATTTGATCTGATAGACAAAGAATGGAGCAGATCATGTAAAGGGCTGTACAAGTTTGGATTTTATTGGAACTGAGTTGAGAAGCCGTTGGAATATTATGAGCAGAAGAGAGACATTATCTGCTTAGAGGGCATAGATGGAAGCATTGGCTATTAAGAAGGTGGAGGAGGAACAGCAAAGTATCCCCCAAACTGAGAAGGTGCTTTGAACCAGAAAAATAAATTAGGCAACTCCATACAGTTTACACAGAGTTTTATTTGGGGTGGGGATCAGGTTGATGGCAATTCACGGCAGCTACATAGTTATTTTCCATGAAGTCTGGACCTTAGTCCACAGATTTGATAGAGTGAAGGTACACATAGAGGGCATTATAGTGTATCAGAGGGTTCGCCTGAACCTAAAGGGTTTGCATGTACCTAATTGACAGCCAGCTTTTAATTAGATCTGTGGCACCACCTGTGAGGAAGGGGAAAGACTATGTTATTTGTAACAGATTCATGGGAGGCTAAAGCATCTTAGCTTTGAAGGGCAATTCTAAAATATGTGTATTAATCTCTAAGGAACCCAGAACATGTTGCCCTAAGAGAAGTCATTGAGCCAACATGAACAAGATGAAGGGCCAAAGATGACATCAGTATGATTAGAACTCTTATAGTTGGCTTCGTATAGGTGTCTGGATATGTCATCCATGAAAAGAAACAAGAAGGGAGATTATATGTGTATACCTGTAGAGTTAATGTGATAAAAGATGACAAAGTTATTTTCTAACTGCTTTTCTTTTGTTAGTGCAAAGGGAAAATAGCCATTACTAGAGAAAGGATGGAGCAGAAGGTCTTAGAAATTTAAGCAGAGAAAAGAAGCTATAAAATAGTACTGTAGGAAAGTAAATAGACTAGGGAAGTGTAGGATGGTAGAGGAACACAGATAACTTCACTTTCTTATATGAATTGAAAGAATTTAGATCCATCTCCAAGGTTTTTATTATTTTATAAGGTTCAGCAACTTGGGGTTTGTGAAATGAATGACAAACGAAATTAACAGGAGGAAATAGATACACAATTTATTGGTATTTTTACATGCATGGTTCACAGAAATGAAGTGAAACTCAGAGATAATTAACCTTCTTGACAAAGGAAAGAGGGTTTGAGATCCAAGGGACAGTGCATTGTGGGCAAGTTGACTAGGAAATACATGGGAGAACCGCTAATGAAAGATAAGGGTTATTTTGGTACAGTTTGTTTTTGCAGACTCATTCTGGGGTGGGCTCTCCATCTCCAGTGGGAGGGGCTGCTCTTCTCGTCCTAGCACGAGAGGGGTTGGGTGTTTATGCCTTTCACATAGATAAACTGTGCTCTGCTTTCAGGCGGACTATGGGAGGGCAGAATACTTTTCCTGTACCTTTGGCTTGTTAATTACCTTCAGCTTGAAACAATTCTTATGCCAAAGTGTCATATTTTGGGGTGTCAAATCTGATCCCCTTCAATATAAATAAGTGGTTGACTACCACACCCTGAATATTATATAGATTGTTGCTGTTATTTGCTGTGACTTACTTTTAAAACAGTAAAATAAATTCTTTTATATTGGTATAATAGTGATATAATATTAAACTGAATTATATGTAATGTGTATTAGTTGACCTAAATGTGACATACAAAATTTCTTTCTATCAAAACTTATTTTGATACTGATTTCCATATATAGTTTAAGCGGTATATTAAGAAAAACAAGTTAATTATCCACTGAGAATTCCTATGTGAACTATAGACTGATCTTAACACTCCTAGGAATTTTGAAGAAATATTTACAGAAGTTGAGTTTAGGTGTCTATTTTCATTTTAGGAATTATTCATTTTAGGCTAGATGATGTTTTATCTCAGTTTAATTCTTCATGGTTAAGTTTTTATATATATGTATGTATGTTATAAAGAAAATTTAATTTATATACCTGTGTATTTAATGTGTATTTGTGTTTTCTGAAAAGCAAAACCATCACCTTATGATTTTTTTTTTTTTACTATTTCTAGAAGTTTTTGGTAGTTTTGTTTTTAAATTTATATTCTTCTGGTATTTAGTAATATTAACCACTTGTCATTCAGATCTGTTGATCAGCACATAACGCTAATGAATTTAAAGTCATGGATACTATTCCCATCTGCACTAGTAAATATTCTTCTTTATTTATTTTTTTGGCTGCCCATCTTATACTGGAAAAATGAGGGAATTTAACATTTATTGAGTCTAAGCTGGTCACTCTTGGGTGCTTAATATAAAGTAGCTTCTTTAATCATCCAGTGTAGGGAACTGGTGTTATTTTCAGAAGTTATCTGCCAAGTTGTGAATTTAGTAAGTGGCATTGTTGGGATTTGAACCCATGTGAGCCAGTCTCCAAAGATTTGTGCAGTGATTAATTGTGGGTGAGTAAAGAACATTTTTTACATACTGTTGAATAATAAATGATGGTTATTTAACCTTATGCTACTGAATTGTTTCTTTTCTTTTTATTAAGTGCCTCATTCATCCTAGTCTCTGTCACCTTCCTTTATTTTTCATTTTTATTTTCCAATTGAGAACTTGATAAACTTTCATTTTATGGAAATAAGTTATATAATAAAGGGACTGCTTAGGATATTATGGAGTGGAACTGGAGATGGGAAGTTGAATGGCATTAGGTTTGCTCTTGATTCTGTGCCACAGAGAAAGGTTACTTATTTTTATTTTTATTAGAGAGAGAGCATGAGCAGGGGCAAAGCATGGGGGGTTGGGAAAGAGAGAAGGAAGGAGAGAGAGAGAGAGAGAGAGAGAGAGAGAGAGAGAGAGTGAGAGTGAGAGACAGAGAGAAGGAGGGAGGGAGGGAAAGAAAGAGAAAGAGAATCTGAAGCAGTCTCCATGCTCAATGCAGAACCTGACACAGGGCTTGATCCCAGGGCCCTGGGTTCATGACCTGAGCCAAAATCAAGAGTTGGACGCACAACCTACTGAGCCACCCAGACACCCCAAGATAGGTTATGTTTGCAGAAGAATTGGCAGGATCCTTTATCAAATAAGTCATAGGGCTATACGTTTGAAAGCTCTAAAAAGGTTCATATTATTTTAAAACTCTTTTAAATATACTGATATCATCATAACCATATTAAATACTTGTTTAATAGATATAGTATAGTTCAGATATTTTAGTACATACTATGTATAGGTGCTATTCATAGATTGGTCAGTAGGACAAATGGAGGTCGTATCTTTAGGCAGTTTATAGTCTAATGTTTATGTGTAACCCCTCATACTGAGAATTATTATACCCTCCCAAACTTATATTTCCTATGATTATAAAGGTAAGGAATTCTTTTTAGAAAATTTATAGCTTTGGAAAATATGTAAAGCTGAAAAGATTTATAAGCCCATAACTTAGAAATTCACTTTGAGAAACATTTTGATTCAGTTCCTTTTCTCTAGGCAATTTAATAGTACCATATTGAGCATATCTTTTATGAGATGAAGAGTCTACTTACTTGCTATATCTCGCTTTTAATTTTCAGTCTTCCTTTGAACAAGGGTTGTATATGTTATTCATTTTTTAATCTATGAATCACTTTATGGATTCTGTAACCAAATTTATAATTTTTAAATTTTCTTTTTTTTAAAGTTTATTCATTTTGAGAGGGAGCGAGAGTGAGCAGAGGAGGGGCAGAGAGAGAGAAGGAGAGAGAGTCCCAAGCACACTACGTGTTGTCAGTGCAGAGCCTGCTGTGGGGCTTGACCTCAGGAACCATGAGATCATGACCTGAGCCTAAATCCAGAGCCTGAAGCTTAACTGACTGAGCCCTATTGATGTTTCCTTTTATGCTCTAATCCATAAAATTCCACTTTAACATTTGTAATTTCTTTCCACATAATTATTTCAGCCGCCTTTTTAGAACATTTTCCCAACTTCTTGCGTTAAATGCTTGATTCATTTATTTTTCTTTGTTGCTTCCTAATTAAAGCGTTTTAAAGTAGAAATGCTCACTCAATGGCATATGAACAGTCTCTTGGGAAGTCACATACTTGTCCCAGTTGTTACTACCAATAAAAGTTCTTTTCATCTCAAGCAGCTTTGTGAACTCTGGGAATCAGAGGGTAATGTTTTATTGTACTAGTCACCGTTTTTTATTTCTCTCAAACAGACCAGTTGAACTAGTGAATCTTCTCATTTGCATTTACCTTGCGAGGTAATCTTGGCAATTTATTTGGTGCCTTCCTTATAGTCTTTTAAATGTTACTTTACCCTCTTTGGGTCTTAAGGTTCTAAATTCTGTCCTTCCTGTATGATACCTCAACTCACATCTACTGTCTTCTCAGTAGAGATTTTGTATCCCAGAACCAGAAGATCTTAGAGATCTTAGAGATTTTATTTTATTCCTTTATATATAATGTTATAGAAACTGGGGCTCAGAGGAAAAATAAGCTGGTGTACTTAGCATACTAAACTAATGCACTTCTGTCCAGAGGTTTTAGTAGGGCTGTGATTTAAAAGCAAGGGCCTTTTCCATTTCGTCCCTTTGGGCCTGATCAGTACTTCTGTGAGAAGCTATTTTAGGATTTCATACTGTAGATTCAGATAATTCAGATATTCATATAATAAATATGCAACAATTCATGTACTGAAAAGGTTGAGATACAGTATTATGACCTAAGTGGTATTTTAGGAAGATGAATTTGGCAAAGATATTCAGTGGTGGCTTGAAGTAGGATGATATTGTGAGGAGGCAAAGAAGGGGTTTTAAAACTGGTTGGTGTGATGGCTAGCAATATGAAGAGTTGAATCTGAGGTATATTAGTAGGGAAGAAATATTATGGCTTGACAGCTGGAATGGAGAGAAGAGCAGAAGAATCAAAGGTAACATGAAAGTATCAAGTTTGTATAAAGGAAGAGACACAGAATCTGAAGCAGGCTCTGGCTCTGAGCTGTCAGCACAGAGCCTGACGTGGGAGCTCAAACTCACAGTCTGTGAGATCATGACCTGAGCCGAAGTTGGCCACTTAACTGACTGAGTCACCCCAGGTGCCCCTCTAATGCATCTTAACCTGATAAACAAGCAGTGTGTTGCAATATGAGTAGTACATGATGTCAAATGTCACATGATAGCAACTGAGCCATTCAGTGGTTCTTGAAATTTGCTTTATTATTTATTTTATTATTTGGGATACAAGCATGTTTCTGGAACTAATTATGCTCACAAATCAAGGTTTTACTGTTTATATATTTTTATATTAGGCTTAGTTAATAATTTTTTTGTTCTTGTACTTTGTGTTTTAATTTTTCATTGAGAATATAGATTCTATGTTATTTCCATGGGAAAAAAATTGTAAATAAGGATTGGGATTGGTGAGGCCTGTGAAGCCTTGAGCAGCTTAAGAAGATTGTTAAATTAAGGGTATTTTAGGTAGTAGCTGACTACCACTAATCCACAATTTGGATTGACCCATATTAAGAACCTTTATTTTTGTAAAATGAATCCAGTAGCACATGGAATTAGTGAAATTTTGTTTTAGGTGTCCAAGATAATTTAATCATGTAAAACAGAGTAAAGTGATAATAAAACATAAAAGAAAAATATAGATGTTTTTATTTTCCTTACACAAACTAAAGCATTATTGTACTCATACAAAATTTACATTAAAATGTCGATGTTTATTTTTGTAAATGATTTCAGCTGTGCATGAGATATGTGGTGTCTGTGTTTGACCCCAAGAATCCTTTAAAGATAAATACCAAAAGCCAGGAGTGCATAGAAAAACTTTCACCTGTTTTTAATATTAGTATTTTGTTTTATGTGAACTAAAGAATTATATTTCTCTACTCAACTAATGTTATTAAATGATATATAATGATTAATTCAAGTCATGTGGCCTGAAAAAACAAAAATCATGAAAAAATAAGCCTTAAGAACATTATGAAGATCAAGGATAGTTCTGATTGTAAACTATTTTAGAATTTAAATTTTGCATTTAAAAAATTTTTCGTATATAGAAGAGTAAGACTCATACTATAAAAATTCTGTATGCTTTGTTAGAGAACATATATAATTCTTATTTGGTTATATACAGCAGATATATGTATGTAAATTTTGTCTTTTCACATTGCACAGGTATACTTATGACTAGATTTTGATATTCAGATAAGAAAATGGGCTATTTTTCTTTTTTTTTAAAGTTTATTTATTTATTTAGAGAGAGAGCAAGCATGAGAGGGGGAGGGACAGAGAAGAGAGGGTGAAAGATGATCCCAATAGGCTCTGTGTTGTCAGCATGGAGCCCAGCTTGGGACTGGATCCCATTAACTTTGAGATCATGACCCAAGCTAAAATAAAGAGTTGGACACTCAACCAACTGAGCCACCCTGGCGGCCCATTAGATGTTTTTTTTATATAATCTGGCTATCTTGTATTCATCCATGTAAAAGTTATCATTCATTGCACAGTTACCTTTAAATTGAGGCATATGACTAAAGTAATATCTTTATATCAAGGTAAACAACTCTTAACCTCAGATTTCAAGTATTATTTATATTAGAAATGAAATGCATTATGCTTTCATATAACTTCTGTGCATTAGACTGTGAGGTGATTTTTTAAAAATACAATTTTCTGTAAATAGGGCCATATATGTATATGTGTTTGTATGTATGTGTACATAAAAGTAAAATATATAATGAAGATTACTTTGAAGGGATTTTTAAGTTTTTTGGTGAAAAATTGAAATTTATTACTTTGCATTAGAATCTAAGTATTAATATATCTAATTGGGAAATGTACTTTTTAGGTAACTGGGTCATTGGCTACTTGAACTTCTTGGCCCTCTTCATGAAACTTAAAATTTATGTACCAGGCACTGAGGAAGGCACTAGGAGTTATAATGGAGAGCAACGGTAGGACTCTGTCTTGCAGAAATTTATATTTTTTTATGGGAGACAGATAACATACACATAAATCAAATACAGACTGTAATTGTGAATTTGAAGTGTGTCCAGTCCGTACTTGTCTGTTTCGTCCCGGCTGGTTGGTCGGCGCAGGGTCCTGAGGAAGGAGTGAGAACAGGGTAGGGCAGGGAGCACAGAAAATGGAGGCAAGACAAAATCTCTGATCAAGCCCCAGTTTATTGAGAAAATACCCACACCTTATAAAGGGTTCAAGGTGGGAAACAAGGCAAGTTGCCAGGAAACAGGGTCAAGAGATGAAGGCTAGGGTAAAGGAGGAACCAAACTAAAGTTTTTAGCACAGCACCCGAGGGGCCGACACTGCCCTGCCTGCAGGCGGTTGATCTTTGTACTTCTGGCAGCTCCCGACAGAAATATTGTTTTTTGAAACAGAATAATGGAGACATACTTTAGAGAGGCCAATGAAGGAGCGCTGCAGTCAGGGAACAGTGAGCAAAAGGCCCGGGAGCTGGAGTGGAAACAAGGCCTGTTTAAGAACTGATCGAATCTGAGTGATTGCAACTTATAATGAGCCAAGGAGCGAGCAATGTGAGATGAAACTTGTAAGGCAGATGTGAAGATTTATTCTGGTTTTACAGACTTTTGGAAATATCTTGGATTCTGTTACTAGAGCTGTGGGAAACTGTTGAAGAGCTTTAAGCTAGAGGAGTGACATTTATGTTGTAGAAAGATTATTGGACTGCAGTAGACAGATACGGGGCAAAAGAAGTGGGGGTGTGGTATAGTGCTTTGTTCACTATAGCCACACAGTGAGTTTTTATGACTAAAGTGATGAAACTAGTATTAAGCAGGGGAGTTGTTTCTTGATTCCTTATTGGAATCAACTCTACTGTTTGTAGGTATTAGTAAAAATGGGTAAACCTCGGTTTTCATTTTCCTTGGGTAAATATCTAAGAGTAGAAATGTCAGCATGTATGTTTAACATTATGAAAAACGTACCAAATTGTTTTCCAAAGTGACTGTTATCATTTTGTATTCACATAAGAGACCAGTGGGAGTTCGGATTGTTTCTATCCTTTTCTATCTTTTTTATTTGAATCTAGTGGGTGTATAGCGGTAACTTAATGGTTTGGTTTTGCATTTTCTTAATGTCAAATGATGTTAAGCATCTTTTCCTGGACTTTTATGGCATTTTTATATCTTTTTTCGGAAACATGAGTTTAGATCTTTTGCGTGTTTAAAAAACTGGGTTATCTTTTTTTATTATCAAGATGCGAGAACTCTTTATATATTCTAAATAGTCTTTACTCAGATGTGATTTGCAAATATTTCTTCTTGGGCTGTGGTTTGTCTTTTCATTTTCTTAACAGTATAATATTAATTTGCAGAAGTCCAAATTATCAAATTTTTAAATGTAATTTGTCCCTGTGTGACCTGTTTAAGAAATATTTGCCTATTCCAAAGGCAAAAAAATTCTTTCCTTGATGTTTTATAGGTTTAACTCTTTTTTTTCTGAATGGCGTGAAGAGGAAAGGTTCAGTTATTGGGATATGGATGTCCAGTTGTGTTTCACTCATTGTAAATACTCTCTTTCCTCATTATTTATGTTGACACATTTGTCTGTAATCAGTTGATGATGTATTGATTTGTTTTTGATTTGTGTGGGTCTGTGATTGGACTTGTTTGCTAATGTGTACATTTATTCTACTGGTAATACCACATTGTCTTGATTTATGCAGCTTTGTAGTAAGTTAAAAGTCTGGTAGTTTAAGGCCTCTCAAGTTTGTTCTTCTGTTTTGGAATTGTTTTGGTTATTCCATGCTTCTTTAATTTCCACGTACATTTTAGAGTCTATGAATTCCTAACAAAAAGGCAACATGATTGTGGCTTAGATTGTATAAAAATATGGGTGGGATTCACATCTTCCAATCCTTGACTATGGTACATTTCTACAACTGTTTAGATTTTAGGTCTCTTTTTTCCCCCTCTATTTAAAAACAACAACTGAAACAAAAATCATAGCAGTGTTTTGTAGTCTTTTTTTTTTAATTTTTAATGTTTTATTTATTTTTGATACAGAGAGAGACAGAGCATGAGAGGGGGAGGGGCAGAGAGAGAAGGAGACACAGAACCGGAAGCAGACTCCAGGCTCTGAGCTAGCTGTCAGCACAGAGCCTGACGCGGGGCTCGAACCCACGAATGTGAGATCTGACCTGAGCCGAAGTCGGAGGCTTAACTGACTGAGTCACCCAGGCACCCCATGTTTTGTAGTCTTAAGTGTACAGACTTCACATATGTTTAGGTAAATTTTTGTCTGGAGTAGTTCATGTTTTATGCTATCTTACTGTGTTTGGTTTCAATATATTTGAATTGTTTTTTGTTAATATAAAGAGAAATATAAAAGATTTTTGTGTATGGATCTTAAATCCTGAGATTAGTAAAATTCTTTTTTAATTTGAGAAGTTCTTTTTTATATTTAAGAGACTTTAGATACTTTTTTCCACTTTTTAAAAATGGAGAGGAGAAATATTTAAAAATTGAGAAAAAGAGAGCCAGCCCAAGTTGGAAAGAGGGGAGAGAGAGAGGGAGAGAGAATCCCAAGCTGTCCGCGCTCTAACCCATGAACAGTGAGATTGTGATCTGTGCTGAAATGAAATTGGAGGCTTAACCAATTGAGCCACCCAGGTGCCCCTAATTTGAGAAGTTTTGAGTACAGTTCTTAGGATTTTCCATGTTAATGATTATGAGGTTTGTGAATAAAGAGAGTCTTAACTTTTCCTTTACAATCTGTATATCTTTTATATATGTCTATTTCTTGGCATTTTGCATTGGCTTGGACTAGGATAATACTGAATAGAAGTGATTGGAGAGGAGGATATCCTTGCCTTATTCCTGAAAAGCATGCAGTCATTCAGCATTAGGTGTGATGTTAGCTGTAGGTTTTTCATAGATGACGTATCAGTTTAAGGATGTTCCTTTATATTCCTGGTTTGGTGAAGGTTTTTTATAATGACTAGTTTTGAATTTTGTCAAATGATTTTTCTATACCTTTTGATATGATCTGATGGCTTTTGTGTTTTTACTATGTTGATATGGTGACTTACATTGTTAGATTTTTTTGATTGGTAAGCTTCCTGCATCCTGGGATAAAATATACTTATTGATGATGATGTATAATTTATAATTCTTTTGTTGTTAACATGTTGCCTATTTGGATTTGCTGTATATTTTGTTAAGTTTTTTTGTGTGTATGTTCATGAGGATTATTTAGCTATAGTTTTCTTTTTCTGATAGTTTTTTCTGGTTTTATTATCATGGCATTGTTGGCTCATAAAATAAGATTGGGAATGTTCCCTCTGTTAAAAATTTCTGGGAAAGATTATGTAGAGTTCATAGTAATTCTTTTTAAAGTACGAATTCGTTTGCAAAATCATCTGGATCTGAGGCGATTCTGAATGGATTTGTAACTGCAAATTCAGTTTCTCTTACAGACATAGGACTCTTTAGATTGTTTCTTAAGGTAACTTTTGGCAATTTATATCATTCAAATAATTTGCATTTTTCATTTCAGTTGTCAAACTTATAGAAATAAAATTATTTAGAAGAATCACTTATTACCTTTTTAGTATATGTGAGATTTCTAGTGATGACTCTTATTTGTGTTGAAGTTAATTTGTATTCCACTGTAGACTTGCCCAAGGGTCTCTGCCACCCCCACTTTTGATTTACCTGACTAGTTCAGTTGAAGAACCAGCATTTGGTTTCATCATTTTTCTCTGTTGTTTTGACTGGTTTTTATATCTTTGATTTTCTTTTGTTTTAGTTACATTTTTCAATTGTCTTAATTTATGAATGATTTACTCTTTCTAATTTCTAAATATGAAAACTCAGGTGACTGATATGAAATCTTTCTTCTTTAGTAATACGGGTAGTACATGAAATACTGTAAGTTTCCCTGAAGCACTGTTTAAGCTTTTAGCTGTCCCATAAAGTTTGACATGTTATGTTTTTATTTCATTTAGTTAATTTTTTTTCTAATTTCCCTGATCACACCTTCTTTGATAAACAGGCTATTAAGATCACGTTGGTCAGAGACTTTTATATTTTTTCCTGATGTATATTTTTACTGACTTTTTTCGGGGGGGGAGGGGAAGAGAGAGAGATGGACAGAGGATCCAAAGCAGGCTCTGCAGGGAGCCTAATATGGGGCTCAAGCACATGAACCATGAGATCATGACAGAGCCAAAATCTAGAGTTGGACGGTTAACCAACTAAGTCAGTCACTCAGGTGCCCCCATATTTTTACATATTTTATTTTAACTTTATTGTGATCAGAATTTTAAACTTTACTGGGATTTCTTTTACAGCCCTGGAGAATCTCATCTTGGTGAATATTTGATAATGCATGTGAAAACAGCATGCATTGTTGCATGGTGGAGTGTTGGGTGGAATGTTTTATATGCCTCCATAACAGCTAGGTCAAGGTGGTTGAACGTTATTTAAGACTTGCATATCTTTACTGATTTTTTATTTTTTGATCTATTTTTTCATCCAATTACTGAGAGAGGAGTATCAATATTTACAACTAAAAGAGCAGATTTGTTTGTTTCTCTTTTGCTCTCTTAGTGGATTCTTTCATATTTGGGCTGCTATATCATTTTGATGAATCATCTCTGTTCTCCTGATGGAAAGTTTCCATTTTTCTTTTACAGAGTCTACTTTGTATGATACTAACATTGTTACACCATTTTCTTTTTAATTGTGTTTGCATGGTATATCTTTTTTTGTCCTTTTAATGTATGTCTTATATTTTAATTCTGAGGTCACTTATGTGCTAGTCATCCAATTTTAGAAATATAGTTTTATTGGAACACAGACACACCATGTCATTTATGTATTATATGTGACTGCTTTTAAATTACAAATGCAGAGAATGTGTAGATTGCTTTGGGTAGTAATGACATTTTCACAATGTTTATTCTTCCTATCCATGAACAGGGAATGTTTTTCCATTTCTTGGTGTCTTCTTCAATCCTTTCATAAGTTTTCTATAGTTTTCATCAGATAGGTCTTTTACATCCTTGGTTAGGTTTACTCCTAGGTATTTGATAGTTTTTTGTGCAATCCCCATCAAAATTGCACCAACATTCTTCTCAAAGCTAGAACAAACTATCCTCAAATTCATATGGAACCACAAAAGACCCTGAATAGCCAAAGTTATATTGAAGAAGAAAACCAAAACAGGAGGCATCACAATCCCAGACTTTAGCTTCTACTATAAAGCTGTAATCATCAAGACAGTATGGTATTGGCACAAAAACAGACACATAGACCAATGG
>NC_043703.1:65224216-65262830 GCF_006229205.1 Suricata suricatta | reverse complement strand
ATAGGTCTAACAGGAAAACAGGAGAAACCTAATGGAGGACCAGGGGGAGGGGAAGAGGGAAAGAGAGTTGGGGAGAGAGAGGGACGCAAAACTTGAGAGACTATTGAATGCTGAAAATGAACTGAGAGTTGAAGGGGAAGGGGCAGGGGAAAAAAGAGGTGGTGGTGTTGGTGGAGGGCACTTATGGGGAAGAACACTGGGTGTTGTATGTAAACCAATTTGACAATAAACTATTTGAAAAAAATAAATTACAAATGCAGAGTTGAGTAGTAATGATGGAGACCATAAGGTCCTGGGTGTCTAAAATCTTTATGATAAAGTTTGCTGACCTCTATGATTTATATTTGTCATATAGAATTTAATTGGATCTTGTTTATTTTATATGTTCTTATAATCTCTGTGTTTTAAGTAGTGGTTTTATGTTATTCACATTTAATGTAATTATTATGGCAACATTGCAGTCTGCTATTTTTGCTATTTTATATTTATCACATCTCTTTTTTGTTTCTTTTTTTCTTGTTACATATCTGGCTTTGGATTAATTAAATATTATGATTTCATTTTACATTTACTGTTGATTTATGAACTATACATATTTTTTATTTAAAATAATTTTTTTAAATTAAGACTTTATCTTATAGAGCAGTTTTAGATTCACAACAAAATTGAGGGAAAGCTACAGAGATCTCTCATATATCCCTTGCTCATCCACATATATCAGAGTATTCATTTGTTACAATTGATGAACCTACCTGGATACATGTAATCATTTGAGTCTAGTGGTTTACATTGTGGCTTGGTGTTATACATTCTATGGATTTGACAAATATATAATGACATGTATCCATTATTATATATCATGCAAAGTATTTTCAATGCCCGAAAATCCTCTGTGCTCCACCTATTCATCTGTTCTTTCACCAACCCCTGGATATCACTGATCTTTTTATTATCTATGTAGTTTTACCTTTTCCAGAATGTCATATGATTGGAATCATACAATATGTGACCTTTTCAGATTGGCTTATCTTATGCAATTTAGCTTCCTCCATGTCTTATCATAGCTTATCTTATGCAATTTAGCTTCCTCCATGTCTTATCATAGCTTATCTTATGCAATTTAGCTTCCTCCATGTCTTATCATAGAAATTGCTCATTTCTTTTTACTGCGGAATAATATTCCATTGTCTGATTGTACCACAGTTTATCCATTCACCAACTAAAGGACATCCTGCTTGTTTCCAAGTTTGGCAGTTATTAAAAAAAAGGTACTGTAAACATCCATGTCTAGACTTTTGCATGTACCTAAGTTGTCAGCTCCTTTGAATGAATACCAGGGGGTGCAATTGCTGGGCCATATGGCAAAAATAGGTTTAGTTTTGTTAGAATCCACCAAACTTTCTTCCAAAGTGGCTGTACCATTTTGCCTTTCCATTAGCAATGAATGAGAGTTCCTGTTGTTCACCATCCTTGCAGCATTTGGTATTGTCAGTGTGTACTGGGCTTTGGCCGTTCTAATAGGTGTGTAGTGATACCTTGTTTAATTTACATTTCCCTGATGACATATGATGTGTGGAACATCTGTATACTTTCTTGTCATCTGTATATCTTCTTCAGTGAGGTGTCTGTTAAGGTCTTTGAAATTGTTTCTTTTTTATAAGTAACATTTTCCTAGAGTTCATAGTATACATTATTAACTTATATTTCTCTACCTTCAAATAATATACCACTTAAGATATATGGAAGAATCTTCTGAGTATACTTCTGTTTCTTCCTCTGCTGTCCTTTGTGCACTTGCAGTCTTTGCTTTTCTTCCTCATGTTTGTAAGTCCCTTAGTACATTTTGTTATTTTTATGAGTATCTTTTAAAGAGTTTACAAAATGAGGCAAAAAGTCTTTTGTATATAACAACAGATTTAAGAATTCTAGCATTCCTCAATTTTTTATGTCGTTTCAGATTTCCATCTGGTATCATTTTCCTTCTGCCAGAAGAACTTACTTTAACAATTCATATGGCAAAAGTCTGCTGGCAATGAATTCTCTCAACTATTATTTGTTTGCAAAATATTTTATTTTGCCTTTACTTATGAGATGGATTAGGGTTTTCAGTGTTAGGCTTGGAGTTACCATTTAAAGGTATAGAGCGGTTTGGGAGTTAAGACTTGTAAGTTTTACTTCATTTTACTCAAGTCGGCTCCTAGACACCAGGTTTACTTAACATATGTTTGTTATAGTCTTATAAAGCAATTATAAAAGTGATTATACTACTTTTGAAAAAATGCATGTTGTCTTAAATATATTTTAAAGAAGGCACTTATTGTATGATAGTCAGTCACTTTGTTTTCTCCTCCATTCCCTAGAGTTTTTATTGACTGTATTTGTAGCAAGATTTGTTATACTCTTGGGTATAGTTATTTCTATGCCACAGAAAGATTACCAATACAAATTGTAGAGATGACTCTTGTGAAAGAAATAGGAAACAAACAATTTTCCATTTTTCTTGCCTTAGTTTGTCATTTGAGTTTAGGGTCATTTACTTTTATTATGTTCATGTCCAAATTATAAAGTATTTTCCTGTTATGTACTAAAATTTTATATATAAGTCGTTTACTATGCAGATCGCAAATCTTGAAGATGAGCTGACTGAGGGAGATACATGCGTATGTCTTGGGGTGGTCTCTCTAGTATTGATAGACCTAATTCTATATAATTTTGACCAAACAAGAAAAATTCTGATGCTTACACTAGCTTTGGGACCTTGGGCTGGTTACATAGGTTAAAATCAAGTTTCTTTTTTGAGATACTGTCTCACAAAATGATGAGAATTAAATGAGGCTATATATACATAAATTACTCAGTACCTAAGTGCTCATGAAATTATAGTTCTTAATTTTTATTTTGTATTTCCACTTTTTTATTTCTTTGTGAAATTAAAGGTACAAGTCATCTCAAAGATGCCTTCTTTAGAGGTTAATAATTCAAGTATAGAAAGAAAAAACAAAATGTATGGAGGAGGACGAATAGAGGAAGGAGACGATAAGAGAAATGTAGTTCTCAAAATTTGAATATTAATTTTTTCTCTTTAGATGGGATGTATTTCTTGTTTGTTGGTATGTCTCATACTTTTTGTAGAAGACAGGACATTTTGAATATTGTCATGTGGAAACTCTGGAAATCAGATTCTTCTTTCCCACATTGTTTGTTGTTGCTGTTGTGGGTTGTTTGCTTAGTGCTTTTCTAAAGTACATTTCTAAGTCTGTTTTCTCTGTCAGGTATAGCCCTTGAAGTTCTGTTTGTTTGGTGGTCAGCTAATGTTTTGACAGAATTACTTCAAATGCCTGGAGCCAAGGAAAGATAAAAAAGAGGAAACAAAAAATACTCTTTGCATCTTTGCAGATTTGCTCTTTTGGGGCACTCTTGCAGTGCTTAGTCAGGCTGTTTACAGCTCTTTCCCAGCTTTTTCTTCCTTCTTGTGTAGAGCCTAAAGGCAGCTGTATGTGAAAGCTTAGGGTCTTTGTAGGCTTTTTCTGAAAGTGAAACCTGCCCTGGGCATGCATGTGGCATTCTCGACTCAGTAGTGTCCAAGAGAGCCCTTCGAAGACTGTATACCCACATATACCTTCTTTCTCTGCATCTTCCTTCCCAGGCTTCCAGTCTGTTTAGTGCATCCCAAGTGTTGTTTCTGGCTCAGGCTGCTTTAGCTAATACCCGTGCCTTTAAATGCTTTCAGTGAAAGTGTCCTAGCCCTGGGGATGTTCTAAGTTTGGTGAGACAAAGGCAGTTCTTTGCACCTGTCCTTTGGGAAGCTGCCAGATAGGTTGAAACCTACAACCTTGAGTTTAAGATTTCTGCTGCTTCCTCTGGAACTAGAAGCCCTTACCACTTGTGCAGGATGGATGTTCTCCTGATGGCTATTGCCCTCTGGGATGTGGGGGGATTGTAGATGGGACATTCCTTTTATCACAAAACTGGCTGCTTTTTCATAAAGCCTTCCTCTGGTTGCTGTACATTTTTGACTTGATTCCAGAAGTTTTCAGAAGTTGATTTTGATAGTTTCTGCCAACTCATTAGTGTTTTAGGGAGACCATTGCCCCGGAGTTGCCCATTCTGCCCATTTTTAGTGATGTCATCTTTTTCAAGGGAAGATGTAAACTGATTTCACTTGAAAAGTTAGAAAATGGATATATAATTAAGCCTGATTCTAACAACTGAAAGTTGTGTGCGCCTTACTAAGTCAAGAGTACAAGTTTTCTGAATTTTACTTGTTAAAGCTTACATATTTTCCAACTAGTGATAGAAGAAAAAGCTAAGCAACCGAGGGGTATAAACAGGAATGAGAAAACCTCTCTGTCTTTGTAATCCCCCTCCCCACCTAGCATTAAAAAAGTTATATGGCAATAAGAGCAATTCATTACTGAAGGAGAAAAGTTGAATACAGTAGAAGGTCTGGCTTACAACTAGACCCTCTTTCTTTCCTCCTGCCCTCCCATCTTGCCATCTTCCCATCCCACGTGAGACACTGAATCGTTTTCATGGGCTTAACACTGTACTTAGAGGTATAGATACCATGGATAGTTAGACAGAAACTGTCCTTACCCTTACAAAGCTTATTGTAATGTGGGAAATAGAAAGAAATCTGTAAACATCTGTATCATGCAATGATTGCATAGTGTGCATGGGTGTAATGGGAATTCAGAGAAAGGCTATCTTTGTGGGTAACGGGAAGGCTTTCTGGAGTTAGTGATATCTAAACTGGTATTTGGAGGTTTAATGGAAGTTAACAAAAAAATTGGGAGAGAACTCTATGTCATGTATAGGGAGTAACATATATGAAAAGTTTTAGATGAAGTGAGAGATATATGCAATGCAGAAATTGTTCCTATGACAGTAGCTAGGAAATGGAAGGTAGAGGGAGCTGAAGCTGGGGTGTTAAATTGTGGCTTTATGGGTAGTGTTATCTAGTTTAGAATTTATCTAGAAGAATAAGTTGTAAAGAAATTCAAATGGCTAATAATTGTCCAGTCTGATCTAATTAATGAAAAAGAATTATCCCATATGATTCTAATAATCTAAGACTTCAAAATAGATATTCAAAAGCTTTATATTAAAAATAAAAGATATTTAAATTGCTAGAAACTTTAGTACTTTCAGAAGAAATATTTTCCAAGTCAGCATTTTATATTCCAAATTTTTATATAGTAAATTTTATTTACTTTATGTAAATAAGTTAGTTCATTTAAAAAGCTCAGCTATGATACTTATATTACATAAATTCACTTATGACCAGTTCCTGAGTAGGAAGCACCAGTGAGGGGCACTTTTCTTGCGGTGGTAATGCCTTTTAGAATTTTAAGGAAAAGGCCTGGAAGAAAAGAAGATTCTTACCTTCAAATAGAGTATTACACTGATGCATTCAGATTTACAGGGAACTTAATTGATTTATATATCATGTTTATACTATGGTAACAGTGAGTTTAGCTCTTTATGATTTACCTTTTTTAGCCTTGTTATGTCATTTTGTCTGATTTTTAAATGGTTTTCTGATAATTTTTTAGTGTTGATTGCTAATTTTCTTGTAATTGAAACTTCAAAGTCTACTTTCCTGTTAAAGTAACCTTATTAGGTAAATTGGTTGCTTTTTAAAATTAAAAAAATTAAAAATTTACTACCTCTGGGTGTTTTATTTCTTACCCATAGAAATTATTTTCTCTTTCCCTTTCTCCCACACAGTTCATAAAACACTGATTTCTTTGTAGAGCTACTATCATACACCACATTTCTACTTTTTCTTTGTACGTCTGACTTCATAGGAAGTTGTTTAGGTTCATTTTCCAATAGATTAGAATCTTGGATCTGTCACATATATGTGACCTTATTCATGCTGCTTAATCTCATTTATTTTCATTTCTATGAGGATGATTATACCTTTTCCTCATAGGATTGTTAAAGAATGGTTTAAGTAATAAGGGCCAATTGTTTCCATTTTCTCTCACATGTTTTAGTTTGGTAAATATTGAACCACTCATTTTTAAGTGGGGAATAAATATTTCTCTGATCTTGGAATGATAATTTTATAAGCATTTAGCTTTATTAACATTAAAGTATTAAAATTTATAATAAAGGTTAAAAAGACCATCTATATCACCACTTTACAAAATCTACAATAAGTATTTTTACAGCTGCTGGCAAAGAAATCCGAGAGCAGACTGTACTCTTTTGTAACTAAATGATACATAGAAAGGAGCATTGTGTTTTAACTGAAAGATGGAACCGTAAGCTTCACATAACAGAGCCTGATTGTTAGAATTACACATATTAATTGTTAATTCCTTTAAAAGCAGACTATTTTTTTTCTTCCCACTGAGCCCCTCTCTGTTATTTACACATTACATAATGCTTGTTGGTTATGCCAGACTCAACTGAAGCACTTAACAATTCATTTAGGAGATTAGTCTAAAAAAATTATTCAATGTTTTCCCATTTTAATGTGTCCTAATTCTTACACAGTATATCAAAAGCTCAGAGGCTTAAATCTTGGTATCTACTTCAGTAAGTGTCCACATCATTGATTTTCAACCTGTGGTTTATTTTTCTCTATACAGTTCCCTTTTAGATTACCTCTTCTGAGTTACTAACCACTGGTCTACAAGGTTCATAGTAGGACCCAGGTCAATTGGATATATAACAGTGAAAAAGCAAATAGTTCTTTGATAAGACCGTGGTATGATGAAAAGATGTTTGAATTGATTTTCATAGATCTACAATTCATATCTAAGAGAGTACTTAATCCACAGTAGTTAGACATTTGCTGGAAACAAGGCTAGCTGTTTCATGATACTTCAGACAAATGTGATCAAATGACTACTTTTTTTTTTTTTTTTAAGCTCGAAGCTGGGGTTATAAGAGAACTGGTAATAGGTCACCTTAACTGAATGCTAGCTATATGCCTGATTTTGTTTCTAAGGGCTTTAACTCAATTATGTTATTTAATCCTAATAACAACAACACTATTAGATAAGGAACTTTCATTCCCATATATTTGAAAATTTTTTTCTTAATGTTTATTTATTTTTGAGAGACAGAGAGACAGAGACAGAGAGAGACAGAGCATGAACAGGGGAAGGAGCAGAGAGAGAGGGAGACACAGAATCTGAAGCAGGCCCTGGCTCTGAGCTGAACTCACTAAGTCGAAGTCAAACGCCATGCACATTCCCTTACCAGCTGAGCCACCCAGGCGCCCCTCATTCCCGTATTTAGATGAAGTAACAGGCTTAGAGAAGTAGAGTCAGTAAGATCACACAGCAAGTGAGTAGTACAGCTGAAATCTGAATCTAGGAAGTCTGAATTTGGAGACAATCTCTTAACTATTTTTGTAGCTATTTTTGTTAATAAGGCAAATAGGAGGAGTTGAGCTTGTTTCATACACAGACGTTAAAACCAGCCTTTAACCTGAGAGAATATCTAGGTCAGTGAAAAAAAAAAAAAAGGTCAGGAATTAGGGTGAAGGCTAGTTTCTCATAAGTTGAGTTTTGGAGTTATTATAGAGAAAAATACACACATAATATATTATTTTAAAATTTGAGAATATATTGTTTTTAAATTCCTAAATTTTGAAAGACTTTAAAAATATTCTTAAATGAGATTTTATTGCTTATATGGACTTGTATGAAGAAATATTTATTCTGCTTCTGGCATCAAATTCCAGGGTTTTTTAAAATTTGTAATTATTTTTCATAATTTACTAGTTTTGTGACCTTTTCCAAATTAAATTTTCTTTGCCTATTTTTCCTTAATTGTAAAATGAAGATAATAAAAGCTTCTTTCACATAAGTTGTGAGAATTAAATTATTTAACATATCTAAAGCCCTTAGAATGAATAGTACTAAATGATGTATGTAACATTACCTGGTGGTGGTATTATTATTATTATTATTATTGTTATTATTAATCTTATTTATCCCATAGTCTGTGGTCATCCACCCTTATTAATGAATTTTTTTTGTTAAAAAAATCTTCTTGAATCTAATTTCTGGTACCTATCTGCTCCTAATCTTAGTTTTCCTTTGTTTCTATTTTCTTAACTACTTATATTTTATATCTTCTCATGCTTTATGTAACTTATAAGCCAATTTCAACTTTTAGGGAGATAAGGTGTAACATGCATACATATGTACAGATGTACATCTTTATTTCTGGAACCTAACCATTGTTAATGCATGGGCTTTTTCTTCTCCACAGATATATCCCTAGCTCCTAGAACAGTAATTTCTAGTCTTTAATAAGTAAGATATTTATTAATAAATGAATGACTTCAGATTTGTCAGGCATTTTTGTATATGGCTGTTATTTTCTTCCTAAATTTTCCATTCTTTAGACCAGAAGGATATCCATTTTATCAATGTTCTTCAAGAATTATAACAATATAATTAGTATATCATATGTGAACTGATTATTAGAGAAGAAGAGTATCTCATTATATCCTTTACCGTATGTGTATTTATCTATTACTGCTCTTAAAGTAGCATTTGGGGGGATAGTAATACTTTTGACTCAGTTTTGACAGAATGCCACAAGTTAAATACGTTGCTATTAAATCATCTTTGTATATCAATTCACATTCTTTAAAATACAATATTATAAAATACTAGCTATATCTCTTTTAAGTATCTAAAAAATTAAAAAAAATTTTTTTTGAGAGAGAGGGAGAACTTGTGCTCATGAGAGAGGGTGGGGGAGTGGCAGAGAGAGAGAGGGAGGCATAGAATCCAAAGCAGGCTCCAGGCTCTGAGCTGTCAGCACAGAGCCCCATGGTGGGGCTGGGGCTGGGGCTGGGGCGGGGTGGGGGATATTGGATCTCATGACCTTGAGATCATGACCTGACCTGAAATCAAGAGTCAAATGCTTAACTTACTGAGCCACCCAGGCGCCCAAGTGCCAAACCCTTTCCCTTTTTCATAAGAATTTGTCCTGCATCCCACCCAGTAGTCCTCCACTATTTTGCTCTACTTGATTTGAAATTGCCCTTTTCTACTTAAAAAAAAAAAAAGATTTTGCTAGTTTTAATTTTTACAGCACCTTTTTTTATAGCTTTCCCATTTTTATCGAAGTTAGGTTTAAAGCTGAAGAATTGAAATTTTCTAGAGAGCTGTGCTGTCATGCCAGTTGAAGTCATTGATTGTTTTTAATCTATTGTTGTAAATAATCTCTCCTGTTATCATTAGTTATTATTTCCTTTTGTTCATTTTCAGCTGGTTGGTGGAGAATTTGACTTGGAGATGAACTTTATTATCCAGGATGCGGAGAGTATAACATGCATGACAGAGCTTTTGGAGCACTGTGATGTCACATGTCAAGCAGAAATATGGAGCATGTTTACAGCCATTTTACGAAAAAGTGTTCGGAATTTACAGACTAGCACAGAAGTTGGGCTAATTGAACAAGTGTTGCTGAAAATGAGTGCTGTAGATGACATGATAGCAGGTATGAGGTTATCTGACAGGAAAATATACTTTAAATGTTTAATAAGATTCATGTACTTCTCTTATATTCTACTGGTAATATAAATTTCTTGAAGCTAACTTGATTTAAAATAGATAAATAGAAATACATGGAAAGTTTGCTGTGTACATTAAGGGACGACTTGAAGAAATGAAGATACTTTCTTTTGTATTAGACAAACATAATTACTAATTTTTCTTTTCTATGTTTTAGAAAATCTCAGTGTGGAATACTATGAAATCTATCAGAAAAATAAACAGTGCCTCTTTATGTAGTACTTAGTTAAACCTTTACAAACTAAAAATTTACAATATGTAGTAGAATGCTGTGTAATGAGCACTTCACCAACATTTTCAAGCTCTGTGCTCTTTAGTTTGACATATGTTGAAATATAAGGAGGTACTGGTAGCCTTGGGATAAGCATGTTGAATTTTTAGGAAGTGTCCATTTACTTTGTTTTTTGTATTTGTTTGTTTTTGAGAGTAAACTGGTATTAAAATAAACAAAACAAAATAAAAAGATATAGATTAGAACATAAATACTGCAAAGAATTTCAAGATAAAAATATTACATTTTGTGCTTGTTATGTTATTTAGAATAACTTTGAAATCCATGATTATTCATTGCCAATCCTTTACCTCCTTCCAAATTCATTCTCTTTTGTTGTCAGATGCCCGTCAGTAGAAATGTTTTGAAAGATGATCCCAGAGCAACATTATTTTTCAAAAATAAGTTTATAGTTTGAAATGTTGGTTTGTTTAAGCCATGAATCTTCAGCATAAGTTTCTTCTGATGTAGAATGGTTTTTATAGTTTTAAAAATACAAATATGACTCTTCACAATATCATATCTGATCCTTAAAAGTAGGTCAGACACTAGAGAATCCTGTATAGTATTTTGATTTATGTGCAATTAATTTTAATATTAGAACAAAAAATTAAATCAGAAATAATGGATTGAAGGATAAGTTAAACCTGAATGCTTTTTAAATATAAACAATATTTAAAAATTTTGTTTTTCTAAGATTATATCAAAATCATTCCTAATTCTCTTGAGATGTCATCTCTCTCTGTTTAGAGTGACAGCATTTTCTATATTGGATAGTAATGGTTAACTTGATGAAAAATGAAATTCAAATTTAGAACAACTATTAAATGATGATACCTACCATCCTTAAACTGTTCTGTAAATCCTAGCATTCTTTAATATAAACAATTTATTTGTATGAGCTTATATATACATATATATGTGTAGAACATCATATAACCTTTGATTCCTCCTATCTGGGTTTAATCCCTGAAGGTTTTTTTTATTTGTTATTTTTTTGAAGTACACTTTAGAAAATGAGCCACAGTTACATACATAGTGGTTTGCTGATGCACAATTCATGAGCTTTGAGATATATGATAGTAATCTTGATTAGTAATGCAGAAATTCATATGTTCATGTTTTCTATTATATAAAGCTCCTTAATTCTCTTATATTTGCTTCTTATATGATAATAATGCTGGTAACACAAAGCTTTCACTTTTTGTTATTTTAATCATTGAATAAACATCAGAAAATTCCTTGTACCTTACAATTCCACAGGGGAAATTAAAATTTAGATGACATAGTAAAGAAGCACTAATAACCAACAAAAATGCTACTAAGTTCTCACTCTGAATATTCATGGCATGTTAAGTTCAAAGAGGGATTTTTCATTTATTAATGTGTAGGTATGATGAGAAGGTAGTTAAACATTTATACTGAATTGGTAACAGTACTTTTTCATCTTTAAAAAATCTGCCTAGAAACAACCTGCAGTAACAAAATTAAAGAGACCTGATTGGGCATATGTATAATAAATAAGAAATTTAAATAATTATGTCATTGAATAAAAATTTATAGATCACTTTCTGTGACATACATATGAGGTGAGATAAAGGTTGGGTAAAAGAAGTTCAGCTTCTAGAAAAGTTATTTGTAGGTAAATGTTTAAGAAATCTGTGAATTTGCCATTGCAGCTAATTACTTAAAACTGCTTCCTCTTGACTTAGGGTCTTAATAAGGTGCTTGATTTCTACCTAGAATTGTGGCTTAGAAAGAGATCTGACTAATATGTTGTAATCATAAACTTTTTTACTGAATGATGAAACATTTTATTGCATTAAAAGGTCTCTCTCAAAAATGGCATTATCAGTAGTCACAATATTACATAAAGATTGCTTACTATTGTTGCATTACATAAGATTAGGCGATTATTATATTGATAAAAATAACCATCTTAAATATCTATTTTGAAATACATACATAATAAATATTTTTAAAGTCTGAAATTCCAGGTATTGTGTTATTGTATAATATATATTATATATCAGTAACTATTTCAATTTATCCTAATCCACTTTTTAAAGTAATTGATGATAAATTACTTAGAATGTGTATGCATATTGATTGTATAGTATCTTTAATCCTCAGGAAGTGCTTTAGAAATTGAGAACATGAAGGAAGTATAAATATTTAGATGTTTAATTTCTTACAAAGAGCAATTGATTAGATACTACTCACAATGTTTAGAGATGAAAAAAAGAATTCAAGGCCAGGAGATTAAATGTGTAATTTTCCTATTATCTGGTGAGCTGGTATGTCTCTCATATGTACATAAACACACGAACAGAACGGATATCACTAGTAATGCATTTAAGTCATACTTTAGAGACTGGCAGGCAACAGAGATGGCCCTGGAGCCATACTGCTTAGGTTTTAATCCTGACCCTACAGCTTAGAGTTTGTTCTTGGGCAATGTGATTATGTTATTTATGCCTCACTTTCTTCATTTTAGGAAGGGGCTAATACTAGTACTTACCTCATAGGCTTGTTAAGAGGATTTGTGCACTTAATAATTATAAACCACTTGGAATAATGCCAGGCAAGGACCTTGTAAGTGCTCAAAATTGTTGTTAATGGGACAAGGAATATTTCCAGAATATGTTTTATTAAAATAGATAAATCTACAAGAAAATATGGTCAACTATCATTTTTTAATTTGAAAATAGTCAATTTACATGGTTAAATCATTGTACCTTTGTATGTTTTTGCCTACCTTTCCCTGAATACAGCAGATATGCGTGTTGATGTATATGTGTGTGTATATTCTAGGAATTTATAAAACCTATTTTATATATTTACTAAGAAAACTTAATTGTAATGGTGAATCTGATGGAAAAATCCTAAAATTGAAACACAGTGTTTGTGGTTATCTGGTAACTTAAAAATTCTTAATTACAATTGCTATTCATGAGGGCAATTAGATAACCATACATGTATAAATGAGAGTTGATAACTTTTGCTCTTTCAAAAAAGTGTATTACCTTGACAGATGGCAGCTCATGACTAGAGTTCAGAATAACTTTATTTTCCTTTAAGATCTTCTAGTTGATATGTTGGGGGTTCTTGCCAGCTACAGCATCACTGTCAAGGAATTGAAGCTTTTGTTCAGCATGCTTCGAGGAGAAAGTGGAATCTGGGTAAGCTGTGGTCAGAGGGAAAAGTATTCAATATCAGTGCATTAATACTTAATGTTCAACAATTTGTCTCTAGAGAGCTATAAACTGGAGTTTGTAATGGAAATTGTTCCCCTTAAAGAGTTTAGTAAATGATTTAAAATTAATTTCTCTCTAGTTAGAAAACAGTCCAGTGTCTAACATCATATATTACGTATTTTTACATAATTTGTACAGTGACATTTCTTTTCTTGTTTCCTCAGCCAAGACATGCAGTAAAATTGTTATCAGTTCTTAATCAGATGCCACAAAGACATGGTCCTGATACTTTTTTCAATTTCCCTGGTTGTAGTGCTGCGGTAAGTTTTAAATGCATATGTTTATTTTTATTTATTTATTTTTGTTTCTTAAAGTGTAATTTATTGTCAAATGGGTTTCCATACAACACCCAGTGTTCCTTATCCAAAAAGTGCCCTCCTAAATGCCCATCACCCACTTTCTCCTCTCTTTCACCTCCATCAACCCTCATTTTTATTTATTTTTAATTCACCTCTGTTAAGGTATAATTTACATACAATAAAATTCACCTATTTCAAAGTACAGTTCACTGAGTTTTAAAGTTTCATAATCACTACACTACCACAGTCGTGATTTTGAACAATTCCGTCATTTCCTGCAATTCCCTTGTTTGAATCCAGTCCCCTCTTCCAAGCCCTGTCCCTTCCAACTTCTGTTTTATTTTGTGTTTTTATGATTTTGCCTTTTCTAGAATTTCATATAAATAAAATCATTCATATGTAATCTTTTCGGTCATGCCTCTTTCACTTATTATCCTTTGAAGGTTGCCCGTGTTGCAGCTTCCCAGTAGTTTATTCTGTTCCTTTTTATTCTAATTTGTGTTACATTTTATGGATATACCACAGTTTGTCCGTTCACTACTTGATGGGCATTTGAGTTTTCAGTTTTTGGCTCTTGTAAATAAAACTGCTATGAACATTTGAACATAGATCTGTGGGCATTTTTTCTCATCTCTTAAGAGAACACATGCGTGAAATTGCTGGGTTTTATGCTAAGTGTGTGTTTTGTTTCATGAGATTGCTTTCAGGCAGATTGTTTTCCAGAGTGGAAAATTTTGCATTTTCATTAACTCTATGAGAATCTGTATTGTTCTACACTCTGGACGTTGTCCATCTTTCTAACGGGAGGCATTTAAATGGTTATGTAATGGTTCCTCATTGTAGGTTTAATTTTGTATTGCCCTAATGTCTGATAATATTGAGCACTTTTTCATGTGTTCTTTGGCTGTTTTTGCATCTTTTTTGTTACATTTTTGTGCAGATCTCTGGTTAAAAAAAGTGGTTGTTTTATTAAGAGTTCTTTATGTATTTCAGGTATAAGTTAATTTGTTAGATGTGTATTTGTCAAATATTTTTTCCTAATCTGTGACTTTTCATTTTCTTAACCAGTATTTCTTAAGGTAAACAGATTTTAATTTTGATGATGTTCAATTTTCTTTTTGTTATGGCATATGATTTTGTAGTCTAAGAAATTGGTGTACACCAAGGTCACAACATTTTTTTTATGCTTCCTACTGAGAGTTCTTTTGTTTTAACTCTTACATTTAGGTCTAGGATCCCCTTTTTAGTGTGAACTTTTAAAATAGGATATGAGGGTTTCTCTTCTTTCTCTGCCCCTCTTCCCACTTGTGCCCTCTTTCTCACAAAATAAATAAATAAACATTTAAAAATATGATATTAAATAAGGTTAGAAGTTAAAGTTGTGTTTGTTTTGGATATGATTATTGAATTTCTTCATAACTGTTTGTTAAATAGACCGTCCTTTAGCATTGAACTTTCTTGGTACCTTTCTTGAAAACTATCAGGCCATGTGTCTATAGCTCTGTTTTTGAACTCTACGCTTAGTTCCTTTGTCCTCCGTTTCTGCTTTTATGCCAAAATCATATGTTTTGTCTTTATTTTCATAGCTATATAGTAAGCAGTTCTTGAAACTAGTTTGTATAAGTACTCCAACTTGGTTCTTTGTTTTAAAACAATTTTGGCTATTCTAGATAGCATTTAAATACATGTGAATAAACTTGTCAACTTTTATAAAGTGCTTACTGTGACTTAGATTGTGTTGTGTTAAATCTATAGAACAACTTGAAGAGAATAGAAGATATGTAGTCTTTCAGTTCACAAACATAGTATAACTCTAACTTTAGTTTTCTTTGATTTTTCAGTGTTTTGTAGTTTTTAGCACACAAGTATTAAACATCTTTTGTTAAATTTATCAATAAATATTCCATACTGATTCTTGCTCATATATAGAAAAACAATTGATATTTTTTTTTCTGTATTATGACCTTGTATCTTGAGACCTTGCTTCAACTCACTTTCTAGTCCTAGCAGTTTTTTAGTAGATGCCTTAGGATTATTTACAGATATTTTTGTAAATAAAACCAGTATTATTATTATTTTTCACTTTACAATTATATACCTTTTTATTTCATTTTGTTGTACTGCACTGGCTAGAACTCTAGCGCAGGGTTTAATAACAGTAATGTCCTTGACTCATTCTAGCCTTAGGGAAAGTTTTGTGTATTTCACCATTAAGTATGGTATTAGTATAGGCTTTAAGACATGTCCTTTATCAGGTAGAGGAATTCCTTTCTGTTCCTATGTACTGGAAGCTTTTTTATTTTTAGTCATCAATATGTTGATATTAGTGCTGAATTTTGTTGAATGCTTTTTCTGATTTTATTGAAGTAATCATATAGTTTTTCTTCTTAATCCTTACTAGTGTGGCAAAGTACAATGACTGATATTTCAGTGTTAAGCCAAACTTTGTGTTCCTGGGATAAAAGCTACCCAGTCGCTGTGTTTTAACCTTTTCATACAATACTAGGTTTGATTTGCTAATGTATTGCTGAGAAATTTTGCAATTACTTTTGGTGATAGGGCAATTTCTCATAAAATGAGTTGGGAACTATTCATTTCTTTCTTTTAAAGAAGTTTATATGGAACTGATATTACTTATTCTTAAATGTATGCTAGAATTCACTATTGTAGCCATATATGCCTGAAGTTTTGTCTGGGGTTGGTTTTAAACTATGAACTTAATTTCTATAATGGATATAGGAAGCTTTTCTATTTTCTTTTGAGTGAACTTTATAGTTTGTATCTTCCAAGTAATTTGTGCAGTTAGTCTAAATTGTTGAATATATTGTCCTAAGCTTATCATCATATCCCCTTCTTATCTGTTTAATCTCGGAAGGATATTTTAGTGATGCCTCCTCTTTCATTCTTGATACTGGAGTTTATTTTTCCTGATCAGTCCTAGCTGGAAGGTCATCCATTTTGTTGTTCCTTTTAAAGAACTGTCTCAATCTGCTTGATTTCATTTTTTTTAATCTACATTGTAGGATTATAGAGATCTATACAACTTTTGACTACAAGAACTGGTTTTGATTTCAGGATTCTCTACTTCATTACTGTAGAGGACTGGTCCCTTAATGTGTCTTGGCTTACTTTCATGTAAAACATTAGTACTTTATCGTGGAATAGTGTTACTGTGAACCTGTAATGAAATAATATACCATTTAAGTACCGTGTAAGTCATAAAACCTCATCTAAATCTTTCTTGCTTCTTAGTTATATTTATAAGCATCCTTATAGTCTTCCATTTCATCAGCTATTCCCATAATTTCATATTTTCTCTTAATGTTTAGTTACTAGCCTTTTTAAAACTTAGAACTTCCAGTCTAAAGAAAATTGTGAAACAAAATAGGAAAATTAAAAATTGTGACACAAAAATAGGAAAGTTAAAAATCTCATTCTAGATGAAAGCTAATAATTTTACATATCAGATTGTTAGGGTAGAACACATATCATATACATTGTGGTGCATAGCAGAAAAAACACTGTCACTATCCCTGAGGGTACCAATTTTTTTTAGGTGTAATAATTCTGTTTACATAATTAGATGTATTTTAATATAGTTTATAAAATTGTTATTGATCTGACATCTAGTAGATCCCAGTTTAAGGGGTAAGAAAGAAGAGCAAGGTTAAAAAAATTTTTTTTAATTTATAGCAATAGTTTTTTAAATTTATAGTTTATTGCCAAGTTGGTTTCCATATAACACCCAGTGCTTTTTCCCACAAGTGTCCCCCCATGACCATCACCACCGTTCTGCTTTCCCCCTCCCCCTTTAGCCCTCAGTTTGTTTTCAGTATTCAAGAGTCTCTCATGATTTGCCTCCCTCCCTCTCCCTCTTTTCCCCCATTCCTTTCCCCATGGTCCTCTGTTAGGTTTCTACTGTTAGACCTATGAGTGAAAACATATGGTATCTGCCCTTCTCTGCCTGACTTATTTTGCTCAGTATGACACCCTTGAGGTCCATCCACTTTGCTATGAATGGCCAGATTTCATTCTTTCTCATGGCCATGTAGTATTCCATTGTATATAGAAACCACATCTTCTTGATCCATTCATCAGGTGATGGACATTTAGGCTCTTTCCATGTTTTGGCTATTGTTGACATTGCTCCTATGAACATTGGGGTACATACGCTCCTATGCATCAGCACTTCTGTATCCCTTGGGTAAATCCCTAGCAGTGCTATTGCTGGGTCATAAAGGAGTTCTATGGATAGTTTTTTGAGGTACCTCCACACTGTTTTCCAGAGTGGCTGTACCAGTTTACATTCCCACCAACAGTGTAGGAGGGTTCCCGTCTCTCCACATCCTCGCCAGCATGTATAGTCTCTTGGTTTGTTCATTTTAGCCACTCTGACTGGCGTGAGGTGGTATCTCAGTGTGGTTTTGATTTGTATTTCCCTGATGATGAGTGATGTTGACCATCATTTCATGTGTCTGTTGGCCATCTGAATGTCCTCTTTGGAGAAGTGTCTATTCGTATCTTCTGCCCATTTCTTCACTGGATTATTTGTTTTGTGGGTGTGGAGTTTGGTGAGTTCCTTGTAGGTTTTGGAGACTAGCCCTTTATACGATATGTCATCTTTCCCCATTCCATCAGTTGCCTATTAGTTTTCTTGATTGTTTCCTTTGCCATGCAGAAGCTTTTTATCTTGATGAGGTCCCAATAGCTCATTTTTGCTCTTGATTCCCTTGCCTTTGGGGATGTGTCCAGTAGGAAATTGCTGTGGTTGAGGTCAACCCCTCCAGGGTTTTATGGTTTCCTGTTTCACATTCAGGTCCTTCATCCATTTTGAGTTTATTTTTGTGTATGGTGTAAGAAAGTGGTCCGGTTTCATTCTTCTGCCTGTTGCTGTCCAGTTCTCCCAGCACCACCTGCCAAAGAGGCAGTCTTTTTTCCATTGGATACTCTTTCCTGCTTTGCCAAAGATTCATTGGCTATACATCTGTGGGCCCAGTTCTGGGTTCTCTATTCTATCCCATTGGTCTACATGTCTGTTTTTGTGCCAGTACCGTACAGTCATGATGATGACAGCTTTGTAGTAGAGGCTAACGTCTGGGATTGTGATGCTTCCCGTTTTGGTTTTCTTCTTCAATATTACTTTGGCTATTCAGGTTTTTTTATGGTTACATACTAATTTTAGGATAATTTGTTCTAGCTTTGAGAAGAATCCTGGTGCAGTTTTGATTGGGATTGCATTGAACGTGTAGATTGCTTTGAGTAATAATGACATGTTAACCACGTTTATTCTTTGGATCCATGAGCATGAAATGCTTTCCATTTCTTGGTGTTTTCTTCAATTTTTTTAATAAGTTTTCTATAGTTTTCATCGTACAGGTGTTTTACATCTTTCGGTAGGTTTATTCCTAGATATTTTATGGGTTTTTTTGGTGCATTTGTATATGGCATCAGTTTCTTGATTTCTCTTTCTGCTGCTTCATTATTGGCGTATAAATATGCAACCAATTTCTGTACATTGATTTTGTACCCTGTGACTTTGCTGAATTCATGGATCAATTCTAGAAGGCTTCTGGTGGAGTCAATCGGGTTTTCCATGTAGAGTATCATGTCATCTGCCTAAAGTGAAAGTTTGACTTCATCTTTGCCAATTCTGATGCCTCTTATTTCCTTTTGTTGTCTGATTGCTGATGCTAGGACTTCCAGGACTATGTTCAACAATGGTGATGAGAGTGGACACCCCTGTCTTATTCCTAATCTCAAGGGGGAAGAACAAGGTTATTGACAGAAATACAAGCAAGTTGCTGTCTTACTCACAGCTACACAGAGTGTTAAAACTTTATTTTAATTAATTGTCTGAATTGCCTCGGTAAAGTTGCAAATCATTGTTTTTAGCTATTTGACCATTTACCTGAAATCTGTGAATATTTTCTATCAGTATGTAAACATACATACATGTACACACACAAAGAATTTTGCTCATATGTTAGTTGTATATGTTTGAATTGTTCACGTTCAGGAGATTTTGATGGACTATCAATTACTTTTTTCTGGGTTTTCCCTGCATTACTCATTTGCATAAAGAGTAGTTTCAATTAAGAGTATATTCTTTGTAGAAGAGGAGGCAAAGAAGGAACTAGAACTTTTACAACAGTTATTTCATTTGAGTCATACAAGCTATTTTAAGATAAATGATATTATTGTTGTTAGATTAGTTGAGGAAATAGTCTGAACAGTGTAACATTGTTCAGGGTCATAAAGCAGAGTCATAGCCTGAATTAAAATTTTCTTGAGTCCAAGTCCAGTGTTTTTTGTTTTCTGTTTTATTTTTTTTTTAACAACAGATTGGCTTATTTCCAGGTATGTTACACCTGCTGTTAAACTACTGAAAAGTTCAGATAGCAGCTGATTTTAAAATCCTTACCATTATAGTGTTTTTGATCATTTCCTTCTGGACGAGCATGATAACTAGAGAATACGTACTGACTGGACCACAGTTGATAGCAGGCAGCCTTTGGATCACTAAAATAATGACACTGCTTACCTTCTCTCTAAAATAACCATATATACTAGGCCTTCTGAAGTACATTTTATACTGTGGAGGTGCCTTGTTATGAGCTATGCTTCCTTCAAATGAGCAATTTGGAATGAAATGGAACAGAGTGATTCACATAAAGGTGAATGACGAATGTAAGATGACATTTTATATGCTCTGTGACCTTTGTGGATATACTTATTTAGATTTATCTTTCATGATTATGATGTTTCGTGAATCCACTTAATTTAGGAATAGTGAATTTTCCTATTCACTCAAATAGTTTACTGAAGACATTCCATCTACACATCAGAATCGTTACTTTTGCAAATTACAGTAGATAGGAATGTAGATTTTGGAGGGTTAGAGTTGGGGACGATGAGAGATGTAGATTTTGGCACAGGGAGGGACATCCACTTGTGGGTACCAGAATGCTTTAGAAGAAATAGGGAGGAAGAGTAAAGACCGCTTAACTTCAGAATCACAAGGTATCCCCAGAGACATGCCATGAACACCATGAGATTAGAAGGAAATGTAAGGAATCTAGGGGATAAGAGTTAAGATCAGGCACCAGTGCTTTGGAAGTAAATGTGCCTTGGGTGCACATCAGGCAGTGCTATATACAAAGTTAATTTTTTTTTGTGTTGATTAAGGGAGAGTGTATGCATTAGTTAAAAAGAATAGAGAAAGGTTAGGAATGCAATGTGCACTGTACAGAAGGCTTTGGTTAGTATAGTAGCAGGGGCTAGAAATGGGAGATTTCAAGTCCCTAAAACATTTATTCTAGATGTTATATACTAAATTTAATTAAGAGATTTTCTTTCAGTAAAGGTAACTGTCTTGTTGAAGACATTGGCCATAAGAAAGATACTTATTTATCCATGGGATTATTGGAAGTCCACAGTGAATCTGAGGAAAATGTTATTCTAGAGTCTCTCAGATGTGTGTGTGATATAAGTGGTAGTATCAGTTAATGTTTCATTATCACTCAAGGTTAGAGTTTTCTTTCGTGAGTTTTTTTTTCTTCATTTCATTTTGGTTCACTAATGTTTGCAGCTGTATGTGATTTAGGGCTTTTTCAGTGCCACCATGGATATAATAACAAATGATCTCTTGCACCACCTGTCTTTTTTCTGGTGGGAAGAACTTGAAGGGCAGGTTGCCTCAAATTCTTCCTGTATCTCTTAGTTTAACATAGTCTTTACGTTCTAATGTAGGGTCTGGTAGTCTGAATGATGAAACTGGTGATACAGAAGGTGGTAAGGCCATTGGCAGGACAGAGGTCCATGATTTTCTGAATTGAGTTTCGATCTGTAAAGGTTATATTCGACATTGATTACTATCACATTTTATTTAACTAATACTTTTGTATCTTTTTCATTGCCTTGTTAGGCAATCGCATTGCCTCCTATTGCAAAGTGGCCTTATCAGAATGGCTTCACCCTAAATACTTGGTTTCGTATGGATCCATTAAATAACATTAATGTTGATAAGGATAAACCTTATCTTTATTGGTAAGTAATACATTTAATTTTAGTACTTTCGTCTTAACTATTGCAGTTTTATAAATATGTAAGAGTATCAAGGCAACATATTAAGTAGAAAGTGTATGTGTGTATATATGTTTATATTTGTATATTTTAAAACTATAAAGATACAATTAAATCAGTTTATTTTATTTATGTACTTTTTGCTGTTGATTCTAGGCAACCTGCTTCACTGTGGGTTTTTTTTTCCAGTTACAGTTTAAAAGTTAAGGGTTAGAAATCTTCTCTGTCCAGTCCACATCAATCAATATAGATTAGTTGTGGGGATGTTAGTAGACATACTAATCCCTGATCAGGGGGAGAAAAAAACCCAGACTACTTCTGGTATTCATTTGCTTTGCCTTTTTATTTATTTCATTTGTTCTATAAGCATAGTTAAGATATGCTTTAAAATATTAATAATAGCTATGATGTAAGAAAATACAATTAAATAATAAAACTATTTATTTAATAGATAACTAACAGAATTGGTTGATGAACCCAATAGTAGGTTGACCTGTAAGGACTGAGACCTTGGTAATTTTAGTTTGCCAAGAATGCACCAAATAAGAATATCAAACTTTCATTGATGGCTTTACTATATACGAGGCATTGTAAGTGTTTACAATGTGTTAATATTTACAGCGTTCTGCAAAATAAGACTATCTGAGGTCTTAATTTTCATTACTTATTTATTGCTTCTGTGCTTTGATGTTTTTAACTTTAGTAAAGTGAGGGTAATAATAGTACCTATCAGATAGGATTTAATAAGAGAACAATTAAGTGCTTTTATATATTGGTTCAGAAATAGGAGTGCAGAAGAATGTGAGCTATTAATAGCTTGTAAGCTCTGTTACAAAAGATTATATATGGATAGTAATAAGGGTTTTAAATAAAAATCTGAACTTTCAAACATAAATGAGTTGAACTTCAGAATGGTCATTTGGGCAGATCATACATTTATTTCAATAATTCCATCGTTTTGGGGAGCATTTAGTTTGTGCTAAGAGGACAGTTCACAGCTAGGAGGTGTGCTCCCTTAGAAGAAAATAACTGTTTTTCATAAATACATCTTTTATCTTCTTTTGACTGAAAATGTATTCCTGTGTTTGATTACTTACAGCATTTATCAAACTTGGCTCTCTCTTTTTAATTTTTTTAAATTATAAGCTATTTTCAAAGATAGAATTAGGGAGCAAGTTGTTTTTGAAAACAGTAGCTGTGTAAATGGTTTCTGTATTTGCTCATTGCAGTGGTCCTTGAAGGTAAATGAAATCTATTGGCAAGATTTTATTGGCTATTAATTCATTTTTATTTGTGATATTTTACATTGAAATATCAACAGATTTTGTGTATTCTTCTATTTTCTTAATTTAAATTATTTCTTTTCGTTCTAAACCTTTTAGGTTTTAGTCCTTATTTGGTACATCTAATATTCTTACTCTATAAGGAAATTAGTTTTATTTTATATGCTTTAGGGAAATGAATTTTATTTTATATGCAGATTATTTAAAAAGTTTATTTATTTTTGAAAGAGAGACAGCATGAGCAGGGGAGGGGCAGAGAGAGAGGGAGAGAGTCAATCCCACGCAGGTGAAGCGGTGTCAGCACAGAGCCTGACATGGGCTAATCTCACGATCATGACCTGAGCTGACTGAGCCATGAAAAGAGTTTTTTTAATTCTATATTTGGGACCTGAAATGAGTTTTATTTAAAATGATGTTTTATTTTTTATAATGATTTTTAGATACAGGTTCTTTGTATTGGTGGATATTAAACAGTTCTATTTTCGTTACAGTTTTCGTACTAGCAAAGGAGTTGGTTACTCTGCTCACTTCGTTGGCAACTGTCTAATAGTCACATCACTGAAGTCTAAAGGAAAAGGTTTTCAGCACTGTGTGAAATATGATTTTCAACCTCGTAAGGTAGGTATAAATAAATACTTCTCCTGAGAAACACACAATTTAACATTCCCACTGTCTTAAAATTCACCTCTGTAGTATTCTCTTCCTGATTTTCTAATGACTCATAATGCTTTTATTCTCTTCTCCTTGTCTGCATTTTCTTTTTACTTTCATGTCTAACTTTTCATATAAAAGATCAGGCTCTTGACCTCTTGCAGTGTGTGTCTCACTTGCTTACTTGCTGTGATCTATTCTATGGCATTCTTAAAGTAAATACTTACTGAATATTTAGAGTTCCAGACACTATTGAAGGTCCTAGAGATGTAACAGTGCACAAAACAGACCACATTCTTGCTTTTGTGGAGCTTCTATTTTTCAGGAATTTTTATTCAGTTTCATGATAGCTCCCCACTCTTCTTCTTATCTCCAAGCTCTATTCTTACATTCTCATCATGGATGTCTTTCTGGCCTCTCCACTTCAGAATATATAACACTGAATTCACATCTCCAGCCCTCTATCCATTATGTTCTTAAGTCCCTTGTTTAGATGAAGAAACTTCATGACAGTGGAGACTTGAGTCGGTTTTCTTTTTCATCCCCTTTTTGATCTTTATATCAGTTCAATTTTCCAGTCCTTCCCTTTGTATCTGTAATATATCTGTCTTTCTTTAAAAAAATTCCTTAAACTCTTGATATTATTCTCTCTTCATCTTGGATCCTATGTCTCCTCCTCTCCCAGATAATTTCACACACTAATATCTGATTTATATTCCTGATCATATTATTCCACTGCTCAAACCAGTCATTTGCTTCTTACGATCAGCTAATTTATTGAGTTAACATGAGTGTTTCATGATTTGGATTTTATTTTCAGCTCTTTGCTTCTACCCTTTATTCTGTGAAAACAGAGCTACTATATGTGTTTTACTTTTTTCCTTTTCAAATGTTCAGTGTCTGGCCTGAAAACATTGACAAGTCTCCTCATTTGTGGCTGTAAGTCTTCAAGTCCCACCTGATCGTTAGGTTCCATTTCACATAACGTTATTTCCATGGACTCTGCCCTGGATTTTCCTTATTCTCAGATGTAATCTCTCTCATAGCATATTACCTCAGTATTTCTTACAAGAGTTATTTGTCTTAAACCTTTATATTCATTTATATGAATATAAATTATTATTTATTTATATGTGCATAATTTAATAACTATGAGATCAAGCTATGTATTGTATTCATCTTTGTATTCTCTCATTTACCTGCCACAGAGTTTTGAGCTTGGTAGACTGCCAACGATATATGTTGGATAAATGAATAAAATACACTTCAACAACCAAAAAGAAGTTTCCTGAAGGAGTAGGTTATATTTATCTGGACAGCTAATGTCTGTTGAGCAGTTTATTTTCTACTGGTATAAAAGTAAATGACGTATTACTATTAATAAAATGAGAAAAAAGGCCTGGGCCTCATTGTGGTCAGTGCCTCTTTGAAGGGCAAGATGCCAAAGAGCTTTTCCATGTGGCTGGAAGGGGAAAGGTAGTCATGGCAACAAAGGTCAAGTCATTTAGGTTGTTACTATATGATATGTTAAGTAACAAACTTTTCTTGTTGTTTCAGCGTAGTAATGTACACTGCAAAACTAAGTTAATTTTTGGAATTGTAGAGAACTCGAGCTTTATCATGAGCATTAATAGAGATTTTTTGCTTTTTGTGACAGTGTTTTGCACAGGTTTAATGGAAAATATAATTACTTAGAATTCCAACAAATGACAAAGTTTTATATGTTTATTCTGATCCTAAAATTTTGCTATGTAATTTTGTATGCAATGTCATTATATATATAATAATCCATGTAATGTATAAATTTGCTGTATGTAATATAGAAATAATGCATTGTTGTCAATTTTAGCACATTTATGAAAACAATATTAAACAATTTTAAGTTATATTATTAATTCAAAATTTATTCAAAGGCAGAGTTACATATGAGTTTTATGTTATTTTAATTATAGTCCTGAGGAATTATGTTTGAAGAAAATATGCAGAAGTTTTGCTTTAATTACAGTTCTATCTGATGATTCTTCCTCTTCCCTTTTCCCCTCCCCCAAATTCTCTTGTCCCTCCTTTACCTCCTCCTGTTTTGCTCATCCTTCTCAATTTCCCCCAACTTTCCCCTTCATCTTCTCTTTTTTAGTCCTCCTCCTTTTCTTGTTCTTCTTCCCTCTAATCGCATTTGGTTTAGGTAACAGAACAAGTTTTTAGACTGGAGATTCAGACTTCACAGTAGTCTGTATACATGCACATGTCATGCACTATGGATTTAAACATAATTAGCTCTTTTAAAAGGTCAAGTGTTAAACCTCCAGTTTTGGTAATAACAGAGAGAATTTTCTTGAGGGAGTTACAGCTAATCCTAGTAGTTCTGAATCTTGTTTCCTGAGATAAAGGTTCCACTAATTTCTGCTCTTCAGTAATGCTGGCTTCAAGAGGGGGATGTTGTTCTGTGGTTAGTGTTTTGGGCCTTGAAATATACCTCTGAATATAGATATTCAGAGGCCAGGTTGGTATGTGTTTGGATTTTTTAAAATTATTTTTAATGTTTATTTTTGAGAGAGAGAGACAGAGCATAAGTGGGGGAGGGGCAGAAAGAGACAGAGACGCAGAATCCAAATCAAAAGCAGGATCCAGTCTCTGAACTGTCAGCAGAGAGCCTGATAGGAGACTCAAACTCATGAACCCTGAGATCATGATCTGAGCTGAAGGTGGATACTTAACCTACGGAGCCACCCAGGTGCCCTGATACGTGTTTTTAAAAGTCATTTGTTGGAACACCTGAATGGCTTTGTTGGTTGAGTATCTGACTTTGGCTCAGGTCCCAATCTCATGGTCATGGATTCGAGCCCTGTGTCAGGCTCTGTGCTTACGGTGTGCGGAACGTGCTTGGGATCCTCCCCCTTCCTCTTTTTCTGCTCCTCCCAAGCTTGTGCACTCTCTTTCTCTCTCTCTCTCAAAATAAATAAATAAATTAATTTAAAAAGTCTACTCTAACAATTTAAAGATTAAAAATAAAAAATGTGCCACTATATTATAGAATTAGATTTATAAGATATAATTCACTATCATCTGGGGTTTTTCTAGAGAGATATTCTTGGCTATTTATTGGACTCTATCTTTGTGTAAGAGTAACCAATCATTTGAAAGTCCAGAATTTAAAATAACAAGGGACAGAGGGATAGGAGTTCTGTTTCCACATACTTAAGGCCAGTCATCGCTTGCAGGTTCAGGGGTCTTTTTTGGAGACACGACAGGGAGATTGTTCAGCTTCTTTAAGAGCACACTCTACTTTTTATCCAAAGGAATATTTATCCACAGGAACAACCATATCAGAGACAATGAGCCCACATATGGCAGATGGAATGTCATTTCCTTTTCTTTTTGTTTGTTTTCTTATTTGCTTATGATTCCATGTGTGTTTTGCCACATATTGAAGAAAGTACTATTTAGGATGCTGTTTTCAAATATATATTTAAAAATTTTTACCTGAGTCTAATAAAAATATTTGCTTTATGTTTAAGTGACACTAATAACTGTTTCTATTAAAGAGTATTAGCGTGGGGCAACTGGGTGGCTCATTCAGTTAAGCAACTGACTCTTGATCAGCTCAGGTCATGATCTTGCAGTTTGTGAGTTCAAGCCCCACTTAGGGCTCCTCGCCGACCCTACAGAGCCTGCTTGGGATTTGCTCTCTCTCCCTCTCTTTCTGCCTCTCCCCCATGCTCTCTGTCTCTCTGTCTCAAAATATATAAACTTAAAAAATAATTTATAAAAAAAAGAATATCAGTGTATCAGTCATTCATTAATATATGCTTGGAGAATAGCTTAAAAAGCAATGATTCTAAATAAACTCATACATTAGAATGGAGGTTTGTTTTTTTTTGCTACAAATTCCAGTTATTTTCATATAAATTCAGTTTTTCTCTTCAAGAAATTCTGATTTATTAGATTTGGGATGAGACCCAAGAGAGTTTGCCAAACGTGCCAAACTATTTTGAATTTCAGTGGGAACTTGTCATAAGTACAGATTCTTGAAATTACAATTACCATGTTGGGAATATGTTTTTAACAAATGCCCTAGGTGATTTTTTTCATCAACAGTGATTTGAAGAGCATAAATAAGGAAAATTAGGGTGAAATTAAGAACTGTATAAAATTGTCATTAACCAATGAAAAGCAGTTTAACCCATTGGTTCCCTCTCTTTCTCTCTCTCTCTTTCTCTGTCTTCACACTATTTTCTTATGAGAAGTGCATTCCCATTTGTCAGAGCTCTATTTATGTTGATTCAAAGGAGTATTCGTAGGAGCAGGGCTGGGGTGGTAGAGGTTTTTAAAACCATAGATGCTCATAAGCCTTGAAAACCAGAAATACTTTATTTTACTGTTTCATTATTCAAGATAAATGCATTCTCTCTCTCTTTTTCTTTCTTATTTTTCCAGGAGGTGCACTAGCAAAATTGTAATCCTTTGATAAGGTGTTTAACTGGTCTTTCTAAAAGAAATCTGAATATCAAAACTTGCGTTCTTAGCTGTACCACTTACCAGATCTTTTACCTTATGAAAATTCAGTACATTGTTAGCCCACAGTAAATTATTAGTATATTATTAAGTGCTTAATATGTGTTAGCTACTATTGATATTTGTATAAATATCATGTTATATTTTTCTATGAATTCTTATTACAGTTTTATTTTTTTCTTGTTTCTGTTTGGTATCCTTTTCTAGATCTGTTTTTGAGTCTTAACTAAATGTGGACCTCAGTAGATGTACATGATATCATTATGCATACACAGTTTCCAATTTTCCTCCCATTACTTTTAAAATATAAACCAAGAATATAAAAAATATCATGTGAAACATTGGACTCTTTTGACTTGAAAAGGCACTTGTCTCTTCTGTATCTGTTAATGTACCACGGAAAGAGAGCATTAAAGTTAATTTTCCTAGAACTGCTATGACCTTCACTGAGATTAGTTTGTTCATTCAACTGTGCATTCATTTATTCATCCATCAGCTTTATCAAATATCAGTGTTATGACCAAAAGCAAATTCTTTGATTGTAGCTCCACATCTTATTATCTGGCTAATTAACTGGCTAACTGTATTAATTATCTTAAGTTAATTTTACCACTGCCAGTTTAAGTGAGAAATTGGAAACCATCCTTAGACTTCCCTTTTCTGTACCAGCATTTTCAATGAGTTTTGTTAATTAGTCCTTATCCCCCTTCTTTTAAATTACCAATGTCTTTGTCTTAATTTAGACTTTTATAGTTTTCTTACCTCAACCTTGCAGTAGTTTTCAGGTTTATCTTTAACCAGATTTGCCTAACTATCCCTCTTACTCTCTACTACCAGTTATTTTCCTAGACAATGAAGATGATCATTCCATTTTCGTGCTCAAAATTCCTTAGTGATATGACATTATGGAAAAAACAAAGGCAGATTACTAAAAGCGTGCTATAAGTCTCTTTATAAACTGATCTGTCTCTCTCAAAAGAAATAAAACATTAAAAATTTTTTAAAAATAAATGTTGAAATGTTGTTCCTTTGATTTACCTTTCCTGACCATGCAACCCAAAATAGAAATCAAGGTTAATCTTTCTCAGTTTATGCTATTTTTTTTCCTTCACAGTAATCATTATTTGTCATTTTATATTTACTTACTTGTCGATGTCTCTTTCACTACACCACAAATTTCAGGAGAGCTGATCCTGTGGTTTCTCTGGTCAGACTTGAGTATTCGCAGTGCATGGTACAATATAAGTGTTATTAAATGGATAAACCAAATATAGTTATATTTCCATAATATTTGGATCTTGGTATAGTAGAAGGAGTGTCATTTCACAGTTCAAGGCATTCTAGGTCTGTCTCCATAACACATTTATTCTTTTATCAGTCACTTCTTTCATCTGCAAAATGAGAAATCTGAGGGGAACTTGAAATAGTGATGCATAATTGTTAGTATTCTTTCAACCATTTCTTAAGGTGTGTTGTGAATGTTATGATTGCTTTGTACTAAACATTACATATCAAGATCTTTATTTTTTTTATTTAAGTGGTACATGATCAGCATTGTCCACATTTATAATCGATGGAGGAACAGTGAAATTCGATGTTATGTTAATGGACAGCTGGTATCCTATGGTGATATGGCTTGGCATGTAAACACAAATGATGTAAGTTTTGTTCTCTTAATCTGTGCTTTCATGTATTTGAGTGTGTGATCTATCACTATTCATGACATGAATTTTATAATAGTTTGATAGAAACTTAGTTGTACTTTGGAAGTTGTATTCTGTTAGATAAATTTTAGATCTCAAATTTAGTATAATGAAGTTGCTAAAATAGATGATTAGAGATAGAAAAAAGTAAAATTGCTCAAATAAATTATTAAGTATTAGGTCAAAAACATTCATGCAATATTGTATTCTTTCCAGATTTCAAGCATTAAACACACTGTATTACACTTTATTTGGATGTGAAAAGAAGACTGTAAACACAGTGAATCAGTATAACATGTTGTCACTATTATTTACTACAAAATAGTGAAAGATGCTGTGAAGATGTATTAAGTGGGAATAGCAATAGAAAGTATAGGTGTAGGGAAGGGGGAAGCCAAATGGTACAGAGATGATCTTAGTGAGAAGAGTTTAGGGAGCAAGTACTGTGGATATTGGGGAGAAATATCCTATTCACTGAAAGCAGCGAGTGCAGCGCTTATAAGGCAGAATGGAAAGTTAATTGAACAAATAAGCAGCCAGTTTGTCTAGAACAGAGAGAGTAATGTACAGAAAAATGTTAAGAGCTAAAGTTAATCAGCCAGTAGAGGGTGAAATCATGCAGAGCATCATACACAAACATAATACCTGGGCTTTCCCACATTAACCAGCATAAAAATCTTTGGAAGGTTTTGAGCAGACAAGTGGCATGATTCTGGCTCATATTTTAAAAATGTCAGTCAGGCCACAATATTGAGAATATTTTAAAGGCAGAAAATGGCAGAAGCATGGAGATCAATTAAATGACCTATTGTGGTAAGAACAAAAGATAATAATACTAGGTTTGACTGGCATGTTAGCAGCCAGGGAGGTGATACAATTGTATCTTGGAGAGAACGTATCTAGAGTTAAACCCTCAGGAGCTCTGTTTTGGACTTTCCCTTGTCATTATCCTGGCCTGTTAGAACCAAGTAAAAGATGTGTTCAAATGCCAGTAGTTTTACCTTCAAACCCAAAAATACACAATCATTCCAGCATACCTGGCTTTATAAAAACTTGCCTTTCTTTAACAAAATTCACTTCTCATTGTTGTCTACATCTCTTCAGACTTTAATTTCCTCAAGGGCAGAGATCTCTTGTTCTCTCTTATATTCTTTTAAATAGTACTGTGTCTATAGTCCATGTTTTCCCAAGGTCAGAGGTTAGAAGAATACTCCCTGCAGACCAAATCTGAAACTTGATCTGTTGTCACATGACCTGAGAGCTAAGAATCTTGTTTCTTATTTTTTATTTTTAAAGGGTTTTTTTTAGACCCAAACAAACATATAAAAAAAAAATCAAGTAAGATTGTGTAATAGCCACATGTGTCTGGCAAAGTTTAAAATCTTTACTATCTGTTCATTTATAGGACAAGCTTGCTTTTTTGTCCTAGAAACTCATAATTGGGCCATAAATTTTTGAGAATGATTTTGTCAGATTAAATTCTACTTTATGTCCACCCTCCAAAGGGGAGACTTTATTATAGAGTGGAGGTAACCCCAATGACCTTGTTGGCTGTCACTAAATCTACAGTTATATTTAGAATGAAAAAAAAGAAAAGAAATGAAAAAAAGAAGGAAGGAAGACTTCAATTTTTGAAATATTTGCAATAGTACACCAAGAAATGAAGAACCCTGGGCCGCAACACTTACATACACATACATTGTGCAGTAAACTCTTAACTTCCTATAGTTTTAATTACAGATTGGGTTTTGATGAAGAGCTTCTGTCTTTATAATTCATTCAGAAATATTTTGTTATTCTATTGAGACACCAAAGGGATTCCATACATATATAATGTGCTTATCAGTACAAAGGTGTGGAATAATCTTTGAGAATGGGCAAAAGAAACTGGGGCCTAGTATTAGGTGAGATTTAGACAAGTAGAGTAGGGAAGGGTCTTAAATGTGACTTCTTAGGTCTTGAACTCTGCAGATAGAGAGCACTGTACCATGTGCTTTAGCCAGCAGACTTTGGTGATAATTACTTATTTGGTTCTGCATAATGCCTACTTAATGGGAGAAAGGGAACTGATTTTCATTCTGTCCTTGCTTTGTGTGGAGAAATAGAGGAATATATATCCCTGGTGGATGAATTAGGTAGTTTCTAAAATTAAGCCTTATGTGTTTATGGTTAAAATTTGGAATAGTCACTCTGACTCAGGTGAATCTTTCTCTATATATGGACCATTGTTAGAGCATGTGAGTTTTAAAATTAGTGTGTAACTATTTCAGGTGTAACATTTGCAAAGTTGTTAAGTGATTATTGAGTAGGTGGTTATTGTTTGTTTTACTTTTCCATAGATACAAAATATTTAACTGATTTACTTTTTTTGGAAGGCCATTAGCTGGCTTTTATCATGTAAATATTCCGTAAAGTCTTTTTAAAAATTTTTTGTAATAGTTTATTGTCAAATTGGTTTCCATATAACACCCAGTGCTTCTCCCCACAAGTGCTCCCCTCCATGACCATCACCCCCTTTCCGTCCTCCCCCTCCCCCTTCAGTCCATGTTCATTTTCCATAAAGTCTTAAGTGATGCTTTTTTCTGTTAATATTGTTATACTTAAAGGTATACATGACAGTGAAGGCAAGTATCCTTAAATATTTTACCATTACAAAATAATACATTGACTTTTTTGTGACTTTTTAAAAATAGAGCTATGACAAGTGCTTTCTCGGATCTTCAGAAACTGCTGATGCAAATAGGGTGTTCTGTGGTCAACTTGGTGCTGTGTATGTATTCAGCGAAGCACTCAACCCTGCGCAGATATTTGCAATTCATCAGTTAGGACCTGGATATAAGGTAGTAATACGATCTTATAAATTCTGTGGAAAGTTTTATGTGAATTCTGTGTGAAATGTGATACAATATGATATAGAGTGATAATCGCCCTTGAATGTGGTTTAAATGTCATCTTTGTTCTTTGGAATTCAGTTGTTAGTACAGGTTTCATTTTGTTTCAGAGGTGCTTTTTCCCTTTTGGGCTTTTTTCCTTTCATGAATGTTTGTTATGTTGAAGCCATGGCTTTTGTTGACATAACTCTGAAATGATTAATTTTATAAACCAGATTGTTTAATGTGATATTTGAAATCCCAAATTTTGAAATTATAATGAACAAATGAAATGACTAGTATCTTTAAAACAGAGATAACTTGGAAAGTAAAGATTTAGAAAGAAAATGGTATAAAATACTACGTGACTGAAATTACTCAGTTTTAGTTTTTAGTTCTGCTTGTACTTTAAAATAGGTGAGGAAGGTCCGTACAGTAGTGAGTATCTGAATTTTGCAAAATCAATTATTAAATATGAGTTATCACTTCATGTTTTTTAACTCTCAAAATGAACACTTACTTAGCTAGAATATCACATTGACATACATAAATTAGTTTTTAATATGCAATATGCCTGGCTAGGGAAGTAGATCAGAGTTTTATTTCAATAACATTAGGAACTGTGACATCCCAACTGTTTAGAGCTGAGAAAAAAATTGTAAGTCAAAGGATTTATAATTCTAAAGTACAGGTCTTGCCTGGAAGAACTGTTGTTTTAAACAGAGTGTTTAAGTAATCAGTGTGAAGATTGCATTATGAAAAAGGGGTACAAAAATATTTCTGCTCCCAGTGACTTGAAAATAATCATAATAATATTAAATGAGAGTAATGTGGTTATATTTATGTCAGGGTGATAATTATTGCTACCATCTTTTGCCCACATCAGTTTATTTGTTTTACTGTCTCTAGAAATGAATTTGTGCTTGTAGCAGCACTATTTCTTTCATTGGTCCTTTTGTTGGATTTTGGTCCTAATTCTGCCATGTGTTGGCTTTGCTTGGGAATGTTTCTGTACTTCAGATCTGGGGGTTAATATATATTCTATCTCCTTTTGTTTCTTTGCCTCGGTCTATGAAATATTTGATGTGGCTTTCGTCAAGCACTGCCAGGATAATATTAAGTGAATCAAATCAATGATATATAAATAAAGGTAGAAAAATTAAAAAACCGTGGGTATGCAAAATATAAATCCAATATGATTGCTATAATGAAATTTTAGAATTGATGGGAGCCTCCTGTTAGGAAAAAGAAAAAGGAATAAATATAAACAAGTTATATGATTCTTTCATTTGGAAAGGAGCAAACACTGTCTTTGCAAACTTTGCAAAAGTGAAAATGAGTAGTAATCCTGTGTCACCGTGTTCTATACACAAGTACTCATGTGATATAAGGATGTATTCCTAGCATCCTAACATGGACAGTAAGGAACCTATATCAAAGTCAGAACTTTTAAAAGAAAATACCTAAAAATTTGGGCATTACATGAAAAAGAATTATATTAAGTTTTGAAAGTTCCCAGTTAATGGGTATAGCCCACTGAGCACCTTGTTATTGAAGGAAGTATACTGTAAATCCGTGGGTGTGTATATATTTTCTCAATTTGTAAATATTGAAATTAGAATTACTATTAGGACAAGTGTCTGTAAAAATTTTGACAATGTGATTTTTCGGCTAAAATTCGGAGCGTGAAGAGAAAGGAAAGGATGCCAATGAAGATCAGATTGTGTTATGACAGGGAAAAAAGCTGAAGTGCTTCGCATAGTCTCAGTTTTCTTGGGTAAAGTAGGAGGCAAAGTCACTTCCTATGAGTGAATGGGTAAAGAGTTGCACTGGCGTTTTTAATGTGTTTAGGATGTAATAATTAGTTGACATTTGGTTTAAATCACAAAAGAAGCTTAAATTATTGTTATGTGATACTGTATTTATATTCATTGGTGTGCATTATATAGAACTTCCTGTAAGTATAATGGTTAGACAATATTGTGTACGATTCTGGGCTTAATGTAGATAGCATGTCAGCATCTGGGCCCAGAAATAAAATTAATTCTCCCCAAAATAAAGCCCTCAAACTATATGTACTGTGTAGCCTGTCCCATGTGATTTTGACTTCTTGATCATTAGAGTATTAGGTAATTTTCTTTCTGGGAAATGTCTGGTTTTGAGCAATATAGCTTGTCTATGAATATTTTTCACTTAAGTTATTTTAGGTACACTGTAAATAATGGAAGGTATTACTAATCAATTAAATAAATTTAATCATTAGGTTCAGGGGTGCCTTGATGGCTTAGTCATTTAAGTGTCTGACTGTTGATTTTGGCTCAGGTCATGCCATGATTTGTGAGTTTGAGTCTCTCGTTGGGCTCTGTGCTGACAGTGTGGCACCTGATTAGGATTCTTTCTCTCCTCTCTCTCTGTCCCTACCTCTCTCCCTCTCCAAAATAAATAAATGAACTTTAAAAATAAATAAATAGAGGAGACTGGGTGGCTCAATTATTTAAACGTCTGACTTCAGCTCAGGTTATGATCTGGTGGTTGGTGAGTTCAAGCTCCACATCTGGCTCTGTGCTGACAGCTCAGAGCCTGGAGCCTGCTTCAGATTCTGTGTCTCCCTCTCTTTTTGCCCCTCCGCTGCTCATGCTCTGTCTCTGTCTCTCCTTCAAAAATAATTAAACATTAAAAAATTTTTAAATAAATAAACCATTAGGTTTTGAATTTGTAAAACAGAATTTCTCACTAATTTTACTTGGGATAGAAAAATTTACTATGAGTTAAGTATTGTAGGGCTCCATTTAGTCAGGTTATTCAGTGTGTACAAGATTGTAAAGCCTAATACATATAGTGACTTTTTGATACAAGCTTACACAACAGTTTAACAAAGTTTTGATATTTTCTAGTTGTTATTTTGCGTTTCCTAATCGTCATTTTCGTATAACCTCTTGTGGCAAGCAATTCATCTCCCTTGCTAAATATTACAATATTAAGCTTTGTTTTTGTCCTCCATTCAAGAAAATAATCATTTTTATCAGTTTATTATATTATGATAAAGGCATAACTGATAAGAGAAAATGTATAATACAGTCTCCAAAATTAAAGATCACTTTGGAAGGTTTCTGATACCTGCTTCGATAGGCAAACTCCTAACAACGTGATATTCCCACAATAACCTATGTAAAATGTACATAATACAGAAAACAACTTATGTGAGAGTTCTAAAGAGCCAAGATTTAGCGAGGTATCAAGACATGAAGCATGTGTTCCAGCGTGGGCTGAGTTGTCTGTTTTTCACTCTGATAGAGAAACTTTTTTGGCCAGAAAGATTAAAGTGAAAAGCACTTGGCTAGTCAGCACTACATGGAGGTTAATGGGCAACTCAAGAAAAGAGATAGCCAGAAAAGGATCTGAATTCTGTATTTAAGAAAAATTCAGCCCAAGTCTCTAGCCCACTCCTGCAGCCATGATGATCATGACAAACTGATGATAGACTGTAAATAAGTCTTTAAGAATTGAACTGAGATCTGAGGCACCACACATGGGACATATGACAGTCTGTAATTGTATTGGTACAAGAAATGACCCCAGAAAACAAAAACATCAGGACTTTTCAGAACAATATAGCCTCCATAGAATAATTTTCACCATGTGAACATGAGCACATGCCAACTCTGAAATAACTGAGAATCATGGAATTATTACATGAGGACTTTTAGGGAGCTATTTTAACTAGTGAAATAAAACAAAATTGCTTGTAATGAACTGAAAGATGGGAATTATTAGCCACAAAAAAGTGGAAATTTTAGAATTGAAAAATATATCTGAAATTAAAAATCCACTGTATGGGTTTATTATTAGCAGAATGGATATGGTAAAGAAATAAATAAACTTGGATATAGATTGACAGAATCATTAGAAAAAACAGAAGAGATTAAGGGGAAAAGAACAAAACCATGGAAATGTCTGGGGTGGTTTTGAAATCTAACATGCAGAGAAAGGGCCAGAAAAAGTATTTGGATGAAAAATTAGAAAAAAAAAAACAAAACACAACTTCACAAATTTGATTAAAAACAAAATGGAATAAAATAAAAACAGTTGACGTTTATAGGTTAAATGAACTATGTAAAATCCAAGGAAAATACATTCAAAGGGAACCAGAGTAGGCATATTAGAGTAAAATAAAAGGAAAAAAAAGTTACTGAAAGCAAGCAGAGAAAAACTAGGCATGGCACACACTTTCCTTTAGCAATCTGGGAAACCATAGAGCTGAAGCAGAATCTGTCAACTCAGAATTCTTCATCTAGTGAAGATACTCTTTAAGTCTAACAGTGAAAATTAAGACAATTTGTACCAGATGTACTCTGTAGGCTGAAGAAAGAAATTTGGATCATTAAGAATAAAATAATGAAGAATATGAATGAATGATAAATGTATGGATAAAATAAAATATCTTTTCTCTTATTTTCTTTAAAACATTTACCACTGATTAAGGCAAAAAATATTACCCTGTTTTTGATTTATAATATACACACATTTAATATATATGACAGCTCTAATGGAAGGTTCTGGGAGGGGATATAATTGTAAACTTTTCATATTTTACGAAGTATCTCGGGATTCAAAAATATTGACTGAAACTCAGTAGCCAAAATGAAATTTACGAATTCAAAATCATTTACATTTTCTTGACATGTAAGTATCTAGTATTTAATGAAAGGTAACATATATTCAACCTATACTTAGTAGAAAGGAAAAGTGAAATAAATTAATGCAAGCTAATGGAGACAGTGTGAATGAGATATGAGTAAGAAGCACTCATTGATTAATCCATTCATTCTTTTTAAAAATATTTATTATTACATAATGTTTATTGGCACTATTATTCTAGGTGTTCTAGGTGCTAGGGATAAAACAGTGAACAAAACGGACAAAAATCCCTGCCTTTATTGAAGGGAAGGAGGATATACATTATCATGGGAGGAGACTGACAAAAACCAAAAAAATATGTAGTGTGCTCGATGGTGGCAAGTGCTACGGGAAAAATAAAGTATGTAAAAAGAGAGAAAATGCTGGACTACAGTTTCAATACAGTAATAGAGAGGATTTCACTGAAGACTTCAAGGAGGTGAGGTTGATGCCAGCCAGGTGGATATTTGGGGAAGAGCTTTCAGGCCACATGAGAAAGCATGGGTAAAGGCCACTTAGCAGGATCTTACTTGATAGATTAAAGAACCCTGTGATTGTGTTTCACTGTGACTCAGAGAGAGTTTAGATGAGGCTGATAACAATGGGAAGTAATGGAACTTGGTTGGGTTTTTGTTAAAGCATACCTAAAATAATACTCTAGGAGGCCAGCTTTTGCATGTATTTTGAAGGTAAAGCCAGTAGGATTTTCTGTCCCTGTGAATGTGGACTAAAGGTGCAAAGGGAGATTCAAAGGTGACCCAATGTATATTAGCCTGAACAACTGAAGTGATGGACTTCTTAATTTACTGAGCTAGGGAAGATTTAAAAAGACTAAATTTTGGGAAATAAAATCAAGAATTTGGTTTTAGGTATGGAAAATTTGAGATGCCAGTTAGACATCTAATGGGGAAATGATGTATGTCTGAATTTTGGGGGAGAAGTCTAGGTTAGAGATAAACTTTAGCATTGGTAGATTATATACAGGATCTAAAACTGTGGGATTGGACTTAGGTATCATTGAAGTGAGTTCAGAGATAAAAGGTGAATGAGGAATGAGTCCTTGGAAAAGCCGATGTTTGTAGGTTGTGGAGATGAGGACCCAGCAAGGTAAACTTATGAGGAGAGCAAGGGAAGAAGGAAAAAGCAGGAGAGTATGGTGTCCTGGACATTTTTAAAGGAAGAGGTGACACTCTTGAGGTCTATCCACTTTGCTACAAATGGCCAGATTTCATTCTTCTCATTGCCATGTAGTACTCCATTGTATATATATATACCACATCTTCTTGATCCACTCATCAGGTGATGGACATTTAGGCTCTTTACATGATTTGGCTATTGTTGAAAGTGTTGCTAGGAACATTGGGGTACATGTGCTCCTATGCATCAGCACTCCTGTATTCCTTGGGTAAATCCCTAGCAGTGCTATTGCTGGGTCATAGGGGAGTTCTATGGATA
>NC_043703.1:64834342-64866686 GCF_006229205.1 Suricata suricatta | reverse complement strand
CAGCGCGCTGCCCTCCCTTGGGTTCAGACCAGAGTCGCTCGGTCAGGACCTCGTCGTGGATTTGTTGGGCCACCTGCAAGTACCGTGGCTGCCGAGGACGTGCAGCCTGGGAACGCGGAGGCCCCGGGGCCGTTTGGGCGGCAGCACCGTGGCGCGGCGGTCCCGGCGGGTCTAAAGCGAAGGACGCGAGGGGCGCCCGGCTGGCCTCGCTGGAGCCAGGCGCGCAGGTGGCGCATCTTCGGGGCTCACTGTGCGGCTTAATTGGGTTAAAGCGAAGCTAAACACCGAAGCACTTTGTGCAAACTAATTGGTGTAACCGGGGCCTTTTCACTAACGATTTGCACTTTGAAGAAGAAAAATGGATGGTGAGAAAAGGACTACGAAACTCGTTAGTCCTAGAATGTTCCAGGCAAGTGAAGTCATTCGATTTCAAGGACGCCGGGACTGGGTTTTCTGAGCTGCTTCCTCCAGCACCCCTCACACTGGGAGCTGACAGTGATTTACATAACACAGGATTCACCCACCCGCTGTTATCCCTGTAGGTGAACTGGGCGCCCTAGAATAATACTCCAGTGCAAGTACTGCTTGTTGCTGCAACACAGTGATTTTCTATTACACTGAACACGTGAAATGAATTGCCTTGTGTAGCTGAAGCCTTTCAGTGATCTTAGACACCTCTCATTGTTGAAGGGAAAATTAAACTATCCGAGGAGTGTGTTTTCTATCCCTTAGTTGTTTTTACGGGAATTACCTATGGTGAAGAATTTAAAATATATAGTATATTTTTATGTAATTTGGCCACGTTTAATCTAGGCTTTGGAGATAGTTTTGTGGAAGTAACTTACTTATTTTATAGGATTCTTTTTAAAATATCAATTGACCTATTGAACTGGTTATTTCGAATGATTATGTTCTACCTAGAGATAGCTTAACATTAATTTATTTACTTACATGGGAAGTTATAAAACAACTGTAATGATTTCAGCCCCACATTATTTTTTTTTTACTATAAATATAATCCTAGTAGTTAGTACTAGGGTAAAAGCTTGTGTGTGTCCCATGCTTTAGGATATAAATGCTTAATTGTTTTCAGTGGTATGCTATGCAGGCATCTTTGACATGAGCTAATAATAGAATGATAATTGAAGAAAACTGACCTAATTGAAGGGGGAAAAAAGCCAAGACTCTCATTGAATGGTAGTTTGAGATGCTTACATTTGAATGATATTTTTGATTTTAGGGTCCAACTGGCTTGACTTTTTCCTTTCATTTACTGAGGTTACTAGGCAGCCTTGATTTAAAATGTATTATTTAGGAAAAGAATCCCAAAAAGTCACAAACACACCATTATCGTAAATTTTAGTGGTATTAATGAATATAAAACAACTAAATATTATGATCCTTAACATTTCAAAACACTCAAAATAATGATGGCAAAATAATTTTTCCTGACGTCCTGTTTCTCCCCCTTTTATAATCATACTTAATTTATATGGGATACACAAATTAATGCATAAATAGTCACCTTATTAGGTTTAAAGAAAAACCGTAACTTTGAGAAATGCAGGAATGCAAGCCTTCTGTGTTTTAAACAAAATCTAATTTAAATTTGAATTACATGTTCATAAATTTAAGCAATTGTAACCTTTCATCTGGAAAAATGTATCTGTTAGAGAATATGCATATACATGTTAAATGCTCACATAGATATTGTTTTGTGTTTTTTCGTATCTGCTAGCTGCTATTCTATTCACAAGTATTCATGAACTTAAAGTTTTATTTTTTTAATATGTGCTTATTACACTGGGGAGATAAAAAGAATATGAAGTTGAGTTTATTAAATTATTTATCCCTACTGCTGGAGTGGCTTTGAAGGCTCATTGTACACATGATTTCTACCTCCCCCCACTTCGTTTTTTAAATGCACCCAGGCTATTTCATCTGTTTCATTCTGCCAGACACAATACATTTCTTTTTTTACACTAGAGAAATTAAAGACAGATATTTGTTCAGGCTTTTCTCTATGTGTCACATTAAATAAAGTAAAATAGTGGGAGTTTCTCTGGTAATCTAATTTGATGGCATCTATACCTTTCTTCCTGTTGTGACTCCTTGCGTAAGAACACTGGAAACAAAATAGCTTGAGAGCTACAAAAGTTTCAGTGATTTCTTAAAACAATTATTTCATATTGCAGCATCAGGTTTATGAAACAGTAAAGCCGAGATTTGAGGTCACTGTTGGCACAAACTAGACCCTATTTTGTTTCTTTAACCAGAGCATCCTAATCATTGAAGTTTTTTTAAAAAAATTATTTTCTTAATTCTTCACTTGAATGATCAAGGCTATGGCCTCACTCTTCCTCATCCCCCTCGTACATATCAGATAGTCAGCGTTTGTTGTGGGAAGTACTTTTTTTCCTACAGTGTTGCTTAGTAAACTTGTTATTGGTGCTAATAATGTTGAAAAGAAAGTAACTTTGAGATTAAAGATGGAAGTTATAAGTAACCTTACAAGAATTATGGCCACTACTAGATTTGCGGATTTGCAGTGATTCTGGGTAATTCTAACCAAAGCCTTTCTTTTGGCAGAAAAAAGCAAATGGAAAGAATGGGTTGTATAGACAATTGCCTGTTTCCTCACTTAATTTGAATGTATACAGATTGGTGTAGCATATTTTAAGTTGCATCTATAAACTGAAAAATGGGGGGGGGTTTATCAACCAGAAGATATTCTTATTGCTGAAAATAGAATGTGATCTCCTAACTCTTTCCAAAAATGTAAGTATATTGGGGTTAGGCATTTATTTATTGAATATTATGGAGGAAGCATTGATGACAATGTGCCAGTTCCTTATAGACCCTTCAGAAAGTCACTGTTAATCTTTATAATGTAGAAAATTCAAATTCATTTTGTTAGATTTCAGCCTCTTTTTATTTGGATATTATAGAAATATTCTGGTATGATCAATGGACTCACATGATTTTTTTCTTTATGAATATATGAAAACTAGGTATTTCTTAACCCATAATTCACATGGATTTACAGACATTTGTGTATGTGACCACAACCTTGGGACTCTTAGCACATTTGAGTTTTATTGCACTTCGAGAAGACAATGGAATCAAATTCGGGAGTGTCTGAATCTGTACATCTGTAGTGGGTCACCCAGGACCGCGTCGCTCTCATTACTGTCCCGTACTGTATGTGATTAAGCCACTGGAAATATTCAGCATGACCTTGAGACTCGAGTATAGTATGTAGGTAATCAACATTCAATGATTGTGTGTCTAAAATAACCTTTTCTATATCTAATTTACTGTTTGGGAGTTTTCTTTTTCATGAACAAAGCAATTCCTCTAAACTAGGATTTATTATTTTTTTTAATGATTACCAATGGGAGTAATAATTTAAGAGAATAAGTGCATTAAATAAAAACTATTACCTCTTATCTTATGTGTATTTTATATTAATAAATGCTTTATAGAAAATGAAGCTTATGAATAGGAATTTTCTTTATCATTTTACATATAGAGATTATGAACATCTGAGAATACACCACCTAAAGAATGATTTCATTTCCACTTAGGTGTGATTATTTTCACTATTCTAATAATACACATTTTAGTGTACAAGTAGGTATTATTTCTAAAAAGCCCAAGTTTTCCATGTTTGTCAAAAATATCAAGTCAAAAGTACTAATAAGTAGTTAGTACTTTCTCATCTACATGTTTATTCCTTTTATCTACACATTTAGATCCAATCAAAAACATGAAGAGCACAGAGTTTGTAAGACATAGTCTTTCTAATAAAAAATTATGAAACCAGTAAAATAGAAAGTATAGCTTTATTTGATTTTTATGTGAAATCTATGTTTTTATTTTTGAAGTCCGGTTACTGATGTGTATTTTGTGTACAGAACTATTCTTTTTCAAGGTTTTTCTATATGAATGTGCCATTCTATGAATTTTAACAAATGTATACAGTCACATGATGTCTGGCACAAACATAGAACATTTCCCTTGTTACAAAAGTTTCCATGTGCCCCTACTGTATTTTTTAATTCACAAATTTTATGATTCATTTATAAGTATCTGGGTGTTTTACTTTTCTCTCAGAAAAATATTTACATTGTAAATCTTTTTTTATTCCTCTAGAATTTATTTTTTTCATCACACTTCTAATTTAAGGCCAGTTTTAACCAGATCACACTGCGCTAGAGGCAGAGTACGAAATGATATTTCAGACAGAGAAGCAGTAGGCTTACAATATTTGTTTTACCTGAAGGTTGTTTAAATTTAATACATGTCACCTTTATGCTTGGTAAAAGATTCGTTTTTCAAAGGAACAGCTAAGATTTGTTATGCCGGCATGAATGTATGTATTAGACTTAGGAATAGAGTTTATAGTTTGCACATCAAAATATTTATTGAGAATCAGAGATTCCTTATATAAGTTGGCAACTTTGAGGCATATTGATAATGTTACTAGCTTTATGTCACTAAAGAAATAAATCTCCTCTCAATATTTAAATTACACTGTACTTTATAGTTCAGTAAATTACCCCTCCCTTTGAGTATTGGGGGACAAGGCCAAGGAGTTTATTAGAGCTAATATTAATTAATTTATACACATTCTTGAAACATGTGCCTCTAATCCTAATTTTATATAAATATACATTGTCACTTAAATTTAGGTGGTTATAAAGACTCCAAACAAAGGATTCTTCAATTGTAGGAGAGCAGACATGTTCAGTGACAATGATACTCTTCCAAGTATTTTGCCTTTTTACAACTTGGAATAGTACAACTAGTCTTCTGTTTCTTTCCCCAAGATATAAAATTATTTAAATGCTTTCTGTTTTATATTCTTATTTGGCAATTACAATAGAAATTTTAATGTTATGCATGCTTACAGCCCTATTAAGAAAGAAGTTATTGCTTTCTTAATAATCTTAAGCCATTTTTAGAAAGTATACTCTTTTTATGGTTTGCAAAATAGCCTGTGCATGCATGCTGTGTACACACACACACACACACACACAGACAACCTCAGTATTTCAGATAATAAAAGATTGAATTAGCCTCTACACATTTGTTTTAACCTGTTAAAAGGAAACAGCTACTAAATACAAGATTTTTGCTGCCAGGTTGTAAGATCACACTGCAAGTTTATTCCATGATAACCTATACAGCTTTCAATAATACCTTAAGAGACTGCAGCTAAATAGATTTTTAAAATAATAATAACTGGAAGTTCTGACAGTATTTACCCAGACACATATACTGTGGCAGTTTGGAATGTCATAAGCTTTTAATTGTGAAATTGAGAGGTTAAACATTGCTAGCCATTCTGTCCATGTAAATACAAACACGCTTAGCTCCATCACGCACATACCTAACATGCGTGTGTATCCGTAAAACACTTCCATGTATTTAGAATTGTTTTCTGCTTTCTTGCAACACAGGGTGGTTGAGTTTTTTCGCAACCTGAACCTGTATTTGATCATAACTCACTAGCAGGGAACATTTTAGGGTGTTTTTTTGTTTTTGGTTTGGGGGTTTTGCTTTTTGTTGTGTTTTTTTTTTCCCTCTTACTAGCAAATTCAGTTCTTCATTTGTTTTGCTCTCCACGCTGCATTAGCACAGTTTTCCCCTGTGTGCATCTGCCAGTGCACAATTTAGCCACGGGCATCTGTAGGCCTTGTGGTGATCAGTATTGCAGGCAAAAGCCATATGTGTTTAAATAAAAAAAAAATCTCTTTATTTCATTTGCTGTTTTAACTGGATGGATAACTTTTGTGCCTCAAGACAGAAGAAGAAAAAATACAGAAATAATTAATTGCCTCTATTCTTGAGGCAGTTTCATTCCCCCTCCAATATGGAATGCTTGTCAGCTTTCCTGATAAATGACTGCATGTATTTGCATAGATTTTACATTAACACAAAAATTAGTTTTATTTGTGGAAAACTAGTTTACATAATAATATAAAACCTAGTGTTATTGATTATGTTTGCAAACATTGATGATTTTTTAAAGGGGTTGTAGCACACTTAGTCTTCAAAGGCCTGATCAACCTATTTTTCAACTTAAACTTCCTTTTGCTTTATGCAGTTTTGCACTAACAAAAAAAACCTTCATAAAACGTTAAAGTTTCAGAAATTCTTTTCTGGCCATATGTGGTTCATACCACAACTGTTTCAGACCCACGATTATTAACCTTCAATTGGTAAGAAGATTCTGATTTTAAACTTTGGCCGAAGGTTATTTTTAAATGCTTATTACCGATGATGCACACCTCAGACAGAGGATTGCATCTGTGTGAATGATTTTAACTTTCATATTCATGTCCTCGAAAGGATGGCACTTCTAGTGGGTGTGTGCAGTCGGGCTCATTCCCGAGGCATTATGCATTGTTTACAACCAAATTTAAAATATCACTCAGAACTATTCTCTCCATCTTCATTCTGTTTCCTTGAGTATGCTTAGTCGGCGATCACCCCGATCCAGCCTTGAGAGGAGCAGGGTGCCCGAGCTGCTTGGGCACCGCAGACAATTCTCCCTCGTTAAGTGGCAGGCAGTAGATGTTTATTCATACTGTAATCCGGCATCTTGTTGTCCAGAGGCAACCTGCTAATTATGTGCTATCATCGTATTATCCATGTTACGGAAAATTCAAATATGTTCACTGCTGTTAGTTACATCACAAGGCTTTTCATAAAATATACTTGATCCTCAAGAACTCTACCACACTTAATGGCAACCTAAACCAAGAGTCTCTCTGCCACTTCTTGATTCTGGGACACCCTGGGTGCCAGCTGTCACAGCTCAGCTAATGATGACAAATGCCCCTCTCTATGCAGATTGCAAAGCTTGCAGGCTGCTGTGAAAGGCGACCAGATTACCTTTCTTCAGATAGTAACTTAACCTTTTAAACTCATGTCAGAATGAAATTATCAGCTGTGATAGTTTCAATATCTGTATCTTTAAAAACAAAAACCAGGACATGATCAAATCGCAATCTCACTTCTTAAAAATTCTTCCAATTTTTGTATAATTTACATTGCTTTATCCTTGAGGGCTGTAATATTCTTAAATGAGAAACTCTAGGTAAAATATACTTTACAGCAGCACAAGAGTGTGTATTTGAACTCTTCATATAACTCAGGCAGTGTGAATTATTGAGAGAGTTATCCAAATTGTTTAGGCTAGAAAATAAGCTGGTGGAATTTTGAGGGGAAAATGTATTCTCTCCTTTTCTTCGCCTGAGTGGTAAAACCGCTCTGTACTCCACTGGGTGTATAGACCCAGACTGTCCTGGATAAATTTTTGTATCATTTCTTTAAAACTCTGTGGATTATTCCAAAATGATTTAGGGAACAATTATTGTTAACGATTATTTTCCCTATTTTCAAACTTGAGCTTCTGTCTTCAGTTGTTAATTTTTCCTATAGAAAGTTGTGATCATATATTGATACATACACTTCATGGATTATTCAAAACAATAATGAACACTGTTAACCGTGATGTAAGGTGGGAGGGTGTTTAAACCACCAATTAAATGAGATAATACAATTGCAACTTCCTATTAGATTTGCAAAAGTCTGTTACATGCGTGATTTCACTTGAAACGTAAAATAATCCTACGAATTGAGAGAATCAGATGATAAGGAATGGGGACCAAAACTTCATGAGAATTTGATCACATTTAATCTTCACAACAAATATTAGTTCCCATTTACAAGTGGAGACTGAGGTTTAGAAAGGTTAAGTGTGTTACCGCGGGTCGCAAAAGTGATTACGGAACCAGGTCTGTCTGACGGCAGCTGCTTTAGCACGGCCGCGTCCAGACTTGTGTCTCAGAGGCGTGTGCGGGGGCGCGGAGGCATGTATATATGGTCCTGTCTGTACCCACAGATAATCAGCGACTGTCACTAGATGTTATTCTGAAACGAAGCTACAAGGCTTACATTTGCGTTAAGAACATGATAGTTTGATGAGTTTTAAAGATTAAGTTCTTTTTAGCAGCCCTTTATGTAAGTAAATAGTGAGGCACTTTTTAATGTTATAACTTTTTATTTTACAACAATCTATCACATAGGGAGAAACTATTTAGGATTACATGTACTCTTTAATGAACGTCAAATCGGACGAATTCACCTAAAGAAACATTTCATTTTAAAAGCTAAAATTAATGGGATATACCTTCATAAAAATGATGAAGAGAAACAATTCAGCAGTTACTTGAATCAAATATCCATATACTTTTCTTATACATATAATTTTACTCTGTGACACCAGTGGGTTATTCAAGCCACAGTATTGTACATCTTTCAACTTAAGACATATTAAAACTCCCTTTTATCATAAATTTGCATTCAGTTATTTCCACGAATGCTCTTTGTTTTATTCCTTAACAACTTTTTATTTGGTACAGATACTACAGTATAAGGATTTTATCAATAATCCGTCCGTTCATGTTGTAAATGCTCCATCTTTATAAGTTTTAATTATAGAATTCTATTTATAATTACTAACTGGTACTAATGCTTAGTAAGTTGTAGTTCGCTGCCTGTAAAAATTATGTAGAATTAACAGTGACCATTTTATTAAGCTATGTCATGCAATTACTACTGGTAGGAAGAAGCTAATTCTACTCCCAGAGTCGTGTATTTTATATCAGAACTTTAAATGTAACCCTCCTCACTAACTGCCTGAATTTTCTCTACGACATTACTAAGGAGTGGTCATCCTGCCTCTACTTTTACCTCCACTAATGAGAAATTCATTATCTATTCAGATAGCTACTTGCACTCTAGGCAGCTCTGTTAGAAACGTCTTCCTCCTCCTCCTGCCCCTCCTCTTCTTCTTCTTCTTAAGTTTTATTTTTTAAATGTTTTTTTTAATGTCTTTATTTTATTTTGAGAGATAGAGCAGAGGGCAAGCGGGGGAGGGGCAGAGAGAGAGGGAGACACAGAATCTGAAGCAGGCTCCAGGCTCTGAGCTGTCAGCCCAGAGCCCCATGTGGGGCTCGAACCCAAAGACTGTGAGATCATGACCTGAGCTGAATCCAAACGCTTAACCAACTGAGCCACCCAGACACCCCTTAAGTTTTATTTAAATAATTTCTACACTCAACGTGGGGCTTGAACTCATGACCCTGAAATCAAGAGTCACATGCTCTTTCTACTGAGCCAGCCATGTGCCCCACAAAGCTCTTCTTAATATTGAACCAAAATCTTTTCTCCTTATATCTATCAGCTTTTGGTGTCTTCTCTATAGCCTTATTCCTTTAACAGAAATAAGTCCTTTAGGGGCACCTGGGTGGCTCAGTTGGTTAAGCATCCCTTTCCTTGATTTCAGCTCAGGTCATGATCTCACAGTTCGTGAGTTCAAGTCATGTGTTGGGGTCTCTGCTGACAGCTCTGAGCCTGCTTGGGATTTCTCTCTCTCTCTCTCTCTCTCTCTCTCTCTCTCTCTCAAGAAAAAAAAAGACATTAAAAGATATTTATAAAAGAAAGAAGCCCTTTAAATTCAGCACTTAAGATATCAAACTGAATACCCTCTTGCCTTTGGCCATTACACCAATAGCATATTTTAAGTCATCTCACCATTTAAGACCCATTCTCATGCATCATTTTATTCAAGTGTGTTGCCTAAATTTATTACTCCCCGAATAGATTGGTGAGTGGAGAGCGTAGAGGCCTCTGTGAAGTGAAACATGGTCATATTCACTTTGGGGGGGGGGGGCTCTGTAACCCTGTTGACAAATGTTGAGCTGGATGTCACCAAATATCACACTTGTTTAAACATATTGTGGAGTCCTGAGCACAGGACTCTTATTTATCCAACTCATTTTATCTTACCATTTCTAGCTGGTTTTTTCCATGATTTGACTCATAATAATAAGTTGTGCATTATTGTTTAGAATAAGAATTAACAGGCATAACAGTTCTTTCTTAATAGTTATTATGGGCTACATATAGAACATTTATAGCAAAATGGAATTTAACTATAATGAATCTATTTTTGCTCAGCTAGGTACATAAAGAGGTTAATCCACCTCAGATATATAGGGAAGTTAAACTCACTAAGTATTCCACAGCCTTTGTGGAGTTTTTTCCAAATTCTTGAAATCCTAATCCTATTTTATCAAAATATGTAACTCCTAAGCCCCGTTTGGTATAAGGTGTACTTTATATATTTTGAAGTACTTATCAATTTTGCCTTACCAACCACATTTTGTCTGCAAATGGAATCTATAAGTTTCCCATATGCCTGAACAACGCACAGAAAAACAAATAAAATTCTAATGTAAATAAATGTGTTCATAGAGTCTTATAATGTTACTGGAATAATTTTCATATTGATCCACCAATATTTTGGTGAAAATTCTGATACTAATAGTTGCTAAACAATTGAATATAAGCAGAGGCAAATGCTTTTGAAGAGTGATATATTTAATAATTAAAGTCAATGTAAAAAAATTTTATTAAACTGAAGTAGTTTCACCAATCAAGGCCCACTCGGATTATTTTCTTCAAAAGCAATGCCTAAATTCAAATAAGGACAATTACCCAGAGTGAATTGGTGCAGGTAAAGAAGTTTTCCTTAAGCAATGAATACATTACTGGAAAAACAGACTCAGAAGATTAAGTAGTAAAAGGTAACCGATATTAAGTATTTTGATAAAATGTGCTGTGAGTTGTAAAAAAAAAAAAAAAAAAACCACTTTTGATGTGATGTGCTATCTTAAAGCCTTAAACTTCTCTAAGGGGAAGCTCAGGTTTTGATACGCCACATCTTTCCCCCTATATGAGAGTATTTCATAAATACATCGTTTACTATTGCTGTGCCAGCTGGGCAGTAAAACACACCGGGAGCCTGCCTCAGACTTGGCTTTCTTGCGGTCTGTGTCTTGAATGGAGAGTAAGGAGGTCCAGTGTTTTGACAAAAGAAATGTCCTCAAGTGAAGAGCTGCCCATCTGCTTCGTCTGGTGGCTTATGCAGTAAGAGGTGTTCTCACATGAGTCTAAATGTGCAGGCAGTTGTTTTATGAACTCTTTCTGTGCTTTGAGGAGTTTATAAGTTGCCCACCCTTATTGTGTGTCAGTCCCAGCTGAGCCAAGCGCATTGTGCTGAGCATATTTGGGGGATAATTAGAACTAATGAAGCCTGGAACATAGCTAATTCTCTAAATGATTTACTCTTCTGCTCTTGTCTGATTCCCAAGAATTCCCCAAATCATAATCTATGCCACTTATTTTTGCTAGCACCATGTTGATACAGCCACTCGATTTTTATACTTGTTTGAATTAGCATCGAATTTAAACACCTAATTTTCTGTTTGTCTGAATTAGCATCGAATTATCAAAAGTAAATCCGGTTTTTGAAGTGCCGAGAAAAATGTTTCAAAGTAAAAGTTTGTAGTATTTTTTAGTCCCCAGAGTTTAGAGGAATGCCAGTTCTTCACCATTTTAGTTTTGGGGGGTTTTTTGTTTGTTTGTTTGTTTGTATCTAAAAAAAGTTTGTGTCACCTGCGAGTAGATGAGGGGAAAGCATGTAGCAAGTGGTAAGAATCGCTTTTAAAAATATGCACCACTGGGAAATAAATCTGCAGGTAAAATAATTAAAGATCACTAATGGAAGATCTCTATCTCAGAATTAGATTTCCCAAGGAAATCAGAAGATTTTTAAAAATTCTTATGAATAACCTTCATGTTTCAAAACTGTTTCATTACTATGGCTTCCCCAGCACTAGCGGTGTTGAGAATGACGTTTCTCTACATGCCCTCACCAAGCAGTCAGTGATTCAGTGGCCTGTAACACTTTAAATCCTATCAACTTGCTTTCCTTTCCTGTTATAACTGTTTCAGTGAGTGGCACTTCTGTTGTGCAGGATAAGATCTGGTAGTTTACTGAGGGCATAGTAGAATGAGGACAGACACAATTGCCAACACAAGAAGGCTATAACTTAATTAAAGCCTTACGCTCAGTAAATAAGACACTGGAGTCTCTTCAGGTACATAGGTTTTGTAGACTGTGTCCTAGTCACTCTCCTGTTGCCTAGAAACTATAGCATAATTCACTGTTGAGTTATTACTTTTATCTAGTGATCCCAGGACTTAAAATTCACCCTGCTTGAGAACTCAGATAATAAATACGTTGAGGGCAAGTACCACATCATCAGATGCACTGAGATACCTAAACTAGTTAAATCACCAGTTCACAGCCTAAGAGGTGATCTAGGAACCATTTGGTGATTCCCTGATTTTCATTACAAGAAATTTAATGCTGCCTCTGAGCAATTCTGTTCTTACCTCTATGCCTCAACTTAAGGCAAACTTCTTCCTCATCTTTAACCCTCTGCCTGAAAGTCACCTAGACACTCAAATAACATGTCTTAGAACATTGAAGAAAAAAGTCACAGGTCATTGTTATTGCTTGGGCTTCAAGAACATATTTTTTTTTAATTTTTAAATTTTTACATCTCCAAGTGAGACAAAGAATGGTCTGATAAAATTAGCATTGTGTTCCTATTATGTGTGAGGTACTGTACTAGATGCTTGATCTGTGTTACTTCACCTTTATCCTCTGAACAGCACTATGGAGCAGATCCTGCTGCTCTCATTTCATTGTTGAGAAACTGAGGCACAGGGAAGTCAAGGAACTCTTCTAGGCTCACAGAGCTAGGAACTTGCAGAGTTGAAACTGTTCAGCCAGCCCCTCTGAATCCGGACTCTAGAGCCCACGTTTTTAGTCATTACACTAAAGTTATCCTAAATTTATGTTTTCTTCTGTAATATAGGGGTAATATTATCTACATCATTGGTACACAGATAAAATAAATACATACACATAAAAAGTTTAAAGTTTTTTTAACTTATATTACTCAAGTCGATACAGTAACTGCAGAACTAGAATTCACACCTAGCTTTTTCTGTCTCTAGACCCTGAGCTTAACTGGCATAGTGCTTAGGTGAATATTTATTGAATGAATAATGAAGTGAGTATCATCTGCTTTGTACTTCCCAGTGGAAGAATTTTTTAAATTTTACTGGTTGTTTCGGTAGCACAGAGCAGCTACTCCATGGTGGTTGAATGAGTGAATGATTATTCATCCTTCCTTCCTAATAAAATAAATATACTGATGACTCTCAAATGTATAGCTTCAGCCAAGACCTCTCCTCAACTCAGACTCGTTTACCCAGCTGTCTGCGCCATCTTCTCACGTGTTTAAGATGTGTATCAGACATAACATATCCAAACCTAGCACCTGCTCTCCAACCCCAGCCCGCTTCTCCTGCAGTCATCCGTGTCTCAGTAAATGGCAGTCCTTTTTTCCAGTTTCTTGGGCCAAACAGTTGGCTGCCATTCTTGACTCCTCTCTTGCCTTCGTACTCCACATTCAACGCATCGGCAACTCCTCCAGAATCCGATAACTTCTCAACAACTTTACAGCTTCAGGCCTGGTCAAGTCACCATTATCTCTTATGTGTGCTATTAGTTATCCAAGAAAGTATCCTGATTTTCTCTTACCCCATTCTTACCGTACCCTTTACATTCTTTTCTCAACATAGCAACCACAGAGATCTGTTTAAAATGAAGATCAGGTCATGCCACCCTTGAGTTCAGAATTCCCTAAAGGCTTCCCATCTCAGAGTAAAAATCTAAATCCAGATTAGCCCTACAACCAGCACCTCGATTCTGTTTCTCCCAGCCTAACCTTCTGACATCATTGCCCTACTGTCACCATTACTATGTCTTCACCGCCCACCCTGCCACCCACTAACGTTAGGACCTGTGCACTTGCTGGTTCCTCTCTGTGGAGTTCCCTCTGTTTCCAGTATCTGCCTGGCATTTTCTCTCACGCCCTTCAGGTGCTTACCCTATCTAAAAATGAAATATATCCCCACACAGACTCTCTCCATTTCCCCTCTGCCTTCTTTTTCCCCTATTACTGATCACTGTCTAACATATGCTTTTACTTTCATGGTTAATGTCTCTCTCCCCCAATTTAAATCTAAACTCCTAATAAGGCCAAGGATTTTGTCTCTTTATTGCTGTGTACCTAGAATCTAAAGCAATGCCTGACTTATAAATGAGTGCTCAATAAATATCTGTTGGTGGAAAGGAAGGGAGAGAGAGGAGTAGGGGTAGATGGGTAGAGGGAAATAATAGGAAAGAAAGAAGAAATGAAAGGAGAAAACCAGTTAATTCTGCTGAACCTTCTGTTTGTCATACAGCTATGGATACGGTACTTAAAAGTTGTAACATAATTCACAAATCTTAATGGCATCTTGACATCACAGACCTCTTTTTTTGAAATACTATTCTCTTTACAAAAGGAATAATATTAGCTATTACATTAATATTAATTATTCTGTACAAGGCCCTTTGTAGCAAGAGGTTGAGTGGAAATTTTCCTGTGGTCCAAGAATTGGCATCTGGGCCTCACAGCTGATAGCAAAGAAGCATGTAATTAATAGCTCATTTTCTAAAGAGCTGAAAACAGTCGAGGCTAGACAATGGAGCTTAAATTCCAGTGGGGAGACATTGAGTGAACAGATATATAAGCAAGTAAACAACTATGTAACACATCAGCAGGTCATAAATGCTCTTAGAGGTAGGTACTATCTTATTTTTGGAAATAAGAAAGTGAACCTTAGAAAAGTTAATTAAGGCTCTCTAGTAGGGCTAAGGCTTGAAACCATTTTTTGTGACTTTGGCATTTACGCCTCTTTCTTCACTGAGTTTTGACCATTAACTTTTGACTCCCCTTTCTCTTACTTTTCAGGCTCTTTATATACAGGTATAATGTTTAGCTACTTCTTATGTCACATAACTTGAATGATCATCTCTGTGTAGATGTGGCACAAATCTATACCTCCAAACCTGACCTCTGTTAATTCATCATCATGTTCTTCTTGGTGGACATTTCCCAAATTGATACCCTTGTCTTCCTCTTGTTGTTATACCTCCTTCTTAATGAGAAGTCAAAAGCTTTTCTTGAGAAGTGCTCTCTCTCATTTCTCCCCTTGTTTCTATCATTGACTTGAGTCATTGTTATAATTTCAAAGACTTGACATCCTAGTCATTATTGACGCCTTTCTCGCCCTTTGCTCCTTCTCTGCTACCCCCCTCTCTGTTCATCAGCAAGTCTTGTGGATTCTCATTCTTTCCTGGTATCTTTCACATGTGTTGCTGTCATACCCACCACCATCGCCCTAGTTCAGGTCATTATCACTTTGTTACTAGAATGTGCCTCCCTGTACTATCTTTCCCATTCCTAGACTATCATAAAGTTTTCTGCTGGACTGACTTTCTTGTAGACACTTCTATCATGCTACTCCCCTGTTAAAACCCTTAGATTGACTCTCAGTTCTCTTGGAAGGAGAGACGGAGGAAATGAGGGAGGAAGGGAAAAAAGGCTCCTCTGGTATTCAAAGTACTTTGCTCTCTTAGTATTCCTTAGCAGTATGTCATTATTAACTTCTTGATGCCCATCCTTAAATTCTCTGCTTATTGATTATTTTCCAAACATAATTCTTACATTTCTTTCTATGCTTTTTTACCTCTCACTCTTCGCCTATCAGAATTGCATTCCTTCCTTAAGATCAAATGTATCCTTTCCCTGACTTTCTCAAATAAAGATGACCTTTCCTTCTCAGTAATCTTATATCACTTAAAGATATAAAGGCCATGCTGGTATAGTGTAGATAAGTGCTATTTTAAAAATTTTATATTTAAATTTATAAATGTTTTTCATCCCCAAAATGGATTTAAAATTCCTGGATGGAAGCAAAATTTTACCTTTTTTTACCCTTGCCCCAAAGTGCCCAGTATAGGACTGTATTCACAGTAGATGATCAACACATAAATGTTGAATGGATAACTTACCTTAATCTTAAAGTATCAGAGTGTAGGAGAAATATTAGAGCAGGTTTGGAGATTATGAGAAAAACTGATGAGAACGATCATAGTACCCATTTCATCTAAAGACTGATCACACATAGAATGTACTGATTTTCATTCATTATATTTTATCCAAGATCACTATAACAAGATAACATATTGAGTCTATTGGACAAACTGGCTGGTTTCTGTTTTCTTTACTGATCGTTGTTAAAAACCAAACTTCAGTAAGTAGGTTGGGATTCTGCACAGCCGTCTCAAGGTGCCACTCTTCTCTTGGGTGCCATAAGAGTGTGTAAGGGAGCAATGCCTGGGTCTCTTTCCTGCCTTATGTTGCCACACGTGGCAGTTCTGAACCTTCTTTCATCATTAGACAGTCTTCCCTAAAGACACTTACTTCAAATAAATGTCTTCATTCAGGAGAATTTTGAGAGATTTTAAATAAATACTTTCAGTACTTAAGTGTACATGAATTATGAATCCTCAATATTAAGTATATATATATAAGCAGTATCTGAAAATTATAAGATTATAATCATCCAGCCACTGATGGCAAATAGATATCTTACCTTGGCACGAACGCTGTTTCTAGTTGTGTCTGTAGAGAATGCAATGAAAAAAATAAGTGCAGTTGTAATGCTTTCTAAACATCTATGAATGTGCAAAAACATTCCTTTATAATTCCCCCTGGAGGACTAAGGTGAAGAACTTTTTAAGTCATTCAATTATCAGATAATCATTGACTATCTCCTGTGCCTTTCACTACACCCCGATGATACCATCACTGCCTTCACAGAGTTCTTAGGCGAGTAGGAAACTTAAAATCAACTGAGTGCACAATTACAATTCAGAGGGCCAAGTACTAAGTGTTTAGAAAAGAAGAAATTATTAGGGGTCATTAAGGAGGGGCAGGTAAACACAATCCAGGAGAGATTTCTGGAAGGATGAATATGTTGGTCCTATCAGCAGACCTGTCAAGCATATTCTTTTTCTCTCTCTATCCTTCTGTTTTCAAGCATTACGCTAATTAGTACAGCGGATATGCAATTCATAGCCTCCACAGCAAAAGGCAACTACATGAGAAAGATAGAGAAATCATAAAAAGTATTTGGGTACACTTAAGGTGATTCTCAGGTTTCTGCCTGGAGTGACAAAGGTACAGAAGCTCTACTAGTGGAGATACAGAAATATTGGAGCAAAAACATGTTTTCTGGGAAGATGAAGAATTCAGTTTTAAGCCCTGAACCTTTCGGTTACCCAAGTGGAAAAATTAAACACAGCTAAATATATGAATCTAAAGCTTAGGAAAACTATCTAGTTTTCATCACAATATTTTGTGTACCTAACAGCACAAAAGTGCTTGAAAGACACTTGGAGACATTTTAGAATGAAAAGGGTTCAAGGACATTATCCTAAGAAACACCAAAAGAGGAAGATGATCCAAAAGAGATTAATGAGAAATGAAAAGTAAAGAGGAAAACCAAGAGACAGGACTCTCCTAAAAGCCAAAAACAAGAGAGTTTTAATAAAAAGGTAGTGGACAGCAGTTCAGCCACCACACAGAGCTTAAATAAGATGAATTTTTTTTAATCTCTCCACATCATTTCCAGCAGAATCAAAGAGACAGAATGGAGATCACAGTGGGTTTGAAGAGTAAATGAGTGTAAGGGAACTGAAAAATACACTCTTCAAGAAAATGAGATATAAAGGAATTGTAAGCAATATTGTGTCAATTATGGAGTGAAGCAGGATAAATTTTAAGAGACATTTTCACCTATTTAAGGTATAGTGGGACAATAGAAGCGAGGTAAAATTGCAAAAGAGGGCAAATTCATGAAGGTTTATCTTCAAGACAACAGAAAGAAACGGCATCATGTTCTTGAGGCTGCAATTGAAAGATGCTTCAGTTTTCCTTGAAGGCAAATTCTGCATAGTTACTAGCATTATATTTTATTTACTATATTCCATATGTAATAATAACAATGGAGAGTGAGGTTTTTGGTTCGAGATAGACAGGTGAAGGCCTAGAAATATGCAAGGAAGAAGGTGTTGCATGGTAAAGGTAAATATGGATAGAAGTAAATTTATAGGTGGTCGTTTAAACAGTTGATGGAGCGTATACCTAGACATCAGTTTTCTCGTGGCGGTAGAAAGCACTGGAACTTAGGTAAGCATTGAGGAACTTGGATGTTTAAGTCATCACGAAAAGGGATAGGAGGTAATAACTGATCAAATACAAGAAAAGGATTAAAGAGGAACAGCAAAGACCCACCCCGATGGAAAGAATGAATTTGCAGAGGTGTCAGTTTACATAAGGTCAAAATTATCCATGTCATTTAGCCATCCAATTGTGGAAGAGGGGAGAGACTGAATTACAGAATGAGGATTTATTGGGAGTTTGTGACTGAAGTGTATGGATGCAAAAGAATTGAAGTACTTACATGGTTACACTAATAGACTACTGCTTCTGAACTGGAGGGAAAAAATGTAGTCAGGTTGATATACTGAGAAAAAATTGATGAAGAAGAAACTGGAAGTCTTGGGGTGCCTGGGTGGCTCAGTCAGTTAAGCCTCTGGCTTTTGGTTGCGGTTCAAGTCACTATCTGACAGGTCATGAGTCCAAGCCCCACTTCAGGCTCTGCTTGGGATTCTCTCTCTGCACTCTCTTCCTTACCCTACCCTGCTTGTGCTTTTTTCTGAAAATAAATAAATATTTTTAAAAATTTTTTAAAGAAAGGAAGTCTTGTAGGGTTTAACATATGGAGATCAGGACTTCTCATTAGTATCACGTAAAATCTTAGCATATGAAAATATAGGATTTCCAATTAAATTTGAGTTTCAGATAAACATTTCATCATTTGCCTGAACAAACATTTTATACTTTATCTGGCAACTCTAGATGAGAGTAAGATGTAGGTAGAGTAAAATCCTAAATTAGATGAATTGGTGGGATCATTTAGAGGTAAGAGGCCAAGTAGATCATGAAGCAGTGTGGCCATACGTAGGCATAGATTGTTCAAAGAAGTCCACAAACTTTGAGATTAAACTGGAATAGACAAATATTGAATATATGAATATTGAATTCTCTAGAAGTGACAGTAACATCTCAGGTGGAAAGGGAAAGAAGAACCTTTGGAAAAGAAAAACCACAAACAATAGATGAGTGAATGGAGAGGAAAACAGGCTGAGTCATCAGAACCTGGACAGAAGGAAACAAACAAGCCTGAGAGGGGTTGTTAGAATATTGGGAGCCAAAGACTACTTCACAAAATCATTTTAGTTTAATGCTATGAGTATTTTTGAGGTGTTTAGTAAAACAGTTTTTTCATCCATAGCTGATTTGAGTAGAGTTTATTTAAAGGTGTTCCTGTAGCCAGGACAATCATAAGCTCCTTTAAAAAGACCCTAATACAGGGGTGCCTAGGTGGCTAAGTCAGTTAATCATTAGACTTAGGCTCAGCTCATGATCTTGTGGTTTGTGAGTTTAAGCCCCATGTCAGCCTCTGTGCTGACAGCTCAGAGCCGGGAACTCCTTTGAATACTGTGTCTCCCTCTCTCTCTGCCCCTCCCCTGCTCACACTGTGTCTCTCTCTGTCTTTCAAGAAATAAATAAACATTTTTAAAGTTTTGAAAAAAGACCCTGATACATATGAAACTCTACTTAGGGGTCAGCCTAAGTCCTCATACGCTTGGCATAACTTTCCAGCACTACCAAAGTGTTTCAGGATTTGATACAAGTCAATCATATCTGTTCCATTTCGGGTATTTAAAAATGCCAAAAATACTTTTCTTTAAGTCTTTGATTATCCACTAACTTCCTTTGGTTTTGCAGCAGAGCAAGAATAGCCCTTGACTCAGAATCAGAACACTTGGGTTCTAGGGCTTTCTCTATGACCTTTATTAGTGGGTTCAGGTAACTTCTGTCCAGAGTCTAGCCCTATATGATGAGATCCGTTGGGATACATGATCTTTAAATCCTATTCTGTACATCTGCTTCTAAATTATTTAGCTCTCTATATTTTATTTAACTTTGAGGTCAACACAAAATATCAGCACTTTTACCTTTGGAAATATACTTCTTTCATTATATGCAGCATATAAGCATTCCTGAAAAGTTAGTAGCAAATCCTATTTTTATTATTTGAATTATGTTTAAATATATTTGAGGGTGTTTTCCAAGGATGCTTATAATAAATCTCTCATAAACAAATTACTGTTTTATACTTTTAATGATCTCTTCATAATGTATCATTTTTTAATTAAATCCTTAGTTACTAAATATTTTTAAAAAGACAGCTCTACATAGTTATATATAACTTTAGGGAGGATATAATAAATATGATTGAGAGTAAAAACTATAAGTAAAAAAAAGTAAAAAAGTAATTAGTCACTTTATTTTTTATTTATTTTTTAAACATTTTATTTATTTTTGACAGACAGAAACAGAGCATGAGCGGGGGAGGGTCAGAGAGACAGGGAGACACAGAATCCGAAGCAGGCTCCAGGCTCTGAGCTAGCTGTCAGCACAGCGCCCGACGCAGGGCTCGAACCCACAAACCATGAGATCATGACCTGAGCTGAACTGACTGAGCCACTCAGGTGCTCCAGTAATTTATCACTCACAGGAATTCATAACTTCAGGGTACTAAAAGAACTTGAAGGTTTGATTGAAGAACCAGTCATCATTGAGGAATTACAGATATGTGTCAAAAGACCAGATATGGGCAAAGTACTAGGAAATTTGTAGTTGGCACCTTGTTCATCGTTGTTTACTAAGACACAATGGAGATTTAGGAGAAAAACTCAAAAGTGCCTTAAATCCTTTTGATAAACAAGTATCTAAATTTTTTGAAATAAATTTGTATTCTGATAAGATATATATTATAAACCCAAGGCCAACCTCTAAGAAAATAACCTAAATATATATATAGTTTTAAAAATCATTAAGAGTTACAATGTTATGCTAGAAAATATTTATTTAATGCAAAAGAAGGTAGTAAAAGAAGAATAAATGAAGAAAAAAGACACTCAACATACAGAAAATTTAAAAATGGCAGACATAAATCTAACCAGACCAATAATTACATCAAATATGAATGGATTAGATAGTCTAGTCAGAAAGAAGACTGTCAGACTGCTTTTTTAATTTAATAATTAGTGAAGAAGTGAAAAGATCTATGCACACCCTACCTACAACTATATGCTTTCAGTTACACTTTGATCCAGTTTAGATTCAAAGATACAGATAGGTCGAATATACAAAGATGCAAAAAAGATATACCATGCAAACAGCCACTATAAAAGTGTGGGAGTAGGTACACTAATATCAGAAAAAAATAGGCTTTTGAACTAAAAAAAAATCACTACTGTAACCAAACCCAGGCCCGTCTACCCAAACCCACTCATTGAGACATCAGTTTTGTAGCAAGGAAGAGTTTGAAAGGCAGTCAAAGGAGACAGAGGGCAAGCCTCAAATCTGCCCCCCCAAAAGAGGAGAGAACAAGTGTTTTGTTATCATAGGAGTTGAGACTGCATACATATTGATGAATTTGGCAGGGAAACTTGATTATTCATGAGCAATGACAGTGCATGCACACTGAGCAAACATACATGTAACGTATATCCCATGTTCACTTTACGGGGAGACTTAACACCACAGTGAGGCAAAATTCAGCCCCTGACATCAGGAGTTTACATCTTAGGTCAAGGTGAAGGAGCTGTGGACAAGCTCCAAGAGTTGGTATTAACTGGATGGGATCTTGGGCTTTTATCTTGGGTAAGAAAGGCAGGTCCTCACTTGTTCATAGACTGGAACCATATCAGTTGACCTTGAGTCCAGACTTCTGCAGAGACAACTACCAGATTTGATATCAGGATCTGAAAAGATCCAATAGGTAATTAGGGGGAATCAGTTCCCTAAGAAACAAGCTTTAAATTTTCTGCTAGATTCAACCTCATTCACTCTATGGGGGATGGTTTCACAGCAATAAAGAGAGACCTTTCATAATGATAAAAGAGTCACTACAGTAGGAAGATATAACGGTTATAAATGAAGCAAGAACTGACAGAAATGACGGGAGAAATAGACACTTCTTTAGTAATAGTTGGAGACTTCAGTATCCCACTTTCAATAATGGACAGACTTTAGTCTTTATAGTAGACTTTACTATTTATAGTAGATTAACAGGGAAGATCAAGTCAGGGAAGACTTGAACAGCACTATAAACTCGCCAAAACTAATGCACATCTATAGAACACTGCGCCTAACAATAGAATTTTTCTCTGTAGTGCACACACAACATTCTCTGTTGGTCATATTTAAAAAAAAAGCTTTCCATAAATTTAAAAGTATTTAAATAATACAAAGAAATTTCTGACACAATGGAATTAAAAATCAATCTATAGATGGCACAAAACTGAGTTAGTGAATACTTTGACATCAAGATAAATAAATGTCGTGGAAATCCGTGTCATGTGACTTGAAGAAACTGAGGCTAGGTTAGCCCACTGAAGAGACTAATTTAGATTCTAAAGGTAGGGATGAGGAGGACATAATAGTTTTCTCTAAAAAGCCTGATATTGAGAATAAGGAATATATTTATAAGAGAACTTCCAAAGAATGCTAGTGAAACCAATGGATGGAAGTTATAGCACAAAGTAAAGAAGAATATTCTAAGAGTACTTTCCAACAAAATATAGGCAGTCTGGTATTTTCATATATTGTATCCCTTAAAATGTGTTTTAAAAGTGCTACATTGGAAAGTCAAGCAATAACTTAAAACAATATTTTAAAAGGAGTTCCAGGGGCACCTGGGTGGCACATTCGGTTAAGTGTCCAACTTCAGCTCAAGTCATGATCTCATGGTTCATAGGTTCAAGCCCCATGTCGGCCTCTGTGCTGACAGCTCAGAGCCTGGAGCCTGCTTCAGATTCTGTGTCTCCCTCTCTCACTCTGCCCCTCCCCTGCTCGAGTTCTGTCTCTCTCTCTCAAAAATAAATAAACATTTTAAAAAAATTAAATAATAAAAAGGTTGCATTCCCAGAAAGTTTAACAAATTATAAATATGATTCCTATAAAATATGTTTTCTCAAAAAGTCAAGGAAAGGCCTTCATCGCAGCACCAGCTCATAGGAAGGCAGCTTCCGTCCCTCCAGGGCTGGATCTAGAACTCAGAACCCGAGTCTGCCCATTTCATTTCTTTCACAAAATAATGCCCCACCACCACCAAATTTAACAAATTTCTAAATAAATTCTTGTGTAATTTTCTTATGATTTAGAAGTTCTCCTTATCAAGCCAGTTTTTATTTGGCTGAATTTCTAGAGAACAATACAAATAACTCTTTCTCCTAAATCTATGTTCAAGTCACACAAACTGTGAATTATTTAAATAGCAATTCAGAGTTTAATTGTGTAATATATAGCATCTTCAAAAATGAAGATTTGTATGAAAATTAATGACATGAAAGACCAATATCACCTCCAATACATTATCTCATAAGTAGAGAACATTGTCACCCAAAGTTACTCAGTCAGAATTCTGAAGAAACTTCTGTGGGGAAATTGAGGAAGTACTTCTGTGCATGATTTTGTACACACGCACATGCACATGCACACAAACGGACTGGAAAATGTAAACCAGACATACATCACTTCTGTATCTCTTTTCATTAAGGTAGTGTTTTCATTACTAAAAGCAGAATTAAAAAAAAAAATTTTAATAAGAAGATTGTTTCATTTACAATAGTCTCCCAGAAAATAAATTACACTGGTGGAGGAAGTTCAGCAAATTCTTTTCTCCCCTGGGGTTCCTTTAGAATATCACTCTCCCAGCGAACTAACTGATGCCCTTAGAGTGCAGAGGAAGGGAACACCCAGATTGTCTGGTGTAAATATAAGGCACTAATTTGCATATCAGGAAGATCTGTATTCATCTGGGTACAGCATCTTTCAGCCATTTGTCTGTTTTGTCTTTATTGGCCAGTCAATTTAGTCAGCACTCAGAAATGAGGAAGATATTAGTATATTATCTCTTTTAATGAGGGCAGTGAGAGTTCACTTTAGAGAAATCTAAAGGCTTTGATACATCTCGGAGACTTTGGACTACTTCATTATAATCTTATACATATTACGTAACTAAACATTTTGATGCTTTTCCATTAATTTTCTATCAAAAGTTTAGACAGGTCTATTTAAAATCCACTTGAGGGGCACCTGGGTGACTCAGTTGGTTAAACGTTCAACTTCGGCTCAGTTCATGATCTCGTGGTCTGTGAGTTCAAGCCCCATGTCAGGCTCTGTGCTGACAGCTAGCTCAGAGCCTGGAGCCTGCTTCAAATTCTGTGTCTCCCTCTCTCTCTCTCTCTCTGCCTCTTGCTCTCCATCTCTCTCTCAAAAATAAACATTAAACAAAACTTTTTTTTTAATTTACTCGAAAGGAATATTTATGTTTGTGGCTTACTAAACTTTCTTTGCAAGATTGGCTCTTATTTTTTTACTATGAATATATTGTTTTACTTATTCATAATCTTTTTCCTGAATATGATTATTTTAGAAGCAAAATTATTTAATGACAGATTTATAACATAGTAGATCTTAGCATATTCTTTTGTACAAAAACTCCATTTTTTAAGGGCCACATAAATCAAATTTCGTGGAGAAAATGCATTGGAGATGCTTAGTAGACATTTTCCTGGGCATTGTGAATTATTTGTTTATGTATGAGTTAGATATTTCACTTGTAACACCCAGTCCTCCCTGGGTTGAAAACTTTTCATTGCTAATTGTGCCTTTTACGTGTCCAATAAGAATTAGCAAAATATCATCCATAGGTGCAGCAAATGATTGCTAATTACCATTCAGTTTCTTCCTCCCCCAGGCACGTTGGTTCCTATCTAGTTCCCAGAGCAAGGGGACCAAAGCAGGAGTCCTCTGGTGTCGGTGCCTGGTGGAAAAAGCCACACTGACACATCACTAAAGACATCACAATTTATTTATTTTAAAGATGATTGTAGCAATATTAAATGATGAAACACTCTTGTTAAATCACTAGGATCCCAGCGATTAACTTAGCAATTTTTTTAAACCTTCAGGATAATTAGAAGAAAAGTAGTTCAAAAAAATGCTCCAATCTCTTTAATAAGTTGTACTTTCTTCTTGACTATTTAACTTATTCATGTGCCCCTGAAAGATATTTTACCTGAAATCTGAATCCTCCTAAGAAAGCTTATATTTAAAAATACTAAAAATATATGTGTCAGTTAACTACGTTAAATGTTAATTCCTGTTGTAGTTTAACTAAATGGTATCTGTCTTCACTGAAGGAAATGTAGCATGGCAAATGCTCCATTAATTTTTTTTCCCCTGATATCTTGTGGTCAGCCATCTACTACCATGCCTGGTACAAGAGACATAGGCATGTAGACTTTTCTGATCTTATTAATGAGTTGTTCACGACCTTGCGGTCGAGATCTGTGCGTCGTTTTGGTATTTAAAGAAAGCGTACTTCGTGGCATGCATGTGACCACACCAGGCAGTTTAAGAGGAGGTGTTATTCCTGGCTTGGATCCTTAACCTACGTTAATCATCATCACTTGTAGGGAAAAAAGATCGTCTTGCCATGAGCAAGCAGTTTTGTTTTGTTTTGCCCTTTTTTTTTTTTTTGCCCAAATGAGAGAAAATTGATGTAATGCTCTTTACCATTGCTTTTTCCAGAAAAGCATAAGATCTGTTTACCTGGTTGCAATTCAAATTGTTTTATTATGGTGTCAATTCTCTGGTTTTGGCAGCGCTTCTAAAGTGTCTCCTCACAAAAAGACTACCATGGTGAATGAATGCCGGTGTTGACACCACCTAACAAGCCCGGATTATGTGTTTACAGAAGAAGTAATATGATAGGTCAAGTATAAGAGGCACTTCTCAGGAGCACTTCAGCGCATAATGAGTGACTGACTAGAAAGTGCGGGGCCTGCCACTCTCTGGCTTCCAGTCCGTGCTGATGCCTGCCTCTCCTCTCCAAAGCCCTCTTGATCATGTTCAGCTGCTCTGTTCTCATGTGGGGAATAATAGTAGAGTAAAGCTGCTTTCCTGTCTCATTTTTCTTGCTAATTTACACATTCAAGCCATTTTTTGTTTGCTACCCTTATTTGCTATTCCCTTTTGTCAAGGCACTGTTCTCTTCTTTGCCTCGGGCCTAAGAACTAATTTGAGCTTCTATAATTACTCCATGTTTTACACCTGTCTGCATATCATGCACCCCCTTGTCTCTGTACTTACGCTGTATATTTCCCTGCAGAAAAGCTAGTTTTCATACACAAGGAATCCTGAGTTTCTCTCCTCAGACTTCCTACAGAAGAAACACAATTAGACTGTTGAGATGCCCTCCGAATGCGGCTGACCTCTGGAGTTCAGAAAGGACAAATGAACGCTGTCTGCTCAGACCGTTTGTGTGAAGACATTGTCGAGCAGAGAGCCTGAGCTTTGTTCCTCGTGAATGAAGCAATGGTTGTAGTCATTTGAAAATCATTAAGACTCTGAATGCACAGTATCATTGTACAGTGTGTGCGCCACAGCCGCTCTTCTGCTTTAATAGCAGCTTATTAAATTTGGGTCAAGCGCACTCTGAAGAGTATCACAATGAAGAAACTGTTCTCAGAGTCACCTGTTTGAAAAAAGGCAATTGATTAAATTTTTAACTTAAGTGACAGCTGCAATTCATTGCCTATTCTTTGCGATGTCCTGCAGCCCGAGCAGCCTTTTGTAATTTGGGCTTCATTTTGTAAGGGCTTTCCTGAGTAATCCAGGGTTGCTTTCCACTCGGAGCCTGCTTCAATCCAATTAGGAGTTTAACAAGGGTCAAATTAAGGAGACTTTACACTTCATGTTTGCATCATTAGCCGGAAGACTGTTATGGGAGTGCATGACTGTGTGTCAGGGACGAGGGGGGAAAGGCTGCAAGATGGGACAGACACAAAGCTGTCATCCACCATGTGGTGTGTCCCTTCACTGATGGAGGCTCAGCAGGCTAGCAACAACATTTCCAGTTGTCTTTGGGGTTGTTGCCTTGTCAAATCAGCTGGTATATAGTTGTTGGGAGGTTACGGGTGCTAGCCGGGGCTGATGAAGAAGTGGTTTTCGCCTACTCTTTTCTCGTCAGGCAGCCTACTGTGATTGGACCAGTGACTGGGAAGACACGGAGTTGAACCCTCTCGAGCATTCATTATTTTTGATGAGATGACAACTATCTAGGTTCCTGTTCTCACTCCTCGTGTTGTTTCCTGCTCTTTTTTTTTTTGAAAACATAATTGTTCATTCTGTAAGATATTATAGGGCGTGGAAACTCATTTTTTTTAGAGATTAGTTTGTTTGAGGGCTTGCAAAGATGCATCAATCACTATTCAAGAAAAGAAGGACCTCATGATGGCCTCTTCAGATCTACCATAATTAGAATAACTTCGTATTTTAGTTTGTGCATTGCCACCGAGATATATTTATCTTTGTTAATGTCCTCTAACCATAGGATGTCAGTGTGAAGAAAATGACCTATATCTGAAAAGAGAAGACAACAAAATTCCGCTAATCAGCGCTTCCATGCATGGGCTAGCGCTAGGGAACCGTTGCTGTGCCCTTCAGCAAAGCTTTGTGCTGCTGTACACAAAGTAAAGATTTATCTAAAAATAACACTTGCATTGTTCCTTTCTTACCTCCTCAACCCATTAATAGGTACTTTAGTATCATGAGAGTTTTCATAGTTTAATCCCCTTTCAAAAGCTTTTCAGAATAAAAGCTCTAAATGGTCCTCAGTATTAATTTGATGTGACTTCTGTACAATACGGTTTAAAACTCTCAGAAGCGCATTTTTACCGCTTACCCTTTTTCATTGAAGCAGTGCGTGGAAAATACCAGCTCAATGTTTAGCGGGGTGTCTAATGTGGACCATTTTTGTTACTTTCTAATAATATACTTTCCCGATTTAAAAAATTGTCATGATGATGTCATTCTTAATCCTCAAAAATATTATTTTGGGTTTCCCCTTGATTTTTTAATTGTGCACGCCTTCTTAATGTTGACATTCTGCAAAGCTGTATTTTTAGTCTCTGATTTGCTAAGAACTAAGATTCAATAATAAAGTCAGCCTGGTAAATAGCAATCAGGCTAGATGATATGCATTCAGTTACATCTTTGTTTATGTTTGGACCACTGTGGCCTCAAACACAAGAGCTTCTGGTGCTAATAACCACCTTCACCCTTTTTGAGTGTTTTATTGCTTTTGAACACACATCGATCTTTCTCAAAAAGTGGTACATGGTACACGTAATTCTTGCTGTCTACAAATCATTTCATAGTGGCCCCGTGCATTCCATGCCAAGTTCCATTTCCTCAACTTCTCATATGTCTGTAAAGCTTCCAGTATGAGGGGGGAAAAACCATTAATTCCTTTAACGTCCAAATTCCTTCACTGAATTTTAATGTTCACATTTTCCAAAGGATTGTGTGTGTGTGTCCCCTCATACATATGAATATATACAAGTACCATCTTTCTGCAGCAAACAGGTTATTCATTTATTTTTAAAAATATATTTTAACCACCTACTAATGCAGAGACTACTGTTTCTGGTGAAACAGTAGAGAAAGCTAAGATAATACCACCCTGCCCTTTGGAGCTTTGGTGCAGTTGGGAGACAAGAAGAAATCAAATGAGCACACAAATATATATAAACTTACGATTATAAATCTACTCTTAGTGGGGAATGTGATCTGGTCAGTGAGTTCAGGGAAGATTTTCCTGAGAAAGTGACTTTGAGTTGACCTGTTCATGACACCTTACCACATACATATTCATATATGTTTATTTTCATTCCAAAGATCTGAAAAACATTTGCATGTACACTTATGACTCAACATTTACAAACATAATGAATCTTTGTACTAGTAACCTATTGAGGGAATGTGCAGAAAAAGACATCTGAAAAATATAAAAATAATTATCATTTCAGAGGAAAGTTTTAGACTATGTTGGTGGACAGGAAAGAAGCAAGTGACTTCTCTAACAAAGTTTCTTTCTTGGGTACAGTTTTTTAAAGAATCCTTGTATAAGGCCTAGTACATGATTGATCTGCTTACTTTGTGGAAACAGATTGGAATCCTCCAGTGTACAACCAGTGGTGCCCTGGAGCCCCTCCTGTAGGCTGCTGAGAGCCGTAGGTGCTCATTCTTTGCAGCTCCGCATTCAGTGACCTCACCTTAGCAGCTTGAAATTTGGCATAGTGCCAGTGTTTACTCAACAAGGATGGGCACACCCTGCAGATGAGCCCCACCACCCCAGCTGGTCTCTCAGCACGTGGTTATATCTGCCGCAGTACATGGGATCTGGGCCTGCAGAGAGATTGGGAAGAAGTCCATAAATTCTCACAACTTCCCATCATTCCTTTATAGGATCTGGGAATGGAAATTAGAAAATACCAAGTCCGGTTTTGCATTGTTTTTTAAATTACTTGTAGTTTTATGAACATACAAAACTTAACAGTTAGTGGGGTGCTTGGGTGACTTAGTCAGTTAAGCGACCAACTCTTGATTTTGGCTTGGGTCAGGTCATGATCCCATGGTTCATGGGTTCGAGCCCCACCTCAGGCTTTGTACTGTCAACATGGAGCCTGCTTGGGATTCTCTCTATGCCCCTCTCCCCTCACTCTACGCTCTCTCACTCTCTCTCTCTCTCAAATAAACATTAAAAAATAGTTAACAAAAATCAATTTCTCACTATATAAAAATTTCACTAACGATAATGTTTACCTTTTGAGGTTAACAGTCAGTAACACCTCTTCCCCATGGACTAAGTCATCAGATGATTCTCTTTTTAAAATAATTGTGTTTTGCATGTAAGTGTTTATACTTTCTGGTGCAATCAAAGACAATATAAAGTTATGGGTATATTGTTAGCCTATAGACTAAAGACCTTTAACCTTTATCAGTGTTTATTTTTTGTCTATAATGAATCAAAATTTTGTTTTGCTTTCAAAACTAATACATTTATTGCTTTTACTGCATATAAATATAACACTTGCTGAATGCTAACATGTAGGCAATTTAAAATCAGTGTTTTTTTGGCAATTTAAAATAGTTTTAAAAAATTAAAACCACTCACTATCCAACAGCCCAGAGATAAAAATTGTTAACATTTATAACACCATACCTTTTCAATATGTATATCCACATAGGAGTAGATGTATTTTTGCAGATAATAGTATAGAGGTTATTTTGTAACTTGCTTTTTTACACAACAGTAAATGTAGACATATTCCCGTGTCAGTAAGTACATGTCTGCATCATTCTTTTGAGCAGCCGTATAACATTTCATATAACACGTCAATATAATAACCAGTCACCTCTAGATAAACATTTAAATGTTTCTCTGTTTTAAAAAGTAGAATAATTTTGTAAATAACTACTTTATGCTATGTTCACTTTTTCCTTAGGACACATTCCTAGAAGTAGAGTTGCTGGAATCGAGAATTCATATTTTGTTTTGTAAAAGGCTTTCATACCTATTGCTTTTAAAACTGTGCTGCGGAAAGCTTATACCAGTACAGAAAGGAGCATATGCAACTATTACATGCCATTGCTCCTTTGTCGAATGGGATTTATCATTGTTATTAGTTTTTGTTAGCCTCGTTGTCAAAATGGTTCTGATATACTTAAAAATCTTTATTTCTTCTTCATCTATAGGTTGTAAGCTTGAAATTGTTCAGTAAAATTGTCCAATTATAATTCTTCAGAAAAAGGAATAAGAACCAATTTGAAATGTGCAAAATTTTTCTTTGATGTTTACTATTTATTTCTTTTGAAAGACAGAGTGTGAGTAGGGGAGGGACAGAGAGAGGCGACACCGAATCTGAAGCAGGCTCCAGGCTCTGAGCTGTCAGCACAGCATCTGATACAGGTCTCGAACCCACAAATCAAGAGATTATGACCTGAGCCAAAGTCGGACGCTTACCCTACCTACTGAGCCACCCAGGTGCCCTGAAAGGTACAAATTTTAAGCAAAGGAATAAGACTGCAGTTTTAGGTAAAAGAGCTGGAAGGTTGTATATTAGGACGAAGGCAACAAATACGAATATTCATTTATAAGTGGATTATGGGTATATTCCACGTTCTTTATATGTAAACCTGAATGAATATTCATTTTACAGGAAATATTTTGGATTACAAATAAGAATGTGGAACATCTGAACTGTAGAATATTGCCAGCTAAGTGAAGTTAAAAACAACAAAACAACCAAGAACATGGCCAAGTAAAACATATCTATAACAAACTCCGGCAAAAAGGCTGCCATTGACAACTCTGCCAAATGTTTCGTGGCTTTTTCTTCCATGCAGAGTAGTTTCTTACCAGTTCTTTGTAGTTTCTTTCCATTCCTTTACCTGAAACTTGACAGAGCTTCTGATACATGCGCCTGTGCACGCACACCCACACACACATACACACACACAAACTCACACATGAAATTTTCCCCCTAAGTGTAACTACTATATAAAGAATTTCTCCGAAATGATGGGGCCAGATAACGCATACCTCTTGGGCACTGAGCATGCCCAGCGCGGGGCTCGCCATAGTTCAGACTCCTCAGTATTGGCTCCCACCCTCCCACACTACTTGCAACTTCTGTTTTTGAGTATGTAAAAATAAAACCTAAACGTTCTTTGATTGATACATATTTTATCATTTTTAAATGGGATATTGCTTCTTTTTTACTAATAAATATAAATATTACTATTCAGAACACCGTTTATCTCAGTAAATTGCTGGCTTGGATTAACAGATTTTTAGAAGGAAATACATAAAAAACATGCATTACTGTACAGAATGGACATAGACAAAAATCAGAGTTCAAAATAACATTTTTTAAAGTTACTTTCATAATGAGACTAAATGGCATTACCACAAATATTGACAAATGCATCTAAATATAAAAAATATATTTTCTTATTTGGAATTATGCTGTATCTCTATGAACCCAAACATTTAGTTGAAAACTCACTTTTTTGAAATTTAATTTATGATAGATACATACATGCTCATTTAGACTTAGAAATCTCTAAGTATTGGGACGCCTGGGTGGCTCAGTCAGTTAGGTGTCTGACTCTTGATTTTGGCTCAGGTTGTGATCCGACGGTTCATGAGTTTGAGCCCCGTATCAGGCTCCATGATGGGTGTGGAGGCTGCCTGAGATTCCTTCTTTCTCCCCTTCCACTCCTCTCCCCTCATGCATGTGCTCTCTCTCAAAATAAATCAGCTTTAAAAAAAGAAAAGGAAATCACAAATTCAATGATAGATAGTTGGCCTTTAATCTTTGTTACTTTAAGACCAACTCACTGCCGCTCTGTAGTTAATCTACAGCTTTAGTGACACCAAAACAATGTGTTCTGGGGTTTGA
>NC_043703.1:64795934-64834242 GCF_006229205.1 Suricata suricatta | reverse complement strand
GTTTTAAAGGTAGAAAACTTTGCACTTTAGTCTTTAAGTTCACCTTATAGACTTTATTTTGCTTGCCAATGTTTTAACTTGTGTATAGAAAATAAGTTACTTTCAGTTGATCTTTAATCCAATTTAAATAAGTGATAAGTTGAGAAGTCAAATTCCTGTAATCATTTGACACCAGATCCATGTTAATTCATTAGATTCTCATAAATATATCGTTTTATCTATTAAATATATGTGTGATTTATTATTAGTTATGACACTTGTTATGTTATTAGATTTATGTTAGATTTATGTCTGCTTATTAGGTTTTTGTGGTGTTTGATGAATCATAGATATGTGTATATATTAATTTAACAATTGTAATCTGAAATTATTACATGGAACTGTGACATAAAGATGTCATACTTAAAACAGCCCAGGCCATGCAGTTAGCCAAACATGGATGTAAAGCCATTTAAAAGTTCAGATCTCTAGTTTCCTCATCCACAAAAATCAGGACCACTAAGACCTACCTCATAGGATCTTTGGAATTTTTGAATAGTATGCAAGGACAAGCAAATGCCTAGTACCCAAAAAGTGTTAGTTACTCCCTCACTCATTCCCTACAATGTAGTTAGAAGATGAATCCTAAGTAAATTACACGCTAAGTATTTAGAGTTAGAATTTATAACAAACTATTTCACTCCAATTCTTCAGGACAAGTAAGGCCCCCACATTGTTGCAGGTCATACAACTAGTTAGAACGAGTTCAGCCCACTCTTCACTGCCAGCTCAGTGTTCTTAACTGCAGAGCGTCTTTCAAATTATAAAACCATCTGCCATGGGCTAGAAAGGGTTCTGTGGGTCATCTCACTGCACACTGCAGGACTTCTTTTTAATACCCACCGTCCATTCTGTTTTTGTGGGGTTTTTTTAAATTAAAAAAAAACTTTTTCAACATTTATTTACTTTTGAGAGACAGAGACAGAGCATGAGCAGGGGAGGGTAGAGAGGGAGACACAGAATCCAAAGCAGGCTCCAGGCTCCGAGCCATCAGCACAGAGCTCAAATCGAGGCTCGAACTCATGAACCGTGAGATCATGACCTGAGCCGAAGTCGGCCACTTAAGCGACTGAGCCTCTCAGACGCCCCAGTCCACCCTCCACTTTGGATGAGTAAAACAATAAGGATCTTCTGTTAATTTTTCCTCTTCTAAGTACAATATACTTTCTTCCCTCATTTCTTTTTTTTTTAGTCCTTTTTGCTGAATCCTCCTTTCTCCTTAACCGTCCAACACTGGAGTCCCTCAAGGCTTAGTTCTTGGACCTCTTCTCTTTCTCTCCAGTTTCTCCCTTGATAATCTCACTCAGTCATATGCCTTTAAATATCTTCTACATACTGAAACTCTACAATGTGTATTTCTAGCCTGAATCTTTTTGTTGAAATCTTATATTCAGCTGCCTATTTGGCATTTCTACTTGGATTTTTTTTTTTTTTTAGAGAGTGAGGGGTGGGGAGAGGGGCAGGAGAGAGAGAGAGAGAGAGAGAGAGAGAGAATCTGAAGTAGGCTCCACACTCAGTGCACAGCCCAACACGGGGCTTGATCCCACAACCCTGGAATCATGACCTGAGTGAGCCAAAATCAAGAGTTGGACACTAAACGGGGCACCTGGGTGGCTCAGTCAGTTAAGCCTCCGACTTCAGCTCAGGTCATGATCTCATGTTAGTGGGTTCCAGCCCCGCATCGGGCTCTGTGCTGACAGCTCAGAGCCTGGAGCTTGCTTCAGATTCTGTGTCTCCCTCTCTCTCTGCCTTTCCCCCTCTCATGCTCTGTCTCTCTCTGTATCAAAAATAAATAAAACATTACAAAAATTAAAAAAAAATAGTTGGACACTAAACCAACTGACCCAGGCAGGCACCCCTACTTGGGTATTTGATAAATCAAACTTACTTTGTCCAATCCTGAACTCCTATTTTTCTTTCCTCCGGCCCCCATCCAAAACACAAACAAAAAACCAACAAAACAAAACAAAATACCCTGTCCTATCCACTGTCTTTCTTCTCAAAGTTCTTGGAACTTCATCAATCCAGTTGTTCAAGCCAAAACCTTAGAGTTATCCTTGATTCCTCTCTCTTCCTCCTACCTCATATATATAGTCTCTTAGCAAATCATGTTATCTCTACCTCAAAATGTATGCAGGATTTTACCATTTCTCACCACCTCCCCAGCTACCACATGGGCCAGCCTCTTCTGGGTCTTCTTTAATTTTAAATGTACCTCTTGTTGTATAATGCTCAGAAATGGCCTGATTGAACATGTTACAATTATATCCTTTCCCATCATAATAATTTGTCCTAGGATTACAAGGACCAATTTAGTTCTATCACAGTGTTATCTGCAGTCACCTAAAACTGACTGATGTTTTAAAATATTAATTGTTGATAGATTGGTGTCCCCATCTAAAGTAATTATAGTGCCTGTCATTTGCTGAACATCTACATATACAACTTTATCACTACAATCCTATAGATATAAATAGTATTAATCCAACTGGTAGATGAAGAAAGAGAGGCCTAGCAAAGTTAGGTAATTTTCTCAAGATCACAGAGCTAAAAATTAGTAGAACTGAGCAAACAGAATTCAGATCTGTCCAGTTTCACTGCCTATCATTAGATGACCAAATAGGAAGGCCTAGGGATGCAAGAGAACATGTACATTCTAGGGTTTGAAAGGTTCTGTATATTGGGAGAGTGTAAGGGATAGGACGCTGGTAAGAATTATCCCTAGAGAGGACAGTACCAAATTCTGATGAAGATTATAAACCATATAAAGGAGTTTATGCTTTCCTATCAGGCATTATGAAAGGAGAAGCTGTTCAAGTATTTTAATCATATTTACTTTTCCAAATAATAATGCCTCTGACTTTAGCATGAAGAAAGAATTGGAAGACAACAGTGCCAAGGGAGTTTCTGATGACCTAACCTAGGGTAATGGCAGTGAAAAGGAGGCACCTAAGGGTTAGCATTTGCAAATAGTTGGGCTCTAGTAGGGTGACTATAAAGCAGAATTATTTGAAATTGGACCATGTGTGAATTCTCCTTTACTTAAAGTTATCTTAATGCCCAACATAGACATTTTTGTATTTTTCTCTTCCTCTAGTTTGGGCTGTTTGTCTTAAAGCAAGAATTTTATGACTATTAGCTATCGAGTGAAAATCTACAGATGAGATTTTCTAGCATCTATACTTCAGAGGGGACTCAGACTGATCTTTCTGAATGAATTTTAGCCCTGCTGCTGGTTCCAGAGTAGAAATGGAACAGTCTTCTCTTCAGGCAGGCATTGAAAAAAAAAAAACTTTCTAAAAGAGCTTGCCAAACTCACTCCTGTCTCGAACTATCAGTGAAAGCAGATGGTTTTGCTTTTAATTTCTAACACACATTAGTTACACTATAGGTACATGACAGGAAGCAAAAATCTTCCCACATCACCCAAAACCAATTACAGGGTTTGGCTGCATGAAATATTATTTGTAGAGGATTGCCTGGATGTAAAGGAGCTCATTCATTCCTAAATATTCTGTTCTCCTGGATTACACCTGATTCACAGAACGTGTGAACCTGGATCACCATGTTGGCCTCTTTTCTGGTTGATTTCCTTGGTTTCATGGAATAGACATCATTCAAATTACCTCATGAAATAGGGGCTTTATTTTAAGGAAATATATTCTTACCATATGTGTGTGTGTGTCTGTGTGTGTATACACATATATGTATATATACACATACATATGTAGTCTAGAGCTGTAGAGATATATCCTTACCATATGTATGTGTGTGTATATATATGTGTGTGTGTGTGTGTGTGTGTGTATTGTCTAGAGTTGTAGAGATATATCCTTACCATATGTGTATGTGTTTATATATATATATATGTATATATATATATGTATATATATATATAAATTGAAAAAGTAAGTTGGATCTAGGAACTGGTCTCTCTACCCATCTTTCATAAACCACTTGGTCTCCTAATCTATGAACCTTGTTTTCTTCTCCATGAACAGATAAGCCTCCTATACTGATTCACAGCCTTGGTTTGCTTGCATTTTCAGCGTTGCCCAGGTGCTGCCTTGGCTCCCCTGGCCTCTCACTACATCAGTTCCTAACTACCAGGTACACAGTTTTTTTCTGTGCTTATTTCCTGCTTAGACTCTACAGGAATCCGATTCACTGAGCTCATATTCGTGAGCCAGTCCAAACCACAGAGTATTGGCAACCCTAAGGATTATTGCCATCAATTCCGCCTGGTGGAGACACCTCGTGGTCCCTGTCGGTGGGCCCCTCGCATGCCCCTCGTCCGTGGGCACTGCAGATGAGCCCACTGCTCCTCAAATGGCAGCTCTGGGGTCCCTCTTACTACCTCGCAATAGGATTCATTTTTTTCTAACTTGTGTTTCTAACTTGTGTTTATATTCAACTTGAAATTCAGTGTATGGATATTGTTGAGATATTATTTATTACACTATCCAGTGCCCTTTTTGTGAAAACCCTTGTTATAAATTCATTTCTAGCCTTAGTATTAGAAATCCTAGTGCAATTATTCCTGAACTGGGTTGTTTTTATCTTATTAACTCTGGTGAACTTATTATTTCTTTTCCTAAATTGGCTGTTGGGAGTTCACAAATCTGTACCCCAAAGGAAGTTTAAACAACTCTGTGGTAGATTTTTATTTTCATCATCAATCTTACATCGAAATTCATTTTCTATTTTACTTTGTATTCATTATATTCCTAATTCAAATCACATTTTACATACCTCTGTAAGTTGCTTTACATCTTTTTAGAAGCAAGATATATATGTAAATCATATCGACTTTTACATAGTCAGGGACATGTTAAAGTTCCTAGCTAGTTTTTAGTTAAATATGACCTGATTTAAAAAAAGGAAAAAATAATTTGAGAATATTAGTATATCACATTTTTCTATATTTAAGTAATTTTAAAACCATCCAGATGCTTTTTTTCTAAAATATAAAAATCCCTTTGGGCTTAGAAGTATCTTTCAAATAAAGTTTGAGATACAAAAGATCCTTTTACACACTAATCTGCTTTTGGCACTCATTAACTATCTGTAACATTGTTATGGAGAAGGTAGATGCTTAATAAAATTAATATACATTTAAAATTGTTTTCACGTGACGCCTGTTTCAAAACAGCAGTCTCTACCCTTCCAACAATAACATACTCCTAAAATTATTTCCTTTTTCTCCCAGACTTTACTTCTCAGCTACTCCTTTAAAAAAAAAAAGAAAAAGAAACTGACATCAATTTTATATAAAAGAAGCCCTTGAGGTGGAAAGTGAGGGAAGCCTGCCTGAGTTTATAGCAGACAAAATGTCGCTTACATTTTGCTGTTCAGTAGTTTGATATACTCATTTGCTGATGTGAAATGACGAGGGCTTACAAAACAGGGTTTTGTTTTTTAGCTGCCTGTAGACCTGGTGGGGCCTAACAGAACCCAGTCAGCAGGTCATTAACTCTGGAGAAAACAGCTTGCATTAATATGCTCTAATCCGGTATAATTAGTCAAATTACTGCACGCCGACCAGCTTGTCATGTGTTGTCAGACTTGGCATGCACGCTGGATTGCCGGGGTCCCTCTGGAATGCCACCCTCAATCAGGGAAAACTGCTCATTTGTAGTGCTCTTGAACTCTTGATAGAAAAGCTACTAAAACAGCGGTCATGGAGGAACTTTTATTAATTCTTTGAGTTAAAATATTTTTTTCATCAAAAATAATTCAGTCTTTTGGTGATAGAGATGGCATCTTTTCATTTCCCCTATTTTCTGTGGCATGTCTGTGTAATACTCAAGTGAAAATAACATTAGTAGGGGGAAAAGAAAAAGATTCAAACTAATTACCAGTTGGTCAGCTCTAGTTCCAGGATATGAGAGTGTGCGTTCGTGTGTGTTTGTGTGTGCGCGCAGGTCTTTTTCCAGTAGGGTGAGAGGTTATTAAACTCCAAAAGGGCTATATTAGCATAAATTTACAAGAGCTCTTGTCCTGGCGGTGGGATAAAAACCTGTGTTACCTTTGCATTAACACTGAATTGCTTGTTGTGCTTTTGGCAATGACAGATAAGTCAGTGTAATTCCCCATTGCAACGGAAATGATGCTCCAGATTCTAAACGCATCCTGAAGATGTCACTGACAATAATCTTCAAAGAACGGCCAGCGAAAGTGGGCTGTATGTTTGTAGGATGATATACTGCAAATGACAGGAAGAATTATGTGAGTGAAGACGAATCTGTAACATATTATTAAGCAATTTCACGAGAATAACAGGGATAAAAGGATAATGGATGAGGGTGTCATTATTACCTTCATGTAGAGGGAAAGCAAAAGCAAAGGTAGAGAGACAAGATTAATTGAGGAAGGCTGAAGCATTCATTGCTCATCAGCTCTTTTGTACTCTTTGCTCCTGAAATTCCAAACTGGGGGAGGCGACTGGGGGGGGAGGGGGGAGAAGGTGCTCGGAGCTGCATTTTAATGCAGCTGGCGAGGAGGAGAAACCTGACAAGGCACTTTTTAGTCCCCTCCCCTCTTATCAAAAAACACATACTCACTATCACCTTCTGAAGGTTCTGAAGCCACCACAAAAACCCAGCAGAACTGTTTTTCTCCTTTTGGCAGCAGTTTTCATTATTAGTCACACCTTATAAAGGAAAACTTGACAAAATTTTAAAATGCAATTTTCCACGTTATTGCCCCCAAAATTGCTCTTTGAAATTTAGAAATTTTGCATTCTGTGAGGAATCATTTCATTTGATTATTATTTTTGTTTTCCCAAGATCATCAGATTAAGGAAACAAAGCATTGTATGATCAATTTTGATTGTTCCTTTTGTATTCTGAGGACATCTTCCTTTCATGTAGTATGTTTTTCTTAAATGAAGATGTCATTAAAAATTTTAAATACTAAAAGATTCATTTATATTTTCCTCTGTTATCTGTTTTTTATAACTTCTCATCTGGCCAATTATTCCAAAGCTACATTATATCACACGCAGTTAAGGTGCAATTATACTATAGCAACCACTGCCCTTCTGGGTGCGAAACAGTAGCACAGGTGTTTTCCCGGAATCTAAGAAACCTTTAGGGACATGAATTCACCTCCTGATTGTAATTTACACCTCCTACTGAGTTAACCTTAGATGTTGCAGAAACGTAAAAAATATTTGTGTGTGTGTGTGTGTGTGTGTGTGTGTGTATACTAAGCCGACAGGAAAGTCAGATGATCAAGGTACATGCCTAAATATGAACACAGCAGAGATACTCAAAGTTAAAGACTAATTTGAGAATAAGAAGCCTGAATTTCATCCTCGTCTACATCATGGGTTCATATATTCAGGAAAGGTAACAAAGGCTCAGGATTCAGGTGTCAGTGAGAATTGAGAATTATTCATTGTTAGAATGTAACTAGCACCCAGCTGTTTAATGTATACATACATATATAGATATGCATGGCAGCATATGTAGTAATAGTATGTTTTTATCATATTAATATTCAAACTGTCTTTTATACACCTCTCCATATTTGATCTTAGAAATAGTTATTTTTGATGAGCAGAACTAGAATTCCTTTTTCAGCTCTTCAAATGGGAAAACTGAGGGACAGAAAATTAAATGAGTTTGAATAATTCCATAGTAAATGACACTGCTAGGAATGAAACCAACATCTTCAGACCCCTGATCCAGTGTTCTTTCCATTCACTATTTGATTTTTCAAGGTATTATCCATGCCACACTCTGATCTTTGATATTTTACTACTTTCCTCATATGTCTTTCTGCCTTAAATATTCTTCACTAAGAAATCATCCTCTGCCTGTGTTTTCTAAAGAGTAACAGAAACTAACATTTCTCATGTTCATAATGTGTACCAGACACTGTATTAGACAATATACATTATACATGATCTACGTTAATATTCACAAACAGCTAAGTGAGTTAGGTATCATATTACTGAACTAAACAGGAAACGGAGATTCAGACATGTCAAGTCATTTGTCAAAGCTCACAACCAGAAAGTGTCAGGGACTCACGTCTAAGTTTTCGTGGCTCCAAAGCCCATGGTCTTTCACACACCATCTAGCCGTTTTCCCTTGTCTGTACTATATAGTATGTGTGTAGTCAAAATTATACTGTCTTTTTGCATTGATCCCATAGTTTAGATCTCTGAGTGTCTAAATTTGTGGCTTTTTTTCCATCCTGGCGTTGCTTGATGTCTGCATAGCATGTGACACTGAGTTTCCAAAATTCTCAACAGCACTATGCCACTAATTCACTGGCCCTGAAGTCTTTGACCAGCTGTTCTTCCCTCTGCTGTGCCCTCCTAACGTAGAATCTCCCATTCTCAAAGGTGTGTCTTTCCCCCTCCTGGACTGTCTGTCACAGAGATCGAATCTCTCTCCATGCCTTAGGGTGTCCCTCCATACAGATGATGCCACACATGCTGTAGCCACGCCTTCTCTCCACAGCTCCATTTTCTTAGCTACCTGCTCTGCTGACCAGCCCTCTCAGGAGAGTTTGTGGGCCTCAAACCAAACTCAGCATTTTCTTTGTCTTCTCAAATTTCCTCTTCCTAATTTTAAAAGAGACCATATTCTTCTCATCATCTAGGACTTATTGCCAATCTGAATTAGTCAGAAGGTTTTTAACCTGACATTAAAATCTCTCCTGCCTTTTTAGGCTGCTGGAGTCCACCCCATGTTCCTTCTCCAGACCAGTCATCCTCCAAGGCCCTCATCCAATATCATCTTTCTGGTTTTTTTTTAAGATTTTTTTGTAATGTTTATTTCTGAGAGAGAGAGTGAGTGAGCATGAGTGGGGAGGGCCCAAGAGAAAGGGAGACACGGAATCTGAAGCAGACTCCAGGCTCCGACTCCAGGATCCAAGCTGTCAGCACAGAGCCCAACGCAGGCCTCGAACTCACAAACCATGAGATCATGATCTGGACTGAAGTTAGATGCTTAACCAACGAAACCATCATGCACTACTCCGATACCATTTTTAATAGGAAGTTTTCCCCAAACCCATTCTGGCTCCATAGTTCACAAAACCTATGAAAAACTCAATAAATATTTGTTGAACTGAATTAAATCAAATTCTCTAACAATCTCAGTTAAATATTTTTAATTCATACCAGTTTTTTTAAATTTCTGCTAATGTTTATTTTTGAGAGAAAGAGAGAGACAGAGCATGAGTGAGGGAGAGGCAGAAAGAGAGGGAGACACAGAATCCGAAGCAGGCTCTAGGCTCTGAGCTGTCAGCACAGAGCCCAATACAGGGCTCAAACTCATGAACTGTGACATCATGACCTGAGCCAAAGTCAGACACTTAACCAACTGGGCCACCCAGGTGTCCCTATGTCATTTTCTGTTATACTTGAATGAGCTTTGGCTTTCCCATGTCAAAATTTAGTATTACTCTTTTCATTATTTATTTTACATTGGGAGAGTTTTCTTTCTTGCCGAACTTGCATCTGTACATCCTGATTATCAGATAGTCACTATTATCAAATAGTTTGTTGCCCCTGCACTTCCTGCGTGCCTTCCACCGACCAGGCACCCTGTGCAGTCCTGGGTGTGCTGCAGTGAACTAGTCCCTGCCTTCATGAAGTTTTCTGCTTACTGGGAACAAGTGCTCTTTTCCTTTGACATTTGAATCAAATGTATTAAACATGCCCACATTCTCTTACAGGTATATTTATGATAAATGGAGATAGGACACAACTATAGAGCGCTGCGTTATGTTACATTTAGAGATATCTAAATCTTTATTCCTTGTAATAATCCAAAAATATAGATATTATTTATCCCATCTTACAAATGAGGAAACAGACTCTGAGGGTCCAAATCATTCTCTCCAAATCACAAACGCAGTAAAGCAACAGGGCCAGAAGTGAAACTGAAGTTTGTTTAATGCCAGAGATTGTGCTTTTCTGCTGTGGCACTCCACTCTACATGTCTTTTTCCTAAGAAAAGGGACGTTACGTGACGGGAGTTCTTAACTTTGACTCATGCATTTATCCAGTTGCCTTGACTTTCAGAGAAGGTGGGAAGCATTAGTCATAGTTGTGCCATATAGCGGGCAGAATGATACAACCTAGTACACTTCTGGAAAATATACCCCCCCAGTTTTAGGAGTGGAACTAAAAACAAGCCCTGCTTGCTAAGCACTAGGCAGAGGCTTCCAGGGACTGGTATAATTTGGGTCAGGGAGAATGTGTCTACATCCTACCAAGTGTTTGGGGGAGGCCTGTTGTTGAAACGTCACAGAGGCTGACACTTTCTACTACACTTACTGCCGCTCCAGTGACTGAAGGAAAGCAATTCTTAAGTGACCATCAGCCCCCACCAAGCACGGGAGATGACAAAGGAAGCAGAATTCTCTCCTTTCTCACCCTTTCATTGAGCAACTTTCGGACTCCACTGTGGTGAGAAGTAGACATCAGTGGATTCACCAGTATAATTTTTTTTAATGTGAAAGAATGCGAACATGGGAGAGTATAAGAGAGAGGAAGACCACAGAATCTGAAGCAGGCTCCAGGCTCTGAGCAAGCTGTCAGCAGAGAGTCTGACACGGGGCTTGAACTCACAAACCGAGAAATCATGACCTGAGCTGAAGTCGGATGCTTAACCCACTGAGCCTCCCAGGTGCCCCCACCAGTAAGGTTCTACTTAGCCTTCTAAACAGTCTATCAAACTGCTTGTTAGCTTGTTATGCCTAGATTTATTTCTCTTGCTTGCTTTTAAATTCTGACTTCCTTCACTTATCAAGGTTTCTTTTGTCTTCTCTTGCTATAGCTGTTTTGTTTTGGTTTTTTCCTAATCTAATCTTTTTTGGAAGAAATGTAGATATTTTCTCATGGCCTCACATTATTCAAATAGCAAAATTGTACTCCACTTACCTGGGCACAAAATGACACTCCTTAATATAAGTTAGGATTTGAGTTTTATTTACTTGCATCTAATAGATTATTCTAATTTTATATTTCAACTTACAAACTCAAAGATGGGATCACTCATGCCTCTCTAATTGGCTTTATATAGTGCCCATCGCATTGACATTCCCAAATACTTATATAGAAATGCTTTTATAATAAGATCATCTCCTTTAGTATTCAGACTCCCTAAACATCCATGACTGAAATATTAGTTTCATTTAGTTTTTAAAATAATATTAGCCTTTTAAATACCACTCAGTATAATGTAGAGATGAGTCAGTATGCTTCACAGAGGAACTAAAGAGCATAACTTAATCCAATGATTTGGTTAAATAGAAGTCAAACCTAAGGTGTCTAACATTGATATAGTCACCAGGTATAACTGCTTCCGTGGTAAAAATGCATCAGACAACCACATCTCTCCCTGTACTAGCGAGATTGATGATTTCTTCCCCTTAGCTTCAGTGGCACTGAGGACAGGGGATTTTGAGTAGAATTAGGGCCTGGAGACAGGGAGTAAGGGAAGGTGTGCCACAGGTCACTAGTGAGGAGGTAAGCGTATCCAGGGGTAGAAGACCACAGTGCCAATAAATCTAGGACATTTTGTCACCAAGGCACTCAGGAACACCAACCAAATGACCCGTTGCCTCGTTTTCTGACAGCTCCCAGAATTGATTCCTTCTCTCCCTTTTCCAATACCATTAAATGTTATTTTCAGCCTGATTTTCTTTCCTTCTTACCCTGGAGGGGGAAAGGACAGTCTTCTAGCTTCTCACAACACTCCTCCTTAAACTAGAGTAAACTTCTCTGGAAGTTTCTGAGTGTCTTTATTGTTTCAGTTTGGGATGTTGCCCTTGAAACTCATAGTTTATTTATGACATACCATAAATTCAACTTTTTTTTTGACAAATTTTTCTGATGAGGAAACTTCTGTCAAGAAGAGATCTTTTTATTTCCTCACATTCTGCTTTGTCCATACAGAAGAAACTTCTGCACAAGCTTCTGTGGCTCGTCCCATGGAAAAGGAATTTCTACTCTGATTTTCCAGAGCCAGAAGTATTCATTGGTCCACAAACATTTACTGTTGGTAGGGTCAATATAATGTCGAATTGTCAGTCTCCCATGAGGTAAATGTATCTGGACAGAGCTGATCCTCAAAGTAGGTTAGCAGACTGTTTGATTTTATTCCATAGAATCATTCAGTTGAATAGGTTCCTTCTGAAGTCTAGCCAAGATTTTCCCCATAGGGTTTTTCAGGTACATACACCCCACCATCTCTTTTCATGCTTGATGTTGTGGAAGCCTTGCATCAGCTCCACACCAAATTCTTTAATCTAACTCTTGCCAGAATAGCCTTGCAATGAAAGAGGATAATATCAGCTGCTAATTTTTTTTTTAATTCTTAGTTTCTCTCTTGTGTATTTTCCAAGTCAAGAATCCTACCGGAGAAGGCAGAATACCATAGGATTTAAGCAACAAAATGTCACCCACAAGTTCTAATCCTGATTCCAGTATTATCACAGGTACAAGCTTTCCAGGGAGCATTTGGTTTTAAGAAATAGAACGCAGACTAGTTTAATCTAAAAGATCATTCATTTTAAGCATTTAGGAGTAGTTCATAGAAGCCAGCGACAAGTGCAGCTGAGCCTGACAAGAGACTGGAACTGGCCATTGGAAAACATAAATTTCTAGCAATGGGAAGTCTAGACCTCTTCCTTTCTTGGCTGTGTAGTCTCTTGCTTCTGCTTCTGCTTAATTGTTGCTCCCCACAAATCCCATTTTCCCGAATTCCCTGTTCAAGACCCAAAAGTAGCCACCACAGCTTTCTGCAATCCACTGCCACTCCAATACCAGCTACAATTCCAATTTCAACTTCCAGAGAGAGGGAATCTCACTGGCTAGTGTCTGCAGCAGGCGTTCACCCTGGTCTACATCAGCTATGGGTAAGGAGAAGCAGGGGCACGCATCAACAGAATTTGCAGGGTAGACCCCCTGGGGGTATGGGAGAACTGCTCAGAGAAAAGGGGGATGGTTGGGACACACTCCCCAGAAAGTTCCTCTAACTATTCTGGTGCTTCCTTCCCTCAGTATGCAATGCCAGAAGAAAGAAGGAGCAAGAAACCCATGTTAGAGGATGGTAGGAGGATTCTCAAATACGAACCAGCCAACAGTAGGTCAGACAGCGGGAGCAGGACGCTCCACACAGAGGGAAGGCGCGAGGCTGCAAGGAGGGACAAAGCACACAGGGGCTCTGAGAAGAGCCGAGCTCCAGTGGAACGTGTGACCCAGGGGCGGGAGTGGAACCTGGAGATGGGAGCGGACACGGGCCCTGTGGCTCTCAGACGCCAGGGGCAGGGGTCAGGAGAGTCTGCAGGGCATTGCGGAAGCTAGAGCAGAAGACCAGAGATCCAGGTGAGGGCTTTAGCAGTGGAAATGAAGAGGAAAGGGCAGATTCGAGACGTCGTTTTCTGGAGCTAGAATCGACAAGATGTAGCCGTCAGCTGGAGATAGGGAGTGAAGTACAGATCCGTCCCACATTTTAACTTTAATTACTTCGTGACTGGCCATGCATTCACTGAGGGAACGACAGGAACCTAACCGGTGTTGTTCTGAGTCCTGCTGTGTCACAGCAGCCCTGTGCCAAAGGCCTTTCCATTCATTATTTTATTTCATCCGCATAATGGCTCCATGAGGTTTGTAGTATTGTCACTGCTTTAGAGATAGGAAATAGAAACTTTCAAGAAATTAGGTACTTTTCATGTACTCGCATAACTCAGAAAGCGCAAAGTTAATCTTCACATCCATTTCTGTCTGACTTTGGAGTGTTCGAGCACTGAGGTTTACTTTTCATAACAAAGAAGAGCAAGTCTTAAGGAAAATGTCACTTTTATTTTGGACATAGCGCATTGAGTTTCCTGTGAGACATTCAGCTGAAGTGGTCTCGTGGACACTGGACTGTGAAACAGCAACTGATAAGCGGTCTGGGCTGGACACTCAGATTTGAGTCAGTGGCTTAAAATGGGAACTCTTTAAGGAAGGTAGAAGGCCTCGCTCCGGGAACGGATGCCCACATAGTTACTGGGCAAAGCAGACGCTCGCCTCTTCTGGGAGTTGCTTCACAGTGTAAAAGAAAAATTATTTTAAAATATATACAAGTCTTGGGCATCTGGGTGGCTCAGTCAGTTTAGCATACAATTTCAGCTCAGGTCATGATCTCACAGTTCAGAGGTTCAAGCCCTGCGTTGGGCTCTGTGCTGATAGCTAGTTCAGAACCTGGAGCCTGTCTTCGGATTCTGTGTCTCCCTCTCTGCCCCTTGCCCTATCGTGCTCTGTCTCTCTCCCAAAAATAAATAAACATTAAAAAAAATTGTTTAATACCTACAAGTCTTCAGAGTATTCATTTTTACTTTCAAGCATCTTTCTGCATCAGTTGTTACAGCCCAACTTTTTACTTGTATACAGGTTTTTTTTCTCTTTTTTAAAGATCTTTACCAAGGATTTGTCATATTTATTTCTTTTCAAAAAATCAGTTTTTAGACTCACAAGCTTTTCATTTTTAATTTTCTTTTTTTTTCAATTTTTTATGTTTTTTATTTATTATTGAGAGACAGAGAGAGACAGTGTGAGCAGAGGAGGGTCAGAGAGAGAGGGAGACACAGAATCTGAAGCAGGCTCCAGGCTTTGAGCTAGCTGTGAGCACAGAGCCCGACGTGGGGCTCGAACCCATGAACCATGAGATTATGACTTGAGTGGAAGCCAGACACTTAACCGACTGAGCCACCCAGGTGCTCCTAATTTCCTAATGATTTTATTTTTAACTATTTTCTATCCTATTTTTTCCTTTGATATGTTTTTCTGTCATTTTTTTAAAGATTTAATTTTAACACTAAATTCACATATCTTCTTTCCTTTTTTGACAGTTGAAACATTTAAAACTGGGGCAGCGAGGTGGCTCATCAGTTAAATATCTGACTCTGTTTTCCACTCAGGTCATGATCTCCTGGTTCGTGAGTTTGAGCCCCACATGGGGCTCTGTGCTGACAGCTCAGAGCCTGCTTGGGATTCTCTCTCCTTTTCTCTCTGCCCTTCCTCGACTCACACACCCATGATCTCTCAATAAATAAATAAATGAATTCGTGAATAAATAAATAAATAGTAAAATAAAAAAGGAACATTTAAAACTAATAACTCATCATGTTCCATGATAATATTTTCATATTTATTGTACCTAAATGCTCTGTTGCTGTGTTCATTCCTAACAGTGACAGTAATCCAAATGAACCTTGGTAGGCTGTCTTTAGGACTAAGCTCTTTTCAGGGCACTGAACAGAGGAGCTTCAGAGCTTCACTTGTTCCGTCGGTACACTGTTTGTCCTGCAGCCAACTCAGAATCTGTAATGGCCATCTGTGCCGGCAGTTAAAAAAGAGAGAAGGACACCTCTCTTTCAGAATAGGTGCCAAAGGAGCGAATCAGGTCTTTTAGACACGTTCCAAACAACTAGTCAGCAATGAACATAGTCTGCGTGAGGAAAGGAGTTCAGGGAATCCCCGGAAGGCCCCTCCACTACCATCCCCACCTCCTGTTGCTGCTTTCTCCACCCCCATCCCTACCCTCACCCCTACCCCTACCCCTACCTCCAAGCACCTACCAGTGGTTCCTGTAAACTCCATTTAGTTGGACGATGCTCAACATATTAGCTCCATAGATTATTTATTCTGATTAAGAGAAAGTTCTCTATCAAGTTCTGTGTCTTTGAACAGTATTGTCATTTTAAAAGTCCTTTATTTCAACCTGGTGTATTACATTGAGTTTGTTACACTTAATCGGCAAACCCAGTAAAGCTAAATATTTTCTAAGGATAACACAGATGTCATCATACCACACCTAGATTTTATTTTATATTATTAAAAATTACATTAACTAGTGTAAGTAAATGTACATTTTATAACTAAACTTATTTTTTATTTTTATAATATTTATATTATATATTCTTTTTACAATAAAACTTACAGATTTATATATCATAGAAAAGAATAAAACACCTCTCTTCCAAATAAAGTTTTATTTATATCATGGTAACCAGAACTACCTACAGACACTTATCTGTAAGTTCCTCATCAGCATGCAAAGTATTTTGGGAAAGATTCTCTGCATGAATGAGTAGGAAGCTTTTATCTAGACAGCATTATAAAGGTAGGGCATAATGTATTCTGATCATTGATGTGGACCCATTTTTTTTCTCCATAGAGAACTAAAAACAGATGTCATTTATTTAAAATTATGTCAAATCATAACATTTATTAACTCTTTATTTTTTGAAGGTCCTACCATATTTTAGAAAATATTTAAAGCAGATTGATGCATGTCAGAAATAAGCTACTATCAAAGCCTATTAAATGTTATTGCTTAAAACACTTAGTCTCTTTGCTTTAGTGCTTTGAATATCAGATCCTCAAATGTTTACCAAAATGTGCACTAAATGATTAGAGAGATTTTGGCAAAATTACTGTATTAATGACACAAAGGTGGGAAAACTTGCCCATATTTATGGAAAAGTGTTACTCTATGTGGAAACTGAGGCAGGGTACTTGGATTCTAGTCTCAGCTCTGCCAGTGTTCAGATTTCTTGTGGCCTTGATGGAAGTCAATTAGGATCACCAAGTCTTTTCTTCCTCAGTGGTGAATGGCATGAAACTTCCATCCCCACCCATTACACTGTGATGTTGCAATGATGAAATACAGTTGAATGTTTGAAAATGGTAAACGTAGATATAAAAGTATATATTCAGTACCTTTAATTTTGTTTTGTTACTATTTTACATATATTCTTACGAAACAGTCAAATAACTAGAAAGAAATCAGAGAGTAGTATAACCAACGCCTGTACCCAACACCCAACTTTAACATTGTAAAATGATGCCATATATGCTTCTGATCATTTTTGTGAAATAAATCATTACAGGTACAAGTTGTACCCTGTCATGGTTTCATTTTCTTTCCTCTTTCTTAGGATTTCCACATTGTTTTATAGATGAATTGTAGTAACTTGATCCTGTTCAGTTGAGACTTTCTACTCAATTTTTATAGTTCATACATCTAACAGTTTTACTCCGAGAATGAGTACATCCATTATGAGGACTTTTAAGAGAAGGGCAAGCCAATCACACAGATTTCCAGAAACACTGTATCTAGTCCTGGTCAAGAAAACCTATAATGAGACTCTATTTTTCTTATTTTGTTCCCATTCTAGATGTTAGTTGATGCCAAGCAAAAATAAAGAAGCTATTCTTTTAAGTGCATTTATATAGTAATAAAGATAGCTCACTGAAAATGTTTATTTTTCATCTGTTTTGGGGGATAGATAAACTAAGAACAGAAGCAATTTCATAACTTGATTAAAATTGCAATTGTAAGCAAATCTGGATGACAAATATGAATATTTAGCGTAATGGGAATAAGGTTAATATTTTAAAACAAGGTTGACAGGAGAAAAATTGTCTTAGTTTGCAAAAAGGAAATTTGTTTCTTTAAGTGAAAATTGAGGTCAGTAGGCCATAGCTTTCCTTGCTTCTCCGTGACTGAAATGAATTAAATAATGCAGCAGTAAAGCAGTACTGAGCGAACTAATGACAAAATTATACTGAAAGCTTGAGTAAAATCATTATATGTTAGCAACATGTATTTTGTATAAGAAAATATGAAATTTTAAATGCAATGTCCACCTGACTTCGATTGTCTTAGGATAGAAGAACTAATAAGTTCTTTTCTCTTGTGTTCATTAAAACCTCATGGTCCTGTCTGAAGAGCAAGGGTGATAACCACCATTTGGACATATTCCAGTTTGGGTTACGGCATTCTGTCTGCGTGTTGTGATTTCAGTGTGACTGGGTTATTGTGAAAGACTTGTTCTTTATACAATAAAAGCACTATCCACCTTGATATGCTCTGCAGAGGGAGCATTATTTTGCAGAAGGTGAACCTAATTCTGTATTGTTTACTCCTCTAGATTCTCTGAAGTGAAATAATGGCAGTAACTTTGCTAATCATGTACTGTGTCCTGGGCATTGTGATGCCCTGTATCCACTATCTAGTCCATAACAACCCTTTGAAGCCGACTTCGTTTTCACTATTTTATAGATGAGGAAAAACAGGCTCAGAATGGTTCTAGAACCTGACCAGATTGGCCAGGCCAGTAAGTGGCAGTTATTATATGCCAGCTCCATATTTTCAGTAGTGACATTTTCAGTAATATATTCAAATATATTAATATTTGATGTGATCTGGCCACCATATATGTGCTGAATCTTATGATTCGTGATCTTAAACATAAGTGGGCGTGGGAGCCCGCTTTAGTTGACAGAATGAACAGCACTTAAAGCCTGTTCTATGCATTTATATAAACTGAGACACACATACAGACCTCTATTTGGCTCTTTTGATTCAGCGTGAATGCTAACAGCTACTCTATGGAAAATGTGAGTGAAAAACACTAATGAGTATAAGGTATATTTTAATACATAATTATTTATTTACAAATGGGCATATGCTGCACAAAGTGTTACCCTATACATATTACATGTAACTTCACTTTGAAGAGTTTTATGTAAAGTGGACGTATTGACAAGATGTTCTGCATGATAACAAAATAACCATCTGACTCACAGAAACTGTTTAATCAGAGTGTGCTTTTTATTACAAGTCTTCATCCGTCAGTCCTTTGTGTCAAGTTATTTAATGTAACATGATCCAGGTTGCAGTGTTCTCAGTGGGTTGTAGATATTCATACTGGCTCTTTTTTCCAGTATCACAAAAGGCAGAAATACATTCTAGCATCTGAAAATACTCGTTTTATCCTATTACTCTTCGTTACATATTGGTTCTCAGAGCACAAGAAATGAAATCAGCACCTGGTGATCCTTCGAAGGAAATCCTTTGAACATAAGGGATTGCGATATCAATAAACTAAATTGAAAAGTATTAAATTTCTGATATGATACAGCCTCTCTGTGGACAGAGACCGAGGTGGTCTTAATGTTCCCTTTTTCTGTGCCCATATTATCAAAGTAACCTTTATACATGTTTCTCTCTGACGGTGACATTTACCCTTTGTTGCATTAACATGAAGTAACATGGATTGCATGTGTGAGTAGATTACTTTTAATTGCCGTGTAAAAATGATACGTACTTGAAACAAAAAGCATTGTTTCCAGCCCTAATTTTTTTTTTCCTCAAGTCCGTCCTGTCAAGCTGAAAGCATGAAAGTTATTTTCTGGCGGTGTGATTAGATTGGGCCTGGGCTCTCCAGCTGGCGGGCCTGTCTCTGACTGGCGGCGGCCTGTCCCCAGTGCTTGTCATTTCCTGACATGCCTGACAGGATGGGGACAGCCGCCCCAGACAGGTTCATTAGATGGTGTTTTCTACAGCTGGGCTAAAAATAAATAAATAAATAAAAAGTCTGTGCTTTGTCAAGGCCCAAGCTGTAGCGGCCCTCCTTGTTGGTTTAAGCCAGGGCCTTGTTTTGACAAATCTTGATCTGCGCGGTTTTTAGATTTTCTGACACATTTTTGTTTCCTTCCCCTTTGGCCTGCACTTTGTGCACCCTGCCTTGTTGCTGCTTCAGAATCCTAACATAGGCTTCCCAGGAGGAAAAAAAAAGAACCACAGGTATTGAGATCTTAAAAGGAAAAGTAGTGTAACGCTCTATAAAATAGCAATAATTTATTTCCACGGTGATCTGCACAATGATAGGAAAAACAATCTTGAGACTTGGGATAAGCCAATTACAAGAAAGGGTGAGAGTTTTTTCTAGTGCAGAAACATGCCATCTAGGTGAGAACATAGTATCATTACTAGCAGTCTACACTCTCAAATGCATTGCTCTTTAGAACTGCCAGAAATTTAAGCAATCTTCATTCTTGGGCTTTTAGGGAAGCCGACAGAGTTTTCCGCCTGTGCTGATAGGCTTTGATGGCAGAGAAATTACAGCAGATTACAGAATACCTGCTAATTAAAATTAGAAATAAATTCCAAAGTCAAATTTAGAAATGTTTTTCTTTGTCAACGATAGGGGCACTTTTAAGGTTAACTGGATTTGCCAAAAAGTCGTGTGCATTTGAAACGTACATGCACAACTGAGTCATAATTTATCATTTTTCTTCCCACATTTAAACTTTTAAAACTGTAGTGCTGGACAGGGAAAAAAACTAAATCTGTAGCCAAGAAACTATTCTTTCTGGGATGTATCTGTGATTAAAGAGTAGGTCTTGACTTCTTTACTTTATAAACTTGCTAGTCATAGTCTCTTTAGTAGTATGGTGGCTTCAGATCTTTGTTTTCCATTGGGAGAAACATTCGATCTTTCATTTTTAGCCAGTGGAACATACTCATGTAGAAAACATCATTTGACCGTATACGTTGACATACCTTATTGCTACTGTTAGCTATCTTTCCATTCACATGCAAGATACAAAATGCAATACTGTTTGTGTCTCATGTACTTTGTCATTGGTGTAATAAACAGTGTTGCTGAAAAAAAGCAAGCTCCTCATTCATAGAAATCTTAGCCCTTACCTTTCCTTTGTATTGTTAGTTTCTGCTGCTTTAGTTCCCCGTCTCTATGACAACTGTTTAAATTGGGATGGGCACCTGTCATCTGGAGCATTACCGAGAGAAAAGTGTTAGTGAGCACACAGTTCCCATAGATAGAGCATTTCAATATAATCCAATTTTAATTGAGCTCCAGAGACTTTGATGTGCTGCAGAAGGTTGGGAGGGAGCTATTCCAGGGAGAAATTAAAGCCGCCCAGCAAGGCTTCACTACTCCAGACTGTCACCATTTTAAGTAAGCATTAGCATCAGACTTAACCTGCCCCTATGGAACATCTCACTTCCTTCTGCAGCTTTCCACTGATTCATTTTGCCATATGTAAAAGCAAAGCACTTTCATCTTTTTATATATGTTTTTACACCCATTTAATTAGGCTTGAAAAGCTTGTACTGGACCTGAGATTCGTCTTCTGCTGTCTATTGGACTTTGCTTCAGTCATAAAAGAAAAAGAAGGTAGAGTAGGGATTAGTTTGAAATTGTCAGCTAGCATATATTAAACTTTCCATTTAATATTACTGTGTAAAACCCTATAATGGAGCTAAAAAGTTGAAGGTAGTATAATTTTTATTTAGCTTTGATTTACCATTGAATTTCATTTTAATGCCTAGATGCTTGTGTATTTATTAGAGGCTTGGATTTTTATTTCAAAATGCATTAAAATATCTTTTCCTCATCACATGAAAAATGCCTTTCAGGCAAAGCTAGTTTAAAGCATCTGAATGCTGGCACATCAGTCCTTCATGAAGAAAGCATGATTTTTTTTTAATGAGAAGGAAAATGAATATTTTTCCCCCTATATTCAAAGATCTTTTTAGGTATTTTGATGTATAAATGTTGACTATACATTAGGTATTTTATTTCTAATAAAATGACATAAAACCACAATGTAAATTAAAAGAATTAAACGAACACTAAATATAATGCTTGTGATGTCAAAAAACTTTAAGGTATGGTAAACTTAAGGAAGTTCTTACCTGTTTAGGACAGACCTGAGCTTTCTAATCTTACACATATTGGTATATTAAAAAAATAAATTAAAAATGCAGGGTGAGAACTTAAGTAAAATTACGACAGTCATTAGAAATTAGTTTAGTATCTGTACCATCATAGGTACATCTAGGTTTACTTGTACATTTACTGTAAAGCTAATCAAACTTAGGCGCCAGGGTCCTTTGGTCCACAGAGTCTGTGACGGATGTTTCTGAGAAGTGTGTAGTAGGCTCAGTTTACTCAAATGTTTTAAGAGATCTCAGAAGTAAACAACCTTAATGTCCAAGGCTCTAGTATTTGTTGTGATTTTCTTTTCTCATTCTAAGTTAAGTATCCATTTACATAACATATCTAATTTTTATTTCTAACTTTGTGTCCTTTTCCTTTAAAAAGGCATCCCAAATAATGTAAACTTATTCCATACTGTATTTACTTTATTGAATAAGTCCCCTCCCCCCTCTGCCCTCCTTCCCCCTCCCCGTCCCGCATTGGGTGGTACTTCCTTCCTTTTTTTTTTTTAAGATTATAAGCAATACTGCAATGAAGAATCTAGTACATACTTCATCTTGCACAGGATAAAGTCTAAGAAATGAAGTTACCGGGTCAAGGGTATGTGAAATTTTGATAGATAATGCCAAATTTTTCTCATTATAAGTTATACTAATTTATACTCCCACCAGCAATATAGTGAGTGACTGTTTTTCCCACAGCAAGTGCAGTATTATTAAACTTTTAGATTTTTGCCAATCTCCTAGATAAAAATAGCATGTCTGTATCTCCATATAGTTTTAAATCTTTTACAGGTAAAGGTAGTCATGTTTGTAATCAGCTAAGAGCTACTTGTACTATGTTTTCTGAGATTTATCTGTTTGACTTTTCGTAATGTTTATCTACTTATTTTTGAGAGAGAGAGAGAGCACACAAGCAAGTGGGGGAAGGGCAGAGAGAGCGTGAGACAGGATCCCACGCAGGCTCTGCACTGGAGCAAAGCCCGGCATGAGATTGCAGGGCTCGATCTCATGAACTGTGAGATCATGACCTGAGCTGAAATCAAGAGTCAGACGCTCAACTAAATGAGCCACCCAGGTGCCCATTTCGCTTCTTGAAGCAAAATTTTACTGTTGTCATATGTCTATAGGAGGGAATTATTGATAAATAGTGCAGTTTGTCTCAGGTATGTGTTTTTGTGTATTAGACATCATATAAACTTATAATAATAGTATGAAAATTATATACGTATGTGTTTATCTCTCCTCTTTACTCTATTTACCATCTAGATTAATTTGTTATTCCCTTATGGAATGTCATCCCAAATTTTAGTGGCACTAGTTATAAGAGTAAGAATCTTTTAAATTTACCCTCTTACCCAATAAGAACTTTTCTGCTATGCCATAAAAACAAAAATTGTTAACTGCCTGACATTATTTAACACATAATACAATTAGCTAAATATATTAATACATCATGGTATATTTACTATATAGAATTATATATTACAAGAACCACCTTCTTTGTAAATTAGTTTGCTACATGGATGTCTCTGGTTTACAGTTTTATTTCTTTACTCAGACGTGAATATTGGAGAAACCTTCAGTGGAGTTCCATAGAGCTACACACACTTAGTGTATTCCAGACATGATGCCAAGTTCCAGGGAAAACATTCAGTGTTAATATGGGTTAAGACTGAGACTTTTAAATAACCTCTATATCTGGAGAAAATAATATTGTTAAATTTACTTATATTATTAGTGAAAAGCAAAACTTTAATAAAAATTAGATATTTCACTGTGTTTATATGTTATTCACTGGCTGTCGTTTCTTTAATGTCGTCCAGTGTAGATAGGTTGATTGTTGTTGTTAATGCATTTTATTTGCATAAGTTCATGTTTATATGAGTGAAAATGAGCATAGTGATTGCTTTATGCAGAGTCTGAGCTGAACCTCTGACCTTTTTCCCAATACTCATCAGCCAGTAACCATAAACCTAGAATTTGGTGGAAAGCACCATTTACTCAGTCACTGGAGCCAAAAACTCTTGCAAAGATCGGATTTCTTTCATCTTTTTGTATTGGCATGAAGCGAAATGATCAACTCTGTCTCATAAATATGTTTACTCTTTTTCCTCTCTTCAGCAATTGTCTCAGATTAGACTTCCTTTACTTCCCACTGGCATAGTTCAAACTTCCAATTTAGCATCCTTCCAAATCCTTCTCACCACTTCTAGAACAGTCTTTCTAAAACGCAGAGTTAAAGCTACAACTATGCTCCTTTCAAGTGATCTTGGTGACATTACAGTCATCCTTAGAGCCACCATTTATTGGGAGCTAAGTTTAAAGTCACTTTCTCCATTAATACTTTCTGCAGTGAATGCTTTGGAGAGCCTTTTGCCTATAGAAAGGTGACCTCTGGTACTTATACTGGAGACACCTGTTAAACACAGTAACCTATTTAATGTTTTTGTTAAGCAACCCAGTAAAATAGAATTACTATACCACTCAATTCTGAAGGCTTTCTATAAGGAGAAAATATGTGCTGTGTAAAAGAAGGGGTCATCTTTGTCTTGTTCACTGGGGTATTTCCATCACCCAGCACAACAGTGAAACCTAGTAGGTGCTGACTAAATTGTTCTCTGATGAATAAATGATATGTGATGCTAACAGTCTTTGCCTGAGGTCAGAGTCCTTGCTCATTATGCTCAAATGAAACATATAAAAGGAAAATTCTCAGCAAAATAGCATTCTGATGCAAATAGCTTTACAATCAAAGAGTATAAAATAAACAGTAGAAACAAGTATAGTCTTAGAACATTATAGTCATAAGGAAGAAACTTTGGGGGAGGATGATACCCAACCCTAGAATTACCATTTCCATTGCCTTTACAAGTTAGGAGACTTCTAAAACCCCTTACTGCCCCCCATTACAAATATTTGTATGATGTTCATGTGCACTGAGCTGTTTACATTTAAACTGAGTTGTATTCCTTGAAGAGTAGTAATAATCCTATAATACAGAAAACTGAGAGCGGGAGTAGAAATACCACAGGAAGCTCAGTAGCTGAGATGTCTCTAGCTGAAGCAGTAAGAAAAAATTTTTAAAGATTAAACTTCAAACACAGCAGACAGAACACCCCAAGGCATCTGGTACAAACTCTTGGAACCGGCCAGAGTCAGCTGAAGCACTGGGAGATGCAGAAGCAGAGTTTGGATCAGAGAATGACGTACAGTGGAGACGGACCTGAGCCAAGGCCACAGCAGGACTTACTCTCAGACCCATTGATGGTTTCACGAAGGTCCTGGTGGGGAAGGAGCATGAGTTCATTTGTTCAACACACTGAGGTAGCATTCCTTTGTGCCAGCCTCTCCACCAGACACTGTCTGTGTTATTTCCCCTAATACAACAACCCAGTAAAGTGGAGATGATCACTCTTCTTTTATGTAAGTGGAAACTGTCTCCATTATGTTAAGGAACATTCTCAAGTAACACAGCTCTGACGTGGTTGCATCAGACTTCAGTCTGTCTGTCATCCTCTAAAATCCAAGTCCTTTCTGCACTGGTCTGGCATACAGATTTATAAAAAGTCATCATAGTCCACCAGACTAAGTGCTAATAAACTACACACGTTTTGGTACATACTGGTAGTGTAGCAAAATGTGTCGGGTGTGGTGGCAGATACACATGAAAATAACCTCCGATCTAAAGGACTTCCTGAATGTAAATTCCCTACATAAAGTAGGTTTCATTCTATAGCTGTTCTTTGAGAGACAGTGGTTCTTGGAGAGCTCCAGTTTTGGAAAAGAAAAACAAATCCTCATGAACCCCAGTGATCCACCTATGAGTCCCCGGGAGCACTCAGGTGTTCGGGAGAAAACACACTCTTAAGCTCTGCACTTGCATTTTATGAAAATAGCTTTTGGTTGCTAACTATCACTGAAAAAGAAGTCTTAAATTTTTTTAAGGTTTATTTTTGAGAGAGAGAAAGAGAGAGGGACAGGAGAGGGGCAGAGAGAGGGGGAGACACAGAATCCAAAGTAGGCTTCAGGCTCTGAGCTGTCAGCACAGAGCCTGATGCGGGGCTCGAACTCACAAATCACGAGATCATGACCTGAGCCAAAGTCAGATGCTTAACCGACTGAGCTACCCATGCACCCCCAAAAAAGAAGTCTTTAAACCTTGAAAAACAAATCATATTTACATTGTCTTTCTTGTCCCTGATGAGCCTGGTACCCACGTGACAGATGTTAAATGTCTTTTGAGGAAATACTTGTTTGAGTACTAAGCTTAATAGGACTTGATCAGGAAGACAAGGAATGAAAGCTATTCTAAAACATACATAAAGTATGGAAATGTTTAGTGTTTGCATATTTTTAAAAATTTTAATATATGTTTTTTAGAACTGTTTGGATTTAGAGATGCTTGAGCAGCAGTACAAGAATTTCGTGTGTGTGTGTGTGTGTGTGTGTGTGTGTGTGTGTGTGTGGTATTAGGCTTTTTCTTTTGTAAAAAACAGACATGAAGGTTACATCAGACAATAAGTTTGTATCAGAAAACTTTGAGCTGCAAGTAATACAAACCCTAATACCAGTAGTTTTATAGATATGTGTGTATTGTGTATGCATTATGAAATAGCAAGTCCTGAATTGCACTGGTCTCCGGGGTTGGTTGATTCGGCTGTTTCTATGTTTTCCAGAACTCAGGCTCACTTCCCGTCTCCATTCTGTCACCCTTGGTGTGTCCTCATTCTCACTTTCATAGCAGTGTGAGCTTTAACTTTTCCCCACACCCTTGTAAGCCCAGGAATATTCACAGGAAGGGGAGAGTTCCTCTTCCGTTGGTTTCCTCTTAAATATGAGGACACTTTCACAACTTGATCTACCCCATGGGACTGCCCATGGGGTGAGTGTGTCCTGACTCTGAAGGGCATGGAAGAGAAGTCAATAACCGAACACGATCAGGGTTCTGTTACCCAGGAAAGTGGAGGATGGGGGAAGCAGCAGGAGGTTCTGAGTTGGGGCAGTCAGAGGGTCTACTAGGGTTTCCTGTAGGGGAGCGTGGTAATGTACAAATGGGGGATTCTCATCAGGCCTTCTGAAAAACTAGACTTTCATCCAAGTTCCGTGACCCAGTTTTTTTTTTTAATGAACCTTCAACCACAGACACCCATTAACATTACAGCTCGAGTTATTCTGTATCTTTGTTTCTCCTTCTGCTACCACAAACTGACTCTAAATACACCTTTAATCTAGTCATTCAACAAATTATTTACTGAGCTTTACAGTGTGACAGGCACTGTGCCAAGCAGTAGAGATACAGTAATAAGCAGAAACAAATGGTCAAAGAGCAGGGGAGATTATGTTAATAAAATAAATAAGTTGGCAAAATTCTATTTGTGTTATGTGCTGTAAAGAGAACTTCTCTCATAGACGGTGTCATGAGAGCGTGTGATGGGGATGGGGGGGGTTACCTAGCAAGAGAGGTCAGTTGAAAAATGAAAAGGAAAATGAGCTCAAGGATGAGTAGAAATGAAGTACACAAATAGGGGATGGAAGATATTTCCAGAGAAGAAAGAGTATGTGCACTGGCCCTGTGACAGGAAACAACACGGTGTGGATGAGATACTGAAAGAAGGCCAGCGGGGCCGGAGCCAGGAGAGCAAAGTGGTACCAGATGCGTCTGGTGCAGGAGAGTGTTACATCCACCACTAGACCCATCTTTTTTGGTCTTGGCTTCTGCTTCCTCAGAGTTCCTGATGCTTATGATTTCTGGTGACTGCCTTCTCCGTCTTTTGGCTTCGTCCTGCCTTCCTGTTAGAGTTATCTCTGAACATCTCACATTCAAATCATTAAAGAGAGATTACTGCATGGTGGCAGCCAGGCAGCATTCATGATAACGTGGTCCTGATGGCCAGACAGGATTTTCACCGCCACTAGCGTGGCTGTCCGACTTAGGGAGCCTACTTTTATAGTGGGTGTCCATCCTGGTCCAGTCCACCATGGCCAGAGTTGTGGGGTCCCTGGTAACCAACATGGGAAAAATAGAACTTTTCAGGAAGGGGCACCTTCCGTGCCCTGTCCAATACATCATGAATTGGGAATCAACTCTGAACTATCTTGATATGACTCCTTTTTTAATTAACATAGACCATATAAATTATACCTTTTCTGCACATGTGTGTTAATACATATCAGTCAACAAAGGCATTTATAATTAATTACTATTAAATTATTGCTGTGTGCTCTGTGCTAAATATGAAAACTGCAGAGATGCACTGAGAATTTTTGCCCTCAGGGAGCCCAGGGGTTAGCAAAAGACACCAGCAAGTAAACTCATAACTGTAATAATGGTTTGCCAAGTGTCACAGGTGGGTCCAGGGTTCTCGGAGAGAACAACAGACTCTCCCAGTCCAGTCATTAATAGGACTTAACCAGAAGAACAAAATAGGGAGACATCAACTAGACAGAAGAAACACCATGTTCAAGGACACGGAAGCATGACAGAACATGACACATTTGGGAGCTGAAATGTGTTCAGGATGGTTAGGATTTTAAGAACTAGGCATAAAGCACATTGTGCCTAAATATGGGATTTGATACTACCATTAATAATAGCAGCTAACACTTATTAAATATCTACTGTGTTCCATAGGTTTATATGCTTTACATAAATAAACTCTATTTTGATAATTTAAAAACAAAAATGTTTAAATTAAAATTTAAAAAATTAATTTTTTTAAATAAAAATCTTTTAATGCAGTAAAAAGTTCCTCTCATAACCTCAATAGATCTCCAGTCAAAAGCCCCTCCCCTTTATGTCTAAGAATGACTGCAACTGCCCCATCTAATCTTGTATCATTTCTGATTGCACCTAAAACTTGACCATGAAATATTTGCAAAAAGGGAAGACAGTTTGAGATAACAATTAATAACAGTTAATAACAATTAACCCTCAAAGGATTACCTATTACCAAAAAGGTTCAAAGAAAAACCTGTAACCCAGAAATTCAAATGATCCCATATGGAAGAAAATAAAGCCAAAAACAGGAGATGTATACATATAACAAGTTTAACACTTGACATCATACGGAAAGGTACAAAGGAAGGTAACATAGTCAGTATGTAAATGAAAGTAAATTCTAGAAACCAAAAATAAGCTTCTTTCCAAGAGCGTAGAGTTCTCCCTCCCTCTACTGCATTCCTCCCCTTTGTGAACAGCCGAGGGATAAATACAAGATTTTAGAGGTTGCCAAATTTGAGAAAATGAGAAAATACAGCCAAATATATAATAGTTACACATGGGGACACTCATGAGTAGGACAAAAATGAAGGAACTTTGCCAATATCATTTTTTAATTTTGAGAATTTTACCCTAATTTTGACTGTGCATTTGAAGATGAAGTAGGCACAGAGGACTCCAGCTGCAAGTCAAAGTTTGCTTGTAAATTAAATTTTAAATATTTTCCTCAACAAAAATTGATTGAGCTTCCTCCGTGTGCTGGTTCTGTAAGGAATATGAGATAGACTACAACCTAGTCGCTACCCTCGAGAAGTCTCCAACTGTTACAGAATGTATGTAACAAAATAAGTGAATTTAAAAGTATTTGCCATAATGTGAGATACCGTTGGAAAGAATACAAATAAGACTCCTTTGAAAGAGTTCATGGTTTTCTAATAATGACTATGAAATAGCATTTGCATAGATTATTGGAACCACATCTCCACTGAAGTCACAGCCATGATTTTCAAGTGCAAATTTAATCATCTCACCTCTTTGTTTAACACAGACTGAAAGTTCAGACTCTAAACATGAATTACATGAATTTCCCCAGTTCTAGGTTCCCCACTTTCCTCCGCTTTATAATATATGTTCCAGATAGCCTGGAGCCATTCCCCAAGGCATGATTTTTACATACATGCTGTTCCTTCTGCTTGAAAGCCTCTTCTTTTCCCCTTTGCCCGCTATTTGTGATTCTCCAGCAGACTATGCACTCCTTGAGGTGAAGGATTCTATCCCTGTTGTTTGCCTTCAGCTCTTGGAGGTCAATCGGTAGATATTTGCTGAAGGAAAGTCACTGAAAATGAATAAAATTGATAAATCATGAGGACAGGCTTGGTAGAAAAGAGCTGGCCTATGTATAGATAGATAGGAAGATAGGATGGAAGAAGCCTTCTCAGAATTATCACTCCTGACAGTGAGAATGGTCACTGGTGTCCCAACGAGTGGGGCTTTCTCATTAGAGCTAGTTGTATGATTGCAGATAATTTCTAGAATACAAATTGTCACTAAGGAAACAGTAGCTGTGACTGTTAGTTTAGTAGAAGTTTATTTGCCATGGTCCAGCTTTTCTGCTCCCTTACTGGCAGTGCTGTGTGTGTGTGTGTGTGTGTGTGTGTCTGTGTGTATCTGTGTGTGCTAAGCAATAACTATAGTTTTAGGTTAACATTTGTTTAGTATTTCCTATGTGCATGCCCTGTACTAAGCATTTTTAAAAAGAGTCATTCTATTCAGTCCTCACGACCACCCTATGCAATATTATTTCCCTAAATCTTAAGAATTGAAACGTAGCTAACTTGCCTGAGGTCTCACAGCTAGTGAGCAAGAGAGGCAGACCCTAGGGTGACTTTAAATCAAGGATCTGCAGGTACATAAATTGATGAATTACAGCAAAGAAAAGCAAGGTTATTAAATAAAAAGCTCTCTATGGATGAACTGCCTAAGTTTTCCCAATTGGAAGACGTTTCTCGATCCTGCAGTTTTAATCCATATGTTGATAATGGCTGTGTTTATGAATCTATAACCTCAGAAGTATAGCAGTAATAGCATATATTGTTTCATTTTCATCGAGAATGTGTTTTCTGTAAATCCCCATTTTGCCAACTTGATTCCTTGAGCACTTTTGTTTGGTTCATAGGCCATTTGCAGTTTCCTTAATTTTTAATTTCATATTACTCAATTATTTGTTTCATCAGGATTAAGTATTTTCCATGAAAATTTTCTAAGATTTGATCCAGTGATCAATTTTTCAGTCTATAATAGATTTTACTGATTATGGTGCCTGCCCTTGACCATTAAATTCTTAATTCATTATTAATAGGACAAAAGGCCAAAGTGAGACTTGTCCATCACCTCTTTGAGGATTTCCTTATTGTGCAAGGCTGGTCTATTGCAACTGTTCCCTAACTTTTTGTTTTTTACCTAATCTGCAAAAAACAATTTAATAAAACTATAAACCACCCACTATTGTATGTCAACCATACTTCAGTATAGAAAAGAAACTATTCACCACCCTGCACATGTTTAAGTTTACATCTAAAATTTTTCTTAAGTTCAAATATTTTTAAAAGATACAACCTCCAGCATGTCCTAAATATTGATAGTTTAAAGTAAAATTGTTATATCACTCTTCCGTGAGAGGCACATATATACTAAATGACTTCCAAAGGCCAAAGAAGCCATAAGACTGAGAAAAAATACCAATAAGTCCAGCTTGATGAGAAATGTTTATTAAGGAGACTTGACCGAGACTTAACTGTCCTGGGCAGCTGCAAGAGGAGTAGATGTCCGGCCACCCCACGTCCCTATACGGCCTGCTCTTCCAGCCATGGGGGCTGGGAGTACACGGCACGGCACCACCAGGAGGAGAATGTTTAAGAGTAGATGTGTGCGTCATACATACCCCTATCTCCGGGGCAGAGCAAGAATGTTATGCCCCTGAGAGTAGACTGCAGGGGGTGGTTAAACAAAAAGAAGGAGTGTGGCTGGGGCTGTGTTCATGAAGTTCCTGGTCACAGAATGGTCATCTTGGAGGATTTCTTCAAGATGGTTCCTCTGGTTCACACAGTCACTTTGCAGATGTTTGCAGTAGGATCAACTATATCCATTAGAATAGTGATTTGATTTCTGTCATCAGCCATTTTAAATCTTTTATCAAATGGACCTTTTATGTAATTCTTCTTTCTCTTTGAATTAGTATTTCCATTTGATTCCCTCCCCAAAATTTACCTAATCTAAAATATCTTCTTTTTTTTTTAAGGTTTATTTAATTTTCAGAGACAGAGATCGCATGCATGTACGTTGGGGGTAGGGGCAGAGAGAAAGAGGGAGACACAGAATCTGAAGCAGGCTCAAGGCTCTGAGCTGTCAGCACAGAGCCCAACACATGGCTCAAACCCACAAACCGTGAGATCATGACCTGAGCCGAAGTATGACGCTCAACCAACTGAGCCACCCAGGTGCCCCATACCATTCTTGAAAGTCTTTTATTGATCACTATATTATGCTAATCTGTAAAAAATGTATACACTTGTGAATTAAAGTTTTAATTTTTTTAATTCCTAAAACTATAAAATTTTCAGTATTTAACACTTTTATTCTGGGATAAATTATTATTATAAATAACAGCATCAGCTTACACTCATACATGAACATAAATATAATATAAACTTTGAAAAATAATTATTAAACAAAAAATTAAAATGCTGTTGGAAATTCATCTCTTAATGAGGTGAATGGTTAATATATCCATGTATGAATATTGCAGGGACAATACAAGGATCAATATTGCAGCTACTCCTAGTTTTCCTTTTTGTAGATATGTTGAAAAATCTTGTTCACGGAAATCAGTAGGGTGTGTTGAAGTCTTATTATAGCAATATTATAATTTTGTGCCACTTCTAAGTTGTATGCTAAAAATCACTCAGTGATCTAAAATCAACAAGGTTTTTAATGTTTCTTATTTATTTTTGAGAGAGAAAGAGAGTCAGTATGAGCAGGGGAGGGTCAGAGAGAGAGGGAGACACAGAATCGGAAGCAGGCTCCAGCCTCTGAACTAGCTATCAGCACAGAGCCCAGCGTGGGGCTTGAACCCACAAACTGTGAGATCATGACCTGAGCCGAAGCCAGACGCTTAACTGACTGAGCCACCCAGGTGCCCCTAAAATCAACAGTTATTTTAAATTATGTCTCCATAGTCAGCTCAATTAGATCCAACTTCAATCTTTGAATGTAAAAAATTGAGAAACCATCTGAGTTGCAAAAGGATTTTTTTAATCTACTCATTGTAGATATACACTTTTGCAAATCCCCATTAATATTTATAATTATCTCATATTTGAGGTTCCTACCCCCTCAACAGGTCTTATTACCCCAGGCAATAATACACCATAAAGAGTCCCCCTCCCCAACTTTTTTATTTTTTTTTAATAGAAAGGGAAAGACATGAGAAAGAGAAGACATACTTCTGTCATGGGTTCAGTCTTGCCTAGATAGATTTTAAGAAGTTGAGGATCTGGACTTTTATTCTGTTAAATTATGTGTGTCTAACTTATCTCTCAGAAGGTTATTCCGTTGCTCATTTAGAAGAGGCTATTCCATTGTGTTTCTGTTTTGGTCCTTTCATGCACATCTAATTATTTATTACATCTTACACTTCTCCATGGCTTCAGTCAGGAAATAGCATCACCAAGACATTGTGGTGAGAACAGGGAGGAGAGAGTGGCAAACGTCTGGCTGTCTTTGCCACTCCCTGCATGCTCACCCCTGTGTCCCACAACAGCAGTTATGAGTCGGAGCTTGCACAGGGTCATTTTAGAACCCGGGCTTCTTCCATCTTGTGGTTTGGCTTTCCTTCTAGGCCTTAGAATTCTCTCCATTCATCTGGCGGATTGGAAAAGAATACACACCATCACGTATAAATGTAAACCTGAAACTACTTTTGAACTATTCCATCTTGAATATGTTTGTTATATCCCAAATCATTGAACATTTATGCAGAATTATTAAAACAATGAGGATTTGTAACTTTACATTGTATTAGACCCCTTTAATTAAACTGTACGAGCTACAAGTGCAAGTCAGTTAGATAGGACGACCTCACAAACACTGAAAAGGGCATATCCATCCAGCCTTCTGCAACATTTTCATCAATTCTTAACAGAAATTATAACCTGCAGCAAAACTCAGATTTTTCATAATCAAAGAAAAAAGTGTTCGTAATGCTTGTTCTGACGTAGGTGTTAGGTGATTTTGAGATCAGCCAAGCTATCACTAAACAAGTACTTTTTAGGTTGCACTATATTTGCTGCCTTAAAAAGGGAAAAAGAAGATAAAACAGATTTGACAGCCCTAGACATGCTTCTGACAACATATACGTGTCTGATTCACATGAGTGCACGGCAACCCTCGTTTTCGTCAACAGGACCATCAAATAATCTGTGTTAAGCACACATCTGGGTGAAGTGCTTTACAAGGGGTCTCTATTACATTTGCTTTATATTGCTTCCTGAGTGTTCCAGTTCATAAGAGAGGGGGGCAGACCTCAGGGATGAGGCCAGACTGGAGTCTGTCTTTCTTCTGGGTACTAGACAGTTGGCTCAAAGTACTTCAACGGTCTACTTACAATCACAAAGTTCCATAAGATTTGGCATCAAGATGCTTTAATATTCTTGTTTATGACCTACATGATGTCATAAAAATTATGTTTATTCAATTTTCAGAAAACAAAACTGAATTGGGGCACTTGATTAGATTTCCTAGTATATTAAATAATTTGGAGAAGCAGGCAGGGACAAACCAGATGCTCTAGGAAGGTTGACTTAAGATAGAAAACAAAGCCACAAACGTCAAACATAGATAAAAATATATACAGGTATAGAAAACTATCTTGAGTTTTAATGAAAAATGAGCTTAAAGAGTTATTATGGAAGGTCCTGAAACTCACAGAACATTATGTAACTAGTAAAGGTATAAATAAAATATAGTCCGTTTTATAGTATCAAGTCATGTATCAGACCTGGGCTTAAGGCCCAGGTTTTTATAGAAACATGTCATGAACTCAATATTTAACCAACTATAATGATATAATGATAATACTTAACATTTATGAAACACATACAGATTGATTAAACTCCTAACCACTTGCCTGAAGTAATATCCTAACCGGCCTCACAACCTTCCACCGCAGCCTCCGCCGACTGCGCGGCAGGTGAGGGAAAATCTCACAAGGGTCCCCTCTGCTAATTTTGGGGGCTTTCTCATTGCCCATGAGCTAGAGTCTAAGGATGCCTATGGCAATCTCAAAACTTATCTGAATACTAGTGTTAAATTTCAACGGTTCACCATTTTTTACATTTTATTTTCCATCCTGTCTGTTATTAACTTCATTACAAAACAATGTTCAGTTACTTACCAGAAATAAAATTGATGCTCAAGAAGGGTTCCAAATGATATTCCGTGACACACCTCAGTATACATTTTGTTTAAGTGAGAGATGTTAGGTTTGAAAGTCAAAATACTGTAGCCTGATGATGTTGCCTAACCCCTCTAGAGTGAAAGACTCCTTTCTGTGGGCGGCATGGCCTTTCAGGATGAGGTTTAGCTGAGTCTAGATTTTCCCAAAGGTGAAAAATCAGACGACCACAGAGAAACCATTTGTTCTAGTTAGTTTTTTCTGATCTTGAATCAAAAGTCAGGAGAGATGTCATAAAAATTATGTGACAGTGGTAGGCTCCACTATTAAGATAGTAAATCTGAGAAGTCTGAAGGCCCAACTAGAGAGCTTTTTCCAGGTCAGCCAAGGAGTCGAAAATGCACACACTTTGTAAGATTTCTCTGTAGCTCTGCCCATATGCGTTATCTCTGTCTGTCTGTCTTGGTGATTTATTCAGTGGACCATGTATGCAGCACATATGCACCAGGCACTGTTGGAGGCACCGTGTGTTGAGCAGTAGATAAGACAGACACAGTCCTGTGTTTATGGAACTTTCACGTTACTGGGGGAGGACAGAGGAAAAAACAAACAAGAAAATAAGTAAGAGCCGTGCACAGAATTAAAATAAAGTGCTATAATAGAAGTGACATTGGAGGTTAGTACCTGGGGATTCTACATTGGATGCCAGGAAAGGCATGTCACAAGAGGGGATATAAAAATTTTTGAAATAAAATATTTTAGGAGAGTTTCATTCTATATGCCCTCTTCAAGGAAATGAGAAGAAGGGAAAGCAGGAGGTTGTTTGCTATTAAAAAAGAAGAAGAAGGACTCTCGGCCCTATAGGGTTTCCCTGGAAGGAACTTATAACCAGTTTCAAGCACTGTCTTTTTTCAGTCCATCTTTAGGGATTTCAAAAGCTTAAATATAACATAGGTTACTGTAAAGTAATTAGGAGGGTTTTTTTTTTTTATAAAGTTGCAAGTAGTTATGTTTATATAAATAATTTTCCTTCCCACAGTACCTTTGGTACGAGCCATACACTTATTCAGATGATACTGTCCTTGCTCAAAATAGCTTTGGACCTTTGGATCTGTCTTTTGGAATTTGCTTCCTGAGCTGTTTACTAGCTACTAGCAAAATAACTTTTAGTCTCTGTCTCCTTTTACTCCTTGCCTCCAGGCTTTACTGGGTTCCTCTGATTGTCTCAGTTTCCTTTTTTCTTGCTCCTGAGGGTCCCTGAGGACTGTCACAGCCCCAGCCTGGAGCAAAGAAAGGAGTGGTGGTGGGAGGACCGACTGAGATTGTCTGAGTCTGGATCCAGCTGGAGAGAAACACCACATAGCAACTTCAACAGGGAAAGTGTAATGTGAATAATTATAATCTAAACTATCACAGGAGATCAGAGTAACAAGGGAATGATTAATAAGAAATAAAAGAAGCTCTACAGGATGTAAGAATAGGCTTGGAAAGGGGCGGCCCTTACTCTTAGAGCCCCCCTGGGCCTCACTGGGGAGGGCGTGCCTATAGCTCCGCGGGGGGGGGGGGGGGGGGGGGGGGGGGGGGGGGGGGGGGGGGGGGGGGGGGGGGGGGGGGGGGGGGGGGGGGGGGGAGAAGTCACCCTGCTGGGGGTAACTGGAGCTCTGTCCTCTGGAACTTGCAGAAATCCACCCTCTAGAGAGCTGGTGAAACTGTTCAGGGGAGAGGTCCTCACCAGAAGCAACTCTACTGCAATACTGCTGGGGGCAGGGAGAGGTACTGGAAAAAACTGCGAGTCACTGGGTCCTGGTGGCCATCACACCCCGCAGGAGCCGGCCCTGGAGAAGCCCCAGTGACACTGGGTCCTCCTGCCTGCAGGGAAGTGTCCTTTCCCGGCAAAGCTTCAGCATGCATGCAGGTTAACAAAGCAAAAATAAAGGGTACGGATTCATGGTCACTGAACAAGCAGTTAAGCCTGAATTTGGAGCTGGAAGACAATCAAGTGATAGCTGGCAAAGTTGGTGAGACAGTCTTACAAAGAGCACTTACAAAGAGTCCGACTAACTCTTGTGTGTTTGTGAATGACCTGCTTGCTGTAAGTGAAATAATGGAAAAGAATATTTGATCAAACAGCCACTGCAGCATTCCCAAAGAGAAAAATAAGTTAAACAGGAGTGTGTATGTGTGTGTGTCTGTCTGTCCATCTGTCTCTTGGTCTCCATCCCCCTGGCCTAACAGTTTTCATATAGGGGCGCAACACAGCTTTCACGAAAAGGTCTCTCCTTTGTTATGAGATTATATGCATTGTACTGTTTGGGGTTTGCAAGCGGCCTTAATAGTTTTAATGTTAGTGAAGTAATGGTTATGTGGAAGATAGTTTTTGTTGTTTCGGCTGTTTTACTTCTGAAATTTTTCTTATTTGACACAAAAGTTATCACATTAAAAAAAAAATTACACTGGTCTATGAAATTCAAATCTGGGGAACAGAATGTATTAATGTAAATTGTGGCAAGTCACTATAACCCTTTTGTGAAATGTATAGTTTTACATTTAGAAACCAAAACACAGTTGTCACTTTATGCTCTACAGTAACGACATAGGAACTTATAAACAGAATGTAGATAATAGCCCAGGCCATGTACTTAAGGTTCATTGTCTCTGCTTAAACTAACCAGGAATAGTATTATTATCACTGTTTTTCAGATGATGAAAGTCAGATGGAGTCAAAAACTTTTTCCAAGGTCCTCTAACTGCTGTATAACACAGCCAAGATTTGAATAGGAGTCTGACTGGCTCCAAAATGTTTTAGGATTTAAATAGATGTCTGACTGCTTCCAAGAACCATCTAGCATCTAGGGAAAGACAAAACTGAATTAAGGAGTTAGAAAAAATAGAATTTTCAAAAATAAAAAACCAAAGTATCATATATATTTTTCCCTAGAGAAAGGAAATGTAAAAAGGGAATTTATAACTTGCTTTTAAAGCTTAAGGAATACCATGCATGTAGAATTCAACTAGTTTTTATTTCACCAGATCAAATTTAAATGTAGTAGGTTGTACGGAGTATACTAGTGCAAACAGAAATGTATTTTGTATTGTTAATATACATTGGTGTATCAGGAGGGGATGTGTTTGTTGCAGATTTGCCTATAGAGCTGTATCAAAAAGGACTTACTGTGTCACGGAACAGGAAGTGTAGGTGTGGTGGTGACTGAAGCTGTTTCACTAACTCAACATTAGGTCCGACCTCACTGTAATTTCCTTGGTCTTGCTCTCCTGGTTATACAAATGCTGCTACATTTTCTGCCATTACTTCTTCATTCAAGGAAGAAGAAAAAAAGAGTAGGTCAGCTACATCTAACTCGTTTTATCAGCTTTTCTGAAACATCCCCAGCTGACTTTGGTTTTGCTCTCATTAGCCAGTTCTGGGCTCACCCCTACTTTCAAGGGACTTTGCAAAAGCGAGGAATAACTGTGCCATGAGAGGTCAGCCAGATTGGCCCCAGGACCAAATTCAGGTCATCCCTATTGTTATAAATAAAGTTTTATTGG
>NC_043703.1:64757542-64795834 GCF_006229205.1 Suricata suricatta | reverse complement strand
ACTCTTCATTTCTATCCTGCGTCATCTGTCAAGGTTTCCCATGTGGTCATAAGAACAAGACCATCACCCCTGCATAATGATGTAAAAGCACCAGCAAAAACTTCCCATATTCTGGATTCCATGCTGATTACCATTGTTGGGTGAATCCATTTTTCTATTCAGATAATCAGTACAATCAATTAACTTTGGATTTAATTAGATTATATACTTCTTAAGGATACACCTAGTTGTATCCATAGGTTTGTGATGTTAAATGGTTACCATTTATTATAGTACTTAATAGTTTATATCTCAGAGGGCAATTTTATCTTCATCTTATCTCCTGATTATAAAAGCATCCTACTGTGGCCCAAATACATTCCGGCTATCCTCAATTCTAACATCTAAATTTGTTATAGATATTTTGAACAGCCCTACTGATTTACGGTTTCCCATTTTTCTTCTTCATATGGTTGAATTATTTAATTTTTTAGCATCGCATCTCTTTTCAGCCATTTTTTCTTATGGGGTTACCAATAATTCAAATCATTTAGTATGTACTTATTGAGACCCGCTATATGTAAGTATTGCTAAAGTCAAGGCATATAACAGTAAGTAAAACAAGGTTCCTGCTCTCCATGAATTTACAGTGGAAAAGATGAAGCAGTAAACAGGAAATGCTGATCGTTTCCCTAGACCTGCTAACAATTGGCTTTTCTCAAATCCTTTCTTATACCCACACTTTTTTTTCACTATTACATACTCTAAGAATGACAGGATAACTCTCCCCCGTGATTCACCATTATTTATACTTAGGATTTGTGTGATTTTTGGTTTGGGGATATTTTTGATGGTCAGAATTATTTCCAGATCACGAATTTTCTTCTTAAATTGTTTGGGTTCAAAATGTCAACAAAGGCATTCAACATGTTATTGTATACATTGTAGACTTTTAGAAGACTTACCTGAACATGCTTCAGGTAAGAGTTTTAGTCAGAATAGCAAGAATATGATTACAATAGTAATACCATACAAATTAGACCAAGTATATGATTATATTGCAGCAAAATCAAAATCTGATGAAGCAAAGTTTAGTTAATTCTTTGATAATTCAGAGACTATGTTAGCATGTTGCCATGACAAATTCAGGATCAGGGATAAAGTTTATTACATAAAATAGTTGTGTGAGTAGAAGTATAGCTGGGAAATTTTGACTATTGATGCCAGTGTGGATCAAAATCTGGAAACACTGTAAAAATCATATAATAAATTAATTGAAAAACATACTGAATTGGAGAATTGAACTATGAAATGTATATACCATTTACCATTGCCATGAAGTGATTCATTAGACCCATAATTCCTCTGGAGTCAGTATGAGTCAAATATATGTTATGAGGAAAGTTTTTTTTTTAAATTCATATTTTAGGGGCACTTGGGTGGCTCAGTTGGTTAACCATCCAACTTCAGCTCAGGCCATGATCTCACAATTTGTGGTTTCGAGCCCTGTGTCAGCTCTGTGCTGACAGCTTAGAGCCTAGAGCCTGTCTTCGGATTCTGTGTCTCTTTCTCTCTCTGCCCTGCCCCCACTCACACTCTGTCTCTGAAAAAAATGAATACACATTTTAAAAAATGTTAAAGTTAATATTTTAGACATTGAGTTACACCTAATAATTCTTAGAATTCATAATTCAGATTTGAATTTGAGTTAACAAATTCCTTTCCATCCTTCCTCCCCCCTCCTTAGCCTCAACTAATATATATTTTAGCTCCTACTATGTATAAGACAGCGCCTATTAATATTCCATGCACATAGAAATATTTGACAATAGTGCATGAAACAAAAATAGTCTTAAGTCCACAGTTCCCAAACTGAGCATCAGGGAACCCTGGGATGCCACAGTGAACTCACAGGTATTTCGTGCTTTTTAAGAAAAACCAGCAACATGTTTCAGATACTGCGCAAACTCTTAGCTCAAGTTAGTTCTACATTTCAGCGTTAGATAGAACCGTGTTCTTTCTCACGACATACTAGCTTTGTGGGACACTTTTTGGGAGTTGCTATGATAAAAAAAAAAAAAACAGCAGAGCTGCATGCAACTCAGTGTGGAACAGGAGATACAGGGGATGGTGTCAGATGTGACAACAAGGCTGTGGTGCCCACACAGTGTACACGGCCCTTTACTAAGTATTTGTAGTTATTTAAGAATGAAGTAAAAATACTATTCTTCTTTCAATTTATGAGTATTATATTTTCCAACAGCTACTTAATTGTTAAGACTTAAGTATTTATTATTTAACACTTAATAAATGTGACTATTAGGTATTTCTCCTGGCCTGGGGACAACATGAAGAAGTCCCTGACACACCAAGGGTAGCATGAATTGAAAATGTTTGGGAACCTTTGTCTTAGGTTACTGATCATTTTAGAAACTCAGTAGCCTTAGCAGACTTTTACAAATACAGGTCACTTTCATTCTCTTTTACATAAACATGATGAACCTCAAAAAGTTCATAATTTAACACAGATTGTCCTGATTTTACTCCCTTGAGCTATTCCTGTGTCCCTTCTACTGAATTCATGTTTTCGAAGTTCCCAGCTTGTTTTTTCACGTCCGGTGTAGGTAGAGGCTGTACTCCACGCACACTGTGGAGAGACCCGCCACACTGTAACACGACTGTACCGATGTATAAAGTTCAGCAGCAGCCATTATTATAGGTTTAAATCCAATGCTTGTAAGCTGGCACCTGACCGCCTACCTGCATGGCTCATTAGCATGGAGTAGATTTGCTGTATTGTTGAAAAGCTACTTTTACTTGAGTGTAGTTTCACTTTTTTTGTTCTTGTTGACTTGTAGAATAACCATTTGCAGCCGTATTACATGAAAAGGTGTTTTCATATTGGTTTATCCTGAATATATCTTTTCTATGGTAGAATTTTCAAGATGGCTAATATCTGCAATTAAAATGTATTTTAATCTACCTAAGGATAAACCATTAATTATTTTAATTTTTAAATATCCATTTTTATGTAGAGTTTTAAAAGGCATATGAGTTAAAAGAGACTAAGTTTGTTATGATTTGCTTTAATTCTTAGGAGGATATCACTGGCCACTCCCCGACAGCTTTACAAATCTTCCAACATGACTCAGCGCTGGCAAAGAAGGGAAATTTCCAATTTCGAATATTTGATGTTTCTTAATACTATAGCAGGTAAGACATCTCATTCTTTAATTTCATAATATGTTCTGTTCATCAAAATCATTGGTAATGTGTCTTGGTGGAATACATTTTTTTCTTGGAATTCAAATAGAGCATTAGTATAAATGTGGAAGAACTCACATTCGATGTCATCAGAAGTGGTACAAGCTGGTACTGAGGTTTTCGATGCATTTGTTGTTGAAGAGCCTTTTCCTTGCTCTCCTTTTGCCATTTCCTTTGCTGACAGTTTTGTCTGAAGGTTTATTAGAGTCAACAAACCATTGCCAGAAAGTGCCTGGAAATAATAATGGGAAAATGTAATTTCCCTACTTTGTCATTCTCGGCCACAGCAGCCAGACAGGAGAATAACAGCAGGACTCTGCCTGGTACAGATGTCACCTGGATTATGGCATGATCAGGTCACACGATCTTTTTTCCTTAAAATCTTCAAATAAAAATATAAAATCAGATTGCATTTCTAGATGATGAGTAACTGCCATCAACCTCTGCAGCACCGTGCCTGCAAATTGAAAGAAGGTAGTGGCTTTGTTTTCCTGTTAAATCACTGGCTGTCAGTGGTTAAACATGTTTATGAGATTTAAGTACCTCTTTCTTTTTTCCTAAATTAAGTTCCAAAAGCCCTTATTCATGTTGAGTTACAAAAACTTTACCTCTATAAATCAGGCTCTGCAAAAACTTTTTGGAATCAGATGAATTGAAGTAACTACATCAATACATACGCTCCCATTTGGTTCCTAGTCTATTATGAATGAAGGCTCAGAACCGTGAATGTCGAGACACGGTCTCTGAATCATTTTTAAAAGGATAACTGTGTAATATTACTCTTTTTAAGTCAATCACATGTGTGTGAATATGGATGCTGTAGGGATATACATAGTAAATATGGGTGATACAGATAAATATTAGATAGGCGAGAGAACAGAATTTGTGAACAAAAAGGGATAAAAATGTTGCTGGAAATGTTTTTGCATTTTAATCATTTAAATACATATTGCAATGTGAATGCCTTTGTGAATAGGATGCTAGAGGTACAACCAAAGGACTAGTACATAAATTAAATTTTATTATGTATTTTATACACACATCTCCATCACATACATGTATCTGCATGATGCATTCATGATGTCTTCTGTACATAGAATATATATGTCACTAGACAGTATACAGGCTGTTTATATCTTAAAGAAACCTATTTGCTCCCTTAAAGATACGAGAAACAGGTTATACTGTTTAATTGGCACATACTATGTTCATGTACAGATAGAGTGAACTTAAGTATCTGAAACATAAAAAACTTCATTAGCATATTCAGGTAACAGTAAGATGTAGCCGACAGAAGCTTCAGTGGCGAAGAGAAGAGGGACAGAATCTGAGATGTGCCCACTTTGTCCTAGAGCATAGGTGGAATTTCAAGTCGTGACCCTATCTTGGACTTTACTCTTTCAGTAATCATATTTAATCTGTTTATATCTGTTGTAACAAGTGATATGTTTGGACTTATATTGTTTCATTTTGTACCATTTTTAAAATGTTGTTTATCCTTTTGTTTTTCTTTGGTCTTATACATTTTTGCCCACTTTGTTAGTAAATGTAGGCATCCTGTTATTAAGTCTCCTAGAGATATGTTAAAATTTTTAAAAACCCTCTGAAATATATTTCTCTTATTTTTGATCTCAAATATGAATCAGCAGTTTTAATTACTTCTATGTAAGAACTTTAACTCAATTTACATCTCATCCATTACTTATTTTTGTCAATATGACTTACTACCCAGAATCCGTATTCTTATGGAACTCATATTTTATGGAGTCCCTATATTTTGCATATTATGAAGGATTTCAAACTCTACTAAAACTTTCTTCTTGTTAATGCAGTATATTATTTTCAGCTACTTAGATCTTTACCTGATTTTTAGGATAATGTTTGTTCTCTTTACACCTTTATGCAGTATTTTTCCATATTTCCTGTGTTAGGCTTTTCTGTTATCTATACTTGAGAGATCTTTCAAGACTCGTTGTCTGCCATATGTCATAGATATGCATAAGATTTTCTTCGCTGGCTGTGCTAACTATTTGGCCCTGTTGTATGTAAAACCAGAAGATAAGGTGATATACCTCACTCACAGCTCAGTTTCCAGTCGAGCTGCATTCATATTAAACTGTTCTGCCATTCTAAGGTAGGATCCTTGCTGTCTTTCTGGATGGAATGTGGTCTAGTTCATTTTTTTAAAGCATCTTCTAGGCTCCATCCTTTCCCACTACATTTTACTGATGTCAGATACACTTCCCACAATATGGTACCTATAACCACTGCCCACTCCATGCCTGTTTCTTTCTGGGAATTTCTTTCTCTGTCAAGCTCTGGGAAGTTTGTGGTCTGCATAGGATAACATTGTGTTCCCTTCTGTAAGCTGCTCCTGAGCAATACAAACACTGTGTTTTTTCTGGTTGGGACAGTCTTTGGGTTTCTGAGCCAGAGCACACAGATCCTAAGGGATGTTTCAGTATCGTTCTACTCTCTTTTGAGTCATTGGAGTCTGTTTTATTTGATGACATAAAGAATGTATAGGCCACTGGCTTTTTAAAAAAAATTTTATAGGGCTTTTCCTTTGTAATGATTATATCTAAACATTGGAGCCTGACTGTTGTAGACAGTGGGATAAAATGAATTGTAAAATGGGGACCAGGAGCTCAGAGCACTTACAACTGGATGGGTAAATGAAATATACATAAATAAGAGAGCATTTTAAGACAGCTGATGTTAAGTGCTGAATAAGTGCTGTAAATAATGAATGCTGTGAGAGCCAAGCAGAGTGGAGGAATTTTAAATATGTGTTTGACTGGGGAGGAATAAAAGAGCAGAGCTTTACAGAAACTTCTGCCGATTGGACACGTGATGTGTTCAGTGGACATGAGTGTCCTATCTTGGCTGGAGCAGAGAATAATAAGTGATACTATTGGAGCTCTCGGTAAGAGCCAGATTGTAAAGACCCTGATCTTAGACTCTTGAGAGGTCAGGATGGTTTTTGAGTAGAAGGGAACACAATATGGAGTTTTAGGAAGATGAAACTGACAACTTTGTATGGCCTGAATCAGAAATGAGATAGCCCACAGTTCTGGAGAGCTGTTGACAGGGGAGTACCGCGGGTCTCCAGATATGAAGTCAGTTTGTTCGGTGTTTTAGAAAATAGTTACTGAACACACACTCTGGTGCTGACATTGCAGGGGAAACTAAAGCATGGATTCTGCCTCTGAAGAGATCATAGTGTAGTCAGCAAGACACATACGCACACCAGCAATTCCGGGGAAAAGTGATAACTTTTAGAATGGGAGAATATACAGAGCCATTTGGAGTCACAGAACTAGAAGGCACTACTTATAACTAAGAGATCAGGAAGAGCGTCTCATAGATAACCCTTAAATTGGAAATTATAAGAATTCACTAGAAAGTAAACAGAGGGCATTCCAAGAGAAAAGAAGATGTGGGGTCAAGAGTTGGATTAGAAGATTTAAGTAGGCAGTACCTATGCAAAGAGAGGGAGATGGGGAGAGAGGGAGAGAAGTAGAGAAAGAGAGGGAGGGAGGATGACTCCATATACAATGTCATTGCCCAAAAAGTAGAGATCACTGTGATGTGCTCTAGTTTGGTGATTGGCAGTGTCACTTGGAGACTTGTTAGAGGTGTCTATTCTCAGACGACTCGTCAGACCTCCTGAATCTGAGGCCATGGGAGTGGGGCCCAGCAATGTGCCTTTCAGTAAGCCTTCTAGGATGTTCTGATGCATATACAGTTCAAGCACCATTGCTCTAACCATTTAAGATCTAATTTTCAGAACAATAGTTGCATATAAAAACATTTAGAATATATGAGAAAGCATACAGTCACATGCCATTAACAGTCATAAAAGTTTACAGAAGTGGGAGATGACGATGAGATTGTCTGTTCAAGGGAAGCCTCATAGAAAAGGTGGACTTCAGGGGCACCTGGGTGGCTCAGTCGGTTGGGCGGCCAGCTTCGGCTCAGGTCACGATCTCACAGTTTGTGGGTTCGAGCCCCGCGTCAGGCTCTGTGCTGACAGCTAGCTCAGAGCCTGGAGCCTGCTTCAGATTCTGTGTCTCCCTCTCTCTCTCTGACTCTTTTCAGCTTGTGCTGTAGCTCTGTCTCTCAAAAAATAAATTAAAAAAATATTTTAAAAATTAAAAAAAAAAAGAAAAGGTGGACTTTGAATTAGCTCTTAAAGGATTTTGTCTAGATAGGTGATTATGCTGGCAACGTGAATCTTTATTTGGGAGCAGAATTGGAATGACAATTGAAAAAAGCTATGAATGCAAATATCCTGAGGTACTCTCCCTGGGTATATCCCTGCTAAATCTTCCCTGGCCATCACCCTGAAGTTTTAAGTAGGAGTGCCATCTTGTACAGAGCATCAGCATTGAAGGTTTGGGTGGTGGTTTTAGCTTCACTAAAGCCAAACTGAGTACTTGTTAGGGAAGAATTAGAATGCTACTGTTTCTGCTTTGTGGGGAAAAATATATCCATTTGTTTCTTCTTATTGGAACGTTTTTCAGAGTTCTCTAAGGCTCCTAGAATAAAGGGAGTTGTAAAGATGTTTCATTGAACCAGTATCACTTTTCCTAACATGGGTTCCACTAATAGAATCATGTTGTTATGTAGCATGGTTTTGAGAATGCATTTGTTGTTCAATAAATACTTATTTAAGGCAATTGATTGAAACTTACAATTTATCATTTCTTGAAAGGATATTAGTGTTCTTACTGACAAATTGTATTTCATTTCCTGGTTAATCCAAAGCCAATACATAGTTGGCTGATACTATTATAGCCTTATGTAAAAACCTCTCTTTAATTATTCTTAATATCAAGGTTCAGAAAAAAGAAATTGTTTATTGTTTCTTTGTTTAGTGTTATGGTTTCTTTTTGAAATATTTCTTGGCATCGGGCTCTGTGCCGACAGCTCAGAGCTTGCGGCCTGCTTCTGATTCTGTCTCCCTCTCTCTTTGCCCCTCCCCTGCTCGTGCTCTCTGTCTCAATAATAAAGATTTAAAAATTAAAAAAAATATTTCTTTAATATTAGTATCAACATTAAGAAACCATAAACAACAGCATTTTATTGAGCAATTTAGAATGTTCCAAATATTGTTGTAGATGCTTTATGTCTTTACTCATTAAAATGCAACAGTAACCCCAAGAGTTGGGTTCTGCTCTTGTCCCCATTTCACAAATGAGAAAACAAAGTACAGAGAAGTTAGATAACTTGCCCAAGGCCCAGAGCTAACAAGTACGAAGTCAGAATTCTAACGGGAGTAGTTCGGCTCTAGAGGCCCCTTCGGGATATTCGTGGCACTGCTCAAGTTCCTCCCCAGTCATCAGCTTTATTCTGTTGACTGCTTAAAAACCTAAACAATTAAAGACTTACATAATTTTATTATTTTCTTTTATATTTCGTCAAAAGAATCCTTTGAAGTTTATTTGTGGCAATGAGTTTTCCAGATTCTGATATTCTAGCATCAGAAGTGGGCCTGGGGGGCGCCTGGGTGGCTCAGTCGGTTAAGTCTCCGACTTCGGCTCAGGTCAGATCTCACGTTCGTGGGTTCGAGGCCCGCGTCAGGCTCTGTGCTGACAGCTGGCTCAGAGCCTGGAGCCTTCTTCCAGTTCTGTGTCTCCCTCTCTCTGCCCCTCCCCCTCTCATGCTTTGTCTCTTCTGTATCAAAAATAAATAAAAAACATTAAAAAAAATTAAAAAAAAAAAAGTGGGCCTGGAATTATCACCTCTGATGTAGAACCTGGTACTATTTTCAGCTGGGTCTCAGATCCAGAGAAGCCCTTTTTGAGAAAGAGATTTGCTTGCAGGAAGTTTATTGGAACGTACCTTTGGGATCACATCTGTAAGGGAGTGAAGAAAGTGGAACTCAGCAGAAGGGGAAATTGAAGCCCAAGGCAATGCAGAAAATGCCTCCAGGAGCGAGGAGTTCAGAGTTGTCTTGCCTTGAGGCCAGAGGGCCAGGCCTCCATTGCCTTGTCCACACTGCTGTCACTGGATGTGGACTCCTGGAAGGAGACAGGATCTTGGGTGAGAGGGCTTCTTCTGATGCTGGCACCTCCTGGAGAGGGACTTGGCTGAGGACCACCAGGCACACGGTCAACACCAGCAACATGGCCACCAAGCCAGCATCACCCAGCATCCATCGCCTGAGGGCTTACTAAGACAAGGATCACCGGGCCCCATGCCCAGAGCTTCTGACCCAGTAGCTTCAGAGTGGGGCTCAAGAATTTGCATTTCTGACAAGTCTCCAGGGGATGCTGGTGGCCATTGGTGTAGGGTCCACACTTTTGAGAACCACTGCACTACATCTATATTCTTTAAAAGATACACCTCATAAAGAGGGGCACCTGGGTGGCTCAGTCAGTTAATTGTCTGACTCTTAATCTCAGCTCGGGTCATAATCTCCCAGTTGGTGAATTCGAGACCCTCGTCAGGCTCCACGCTGACGCTGTGGAGCCTGCTTAGGATTCTCTCTCTCCCTGTCTCACTCTTCCTCTCTGCCACTTGCCCTCTCTGTCTTTTTCAAAATACATAAACTTTAAAAAAAATAAATAAATAAATAAAAGATATACCTAAAGATAATTGTATTAATCCTCCATGACACTCATATCACCGGTAGCACTGTCCATACCATACATTTTGACATTTATGCTGATTTATCCTTAGCATTTTATGTCAATATTTCATCTAATGAGATTATGAGATTGGTACAGAAATAAAAAAGCAAGTTTTGCAAAGTAGATACCCATCAAATTAAACTGATTTGTAATTAGGCTTTGCAAGTGTTTTGCTTGATTGTGTGATCTGTTATGTGAATCTACTAGAAATGCTGGATGAGAGATTCTTTAAATTTCCTGGATTAAAGAGAAGATTTACAAGGTGCTGGGTGGCTCAGTGGGGGACTCTTGATCTGGCTCTTGATCTCAGCTCAGGTTGCGATCTCACAGGTTTGTGAGTTTGAGCTCTGCATCAGGCTCTATGCTGACAGTGCAGAGCCTAGTTGGGATTCTCTCTCTCCCTTTCTCTCTCTTTGCCTTTCTCGCTCTCTCTCTCTCTCTCTCTCTCTCTCTCTCTCTCTTTCTCTCTCTCTCTCTCTCCCTCTCTCCCTCTCAAAATAACTACATAAACTCAAAAAAAATGAAAAATAAAGTAGAAAAGTTATAAGATGGGAGTCTGGAAAGAAGAAACACTCTTTCTTGACTTCACATTTTTAAATATATAGGCTAATGTGTCTTGGTAAATTTTCATTTTCTGTAAAAAGGTATTTTGGTTCCTCAGACTCAACATTTTTTCTCCAAAATATTATTTTAACATGACATGTAAAGGACATTTATGCCCCATTTCTTGTTCTTCATATTTTGAGGTCTGTCATACTTGAACAATTTTACTTTTCTCCTTTCAAGATACTTTCAAAAAAAAAGATTCTGTATAAAGCATAAAACAACAGTGTCATAGTATTAATGCATTATTAGATTTTTTAGACCCTCATGTGATATATGTATATATACATAATTGCATATAAATAAACACATGTTTTATTATATATAGGTAAGTTTTGTAAAGATACTTTAAGTAATAAGTTTATCAGAAATTCAGAAAACATATTTTAGAAGATACCTAAAAGCCCACAGATGTTTTCATGATCTTTATTTTGTTCGACTTATAAACTTAATAAATACTCATTATAGAAATTGAAAGTATAAATTAATAAGCTCATAAGCATAGTGGTATACATCACAGTTTTGGTGGTTTTTCTCTTTTTTCATTTTCCCTGTATGTCTGCCTCATTGGGAACCTGCCACACATGCAGGTTCAGATTCTTTTTTTTATTATTTCATTAAATATTCTTGGGAAGACATGACTTATAAAACTGCACGAAAGGCCAGCTCAGGACTCTGGTATAATTTATGTAACTATTTTGGGAACACATGGTTTTGTTTTGTTTTGTTTTGTTTTTTCAAAGAACATTAAGTTTTGGAAGATTTATGTAGAAGAATTTTTTTCTTTTCTTTTTTTCTGAAATGTAGAAGAATTTTAATGATGATTAGAGTTCAAATAAAATATGGTTTCAACCTTTAGTTCCTGGAGTTGGCCCAATTTCTGTTCATTGTGTTCTGAAAGATACAACCTGTGCCTCATTTTATACCTTATTAGAGACTGCCACGAACAAGATGTTAAAACCTGGCATCCTTGCATTTAGGAAAATAGCAGAGCGACTGCTAACATCGCTTTGTGTAAATGATTCCTTAGGTCTGAGAATTTTCTAAAGGTTTCGAGTTGTGTTTCATATGATCAGCTAATGAATTCAGCACAACTTCCCCAACCCCAACCTTTTTCTCCTGTTTAGCATTTTCCACTTTTTTACTCTGTGATGTACAAGGCCTCCCTGGTTAATTATGTATATATTTAGCTACTGCATGTGTTGGGCTTATTATTGTCATCTAATTAGATGTAACTTGAACTGCTTGCTTCTAGAAAAATCATTAAAAATTCTTTCCTAATGACCTAGAGATGACAAAATGTCTGTAAAGTGTGAAGAAGCAGACAAGCTCAGGAACTCCGCTCTTAAAGAGTGTTAATCCAGATGCTGCAATCATCTAATTAAACAATATTTTGCTGTCATTAACATTTTCACCAAGGAATTGCAGTTATAATTTCTTTGTCAGCTGTCTCTAGATCACTTTACCTTCAGAACTAAAGTGCCATATAAAAACATTAAATTGGATGGTTTAATTAAAAAGTTTTTTTCTTCCAATGAAGAAACATATCCAGTGTTTCTGAGATCTCATTTACTGTGCTTCACTTTTATTGTTTGAGTAGATTAGTGTCATAGGTTTGCAATATTTAATATTCATCTTCCAAGATAAAACCTCATAAGCATAGTTAGTAAAAAAAATAAAAATCAGCACTTACCACTACTGGAATAGAAAAGAACCCTATCAATTATAGCACATGGTTATTTACTAAATTTTAATTATCCTTAAAAAAAATATATAAAAAACAAAAAAACAGAACAGAACAGTTGATAACTAGGTTCCTCCAAGTGCCAGAACCTAACTGGTATTACTTTGGAAATATTTCATTTTTTTTTAACTTTAGTAAACAGTCATTTTTGTTTGTTTCACTAAGGTGTTTAGTAAAATAACTAAGTAACAATGCTAATTCATGAATGCAAAATCCCAAAGTACCATTTAATTATTCTTTTTCATTCATATGATTTTTAAAAACATTGTGTATTTTTCATTTAAATATAAAATATATGTTGTCTATCTATATTGCAAGGCATTTAGGTGAAAAATTTTATTTAAAGAGGTTTGACAGTAACTGTGTAAGACATTCATTTACAAAAATTTGTATATTTACTAGAATTTAAATGGTGCTATCAGCTTTAGTAATTTAAAAATTGCTAGATTTTCCTAAGAATTTATTTTGAAAGAACATTCCAAAGATCATTAAAAGTGAATTACAAACAGTGTTGGATAGAGCAATTCCATAAGCTGTGACTGCTGGCATCCATCAATTTTGTGTGTGTGTCTTAAAGATAATGCTTTCTTTCTTTGTATTTTTTTCCAGAAATATCATTATATCATTTCCTATATCAGAAAGTCATTTCGATTAAAAAGCTGGTATCTTCCAATACAGTCTCTATTTTTATGCTGTTTGTATTTATATGATACATTAAGTACTGAGTCAAGATAAATTGGCTTTTTATTTCTTTTATTTTGACAGTTTTTTTCCTTAGGGTATATGCTATAAAACTTTATCAGAAAAATTAAAAACAATGATGGTATCTAATTTTCAGCTAGTTTATTTATATGACTAATGTAAATATATGTTATATAAATAATTGCAGCAGTATTCTATGAAAATACACTTATTTAGTGGAAGACCTATTTTGAAAATGACAGATTTTTAAGTAGAATGGTAACCCAGAAAATGACAGAGCCCTAAATATGCCATGGGCCCAGTTAGAATCCCGGAATAGCTCTGCCTAGCCAATCTAGACGCTATATATACATGTGTAGAAAAAAAAAATGGATAATGGCCAGGTGGCCTAGGTTAACATATACATGAGCTATCAGTAATACATTTTAAATTTTAAATTTTATACGTTGTACTTTACCGTGATACTGCTTTATCAGAAAATTTTCATGCCCAAGACTTTAATAAAGATCCCAAATTCTTATTTATTCTCATCAGTATTATTCTTCACAACAGACTTACAAACATAAAACAGGTGCATTCATTGGCTGAGCCGTCTAGCTGCAGACATTTCCTTCTGGTTTAACATGCATGTTCACCGTGTCATTCTCTCTCATATATCCTGCACTGCCTTTGCAGGGTCCTCATCCGCCAAGAGACCATCCTGCAGCTTTCCTTTTCCACTTGGCTGTTTGTTCATCCTTTAAAATTTGGTTCATTTAATGCCATTTTTACCATAAGTGTGTTCATTCCTTCCACAAACATTTATTGGCAAATAGTGTGTTTGAGATTAAAAATGAAACAAAACCCTAGACTCCACATTCATGAGTTTACAGAGTAACGGGGAAGCAGACAAGTAAATGGCAACATGAGGTAGTGGCAACTCAGTCTGCCTGAGTGCCGTGGTGGGGGAAGAAAGGGGAGCCCGAGCCTGCCCCTCCCCTCATTCCGGGGAAGTGCCAAATGGGAGGCAGCATTACACTCTGTACAAGTCACCCACGTCTATAATACATGCCGACATCAATTTACACACTTAAAACATATGTCATTTTGTTGTAAAATACAGATTCACAGGTAAAATAGGCACCTAATAAAATGTTTATGAAATGAATGAGTTTGATTCGATGCTTGCAATAGCACATTTATTTCTCCCTTGGATTATAGTTGCTGTGTTTTTTTTATTTCACAATCACATTTACCACTTGCTACAGGAAGTAGGTATCATTTAATGACAATTCTTGATGATAAACAAGATAATGTATGCATATCTATGTTACTGTTAGGCTATTTGTGGTGTGTGCACTGAAGCATTCTAGATGAAATCCATATAAATGGATAAAATTATATTAAATCTATATAAACCATCACTAAATACTGGTGAAATCACTTTTTTTGTGTGAATTTGAATGGAATTTTGGAAAGCTACCCATGATCAGATTAAACCTATTTTTAACCAAAAAAAAAATCTTGTCCAACAAAAGCTTTCTCTGGACCCTGTTTCTTTAATAGTGATTCTCTTTTATTTCCTCTGCTCATCTGTGACTTGAGAACCAGTTTATGAGGGCGAACCAGTGCCGTTCTTTCCCTAAACTTTCCACTTCCCACTGTGTTTCAGTGGCCTACCTGAGCCTCTTAAGTCATTCTATCACAAAATAAACAGCGAACCCAACCAAAGGTCCAGCACTTCTCCCCTCAAGGGCAACAACATAATACATAATGTGTGAGACATCTGCCTCTGAGCTTTTTCCTGCTGGCTTCAGAGTGCTTCTGTTGGCCATTCTCCAGTTACTCTTCTGATCCTTGGTATAAGCTCAATATAGTATTCTGTACACTGGCAGTATAACTTCTACATAGATAGTCATTGTAGGAGGATACCGTCACATAACCTGCAAATGTGCACGTCAGCAGGATGCACTTGTCCACGATCACTTTCAGGAATCGTCACCAGCAGGGCCCTGCTCTTCATGCCAGTAATACCTTCCTCACAACCAGCAGTGAAGCGGTGGAGAACGGAGGCACCGGCGTGGCAGGTTGTTGTGGGTCAAGACTAGGAGCGGGGCACATCACTTCTGCTCATGTTCTGTAGGTCGGAACCTCTGAGTACCGTGCCCATAGCTGCTTGTAAGGAAGGTTCAGAAATGCGGTCTAGCCCAAGAAGAGAAATCAAGGATGATAAACAGCTAACAGTCTCTACCACAAGCTTAAATTATGAAAAGTAATTCTAGGTATGCGTTTCTTAATTATTATGGAGTGAATTCACTTGAAACACATTGTAACCAGAGTGCTTTTGATTAAACAGACATAGTTCAGTAAACAAGTTACTCTTCTCTGAAATCCAATGGTTTCCTTATATAAGAACAAGAGCGATTTCATAAGCAATCCGTGCATACAGATTTTCATTTCTCTTTCTCGTTACTAGGGCGGACATATAATGACCTGAACCAGTATCCTGTGTTTCCATGGGTATTAACAAACTATGAATCAGAAGAATTGGACTTGACTCTTCCAGGAAACTTCAGGGATCTATCTAAGGTAACTTTTAAATATATAGTATTTCTACCATATATATTATTTGTAAGAAGGTAAACCTGGGTCTTCTTTTGTGGTCAGCATCTAAATCTCATCAATTCTTAGCATGTGAATTAAGCTACAAGATAATAAATTAGTACTAGCATAGACAAAATGAAATATATACTTGAGAAAAAGCAGATGTAAGGAGAGGTTGCTCAGATACCCTTGGTTTTAAAGATCAAGGTAAAAAAACTGAAATTGGTATAAAATATGATGGTAAATTATTTCTATGATTTATTTCTTAGGCGATAAGACATATAATCTTGACCATATGCACACAAACACTATGTAGGGAAACATGATAGTGGAATTAAAAAAGTAGGGTGCAATAATTTATCAAGGATCTGTTAAGATACAAGAGAGAAAATTTGGCCCAAGAAATGGCAAGAAAAAATACGTAAGGGAGGATAAGAATAAAAAAATTAAACTTTTGGTTAGTTTACCTCATTTGTCCAGAGTGGGTTACTAAGTTTACTAAGTGTTTTGAAGTGCAGTGAAGAACTAAGAACTAAGTCTCCAAAATGCTTCTTTAGAACCTAAGCTGGTGTCAAAGCCAGACCCTAAAATTTATATATATATATATATATATATATATGTATATATACTTTAGCTATTTTAAGCCTCAGCCCATTTGCTCTGAATTTCACTCTCTTCTATCATACTTTTTTTTTTGAGAGAGAGAGAGCGAGAGAGAGCCCAGCATGAGTGAACATGTTAGTGGGGGAGGGACAAAGAGAGAAGGAGAGAGAATTTTAAGCAGGCTCCATGCCCAGCACTGAGCTGATGTGGGGCCTGGTCTCACAGCAGGTTAGAAGGCATATATGTGTATGTTCAGTTTGGGTGTGGGGTGGCCTGAGGAGCTCATGAGCAAGAGAAGCATAAGCCCTGCAAGTCGGGGAAATGTGCAGATGGTTTTTAACTCAGCACCCCTTCTCTTGCCTCCTTTCTTACCTTTGAAAACTAGACCTACCGAGGTTGAAGTTCTGTATTCCACTGCTTACTAAGTGTGTGACCTGAAGCCACTTTCTTTTAGCCTTGGTTTCCACATTTGTAACACGAGAATAGTACTATTCTAAGCCACACAGTTGTGAAGATCCAGTGACATATGCATTTAAAGAATGTGACATTGGTACTTGGCACATTGAAGCACTTCATGAATATTAGCTATTATTATCATTCCTGGAATATTTCTTAGCCTGTTTTTGAAGCCAGTATACTAATATTTGTATATTCTTATCTGTCATTCACTCTCTAGTTCTTTTATTTTTGTGTGACTTCCTCATCAAATCTACATTGCTAGCTCATTGCTAATTTTAATTATGATATTATATAAAGGTTTGAAAGGAACTTAAGAGACGAGTTAGCCAACATCTTCCTGAGAGTCACATCTGGGAGACAACAAAATGCTAGCAATTAAATTCCAATATGGTCTCAAGTATGGTAATTTTTCCAGTCCAAACAAACTGAACAAAAATCTTGCGTCATTTATGGTGAACGAATAGCTATTCAGGCCCAGGTAGATGGACGCGTTGTAATTCATGGGGCCTGCCCTCAGGGAGAAACACAGTTACAGTGTACCTGAATCATAAAACCATTCCTACAAAATTACATAATAAGGTGCAGTATTTTACAGAGAGAACTACATGACAGGTGGTAAGCAGTGGTTAGGAAGGGAACCCCGAACCCGACTGCCTAGGTTCACACCCTAATTCTGCCACTTACTGGCTTCAGGGACTTAGATTAGTGGATTATCATTCTGCCTCAGTTTCTTCACCTGTAAAACAGGGGCAATAAGAATAGGTTTGTTGTGAGGATTTGCTGAATTAGCACTTAAAGAAAACTTAAAGTGTAAAGAACTTAGGGTAGTGCTTGGCATTTCCACATTAGCTAACACAGTGTGTCTAAAGATAATGTAGTGAATCCCTGATAGAGGTCACATACTTTGAATTATCTTTCAAATATTGATGATAAATAGAGATGCTGTTACATCCATATTAGCATTAGAATGTGTGAAGGTATGCATTTTTTGACATGACTTGCCAAGGTTGTGTTGTAATCTTTGGGTGTAAAACAAAACCAAACTAACTCATCAGCGTGAGAATGGAAACTGTCAAACTGGCCCTTTAACACCATCTTGTCTGCATATGTTTTATTTAGCGTTACTCAAGTGGCTGTTACATGCTCGTCACTGTAAAATGCACATACAATAAAATTTAGAGTAGATTTTCAAGTAGCATTATGCACAGTATTAAAACCTCAAGTAGTATTATGCACAGGATAAAAACTGACTGCCACTATGGCTATTTTAGATTTCTATTTCATTTTTAAATTATTATAAAAACAGGGCAAAAGGGCCTTTTTCTTTGAAATCAACTGGAATATTATGGCGATAGGAAGCTTCTCAGTTAAAGTCCCTTTACTTTCTCCGTTTGTTTATTTATTCATTCTTCCAGTCAACAAATGTTTATCACATCCTCGCTATATGGCAAGCACTGTACTACACAAAATAGTGCACAGGAGTTAATAAAACAGACTTAGTCTCAGCACTTTTTAGAGAGAATCCAGTCAGAGCTGAGATGAAAACTCAGGTAGTTACCAGAAATCTGAGGCCAGCATTTCAGACAACAGGTTGAGTGGGGACTGTACCAAACTGGAGAGTTCATGGCTAACTTGAAGACACTGGGCTCAAATATTCTTGAAACACTGTCCCAACCAAAGAAAATATGGCCTTCCTTACGGTTAATATGGATTAAAGAAGGCATATGGTAAAATATTTGCAAGTCATTATAGATTTTTAATTTACTCATATGGAAAAGAGATAAACTAAATGAGGAGATCATTGTTTCTAAAGTAACTGGAATATGTAAACATTCTTCAGGTTGTTAATGCTGATTCATTTAATCTGGGTTCCTTTTGGCGGAGCCTTGCCCTCTGTAACTCACATGTGCTCTCCTGATTTTATATAATGTTAAGTAAGTAAAAGAGGTAAACAAGGCAACATGAATACTAACTATACTTTCGCAAGCATGGAGTCCTTCACATTTTGAATATATAAACCCATGAGCTCCTAAAAGATAACTTTTTTTCTGCTATGTTCCATGCTTTAGTAATTTGTTCTTTATATTCTGTCAGACTAACATGATAGGAAAATGTTAGCATATAAAGCCTCCTGATGTGTTAATAAATTATTCTTGCATTGTTCCCACGCTTCATTGAATTTCTTAATAGGAACTTCTTACAAATGGGCTAGAAACCCAAAACTATCTTGTATAAAAATCATTAATAAACAAGATTTTAATGTATGAAAATATATTCTACACCTAATAGGAAAATGACATTTTAAGTATAATAATATAATTGGAATGACCACCTACTAGTAATGAAATAGAGTTGTAATGAGATGACCATTAAGAAGCACGTGAAAGTCTTGTTGGCATAATCAATACTAGAGATGAAATATTTAATATAGAGTTTGTTAATCTTCAAAAGGAGGAAGAATGGGAATATCTGAATGAACCTTCTAAAAGGTCTCCAAAAGCAAAAGAAATGTTCCTAAACAAAGTGGGACCCATGGAATAATTTCTAGCTGTGAATAGTTCTACAGTTGGTTTCAGTAAACATGTTTGAAGCACCAAATAACTTTTAGGCTCTTTAGTATACAAAAAAATAAGAAGCTGTAAGGGGCGCCTGGGTGGCTCAGTCAGTTAAGTGTTCAACTTCGGCTCAGGTCATGATCTCACGGTTCATGGGTTTGAGCCCTGCATCGGACTCTGTGCTGACAGCTCAGAGCCTGGAGCCTGCTTCGGATTCTGTGTCTCCCTCTCTCTCTCTGCCCCTCCTCACTTGCACTTTGTCACTCTCTTAAGAACAAATAAATGCTAAAAGAAATAAATAAATAAACTGAAATACACAATCCTAAGAAAACTGAATTTTTTCTTTCTTTATAACCCCACATTACACTGGCTTCGTGAAATTCTATATTGTCAGAACTTCTAAATGAGAGCTACAGAAAACCCAGCTCATGATGGCTTGAACAACAAATCAGTGTTCTAACTGAAAACTCAGAGGCAGGTTTGGTTTTTGGCAAGATTTTCAACAGTGATACAGAGAATGCCACCAAGGAACCAGGTCTTTCCTTCATCAGCTCTGCCTTCTCTGCTGTGGGCCCCAAGCCGGTCTCCACTGAGTGGACGCCAGTAGCTCCAAGTACTCCCCTTCAAGTAGCAAAATGTCTGCATCAGTTCTAGCCCTCACATCATACAACCCAAAGGAGGAGAAAGCATCTCACCAAGTAGCGTTCATGGAAGACAGAAGAAACTTTTCTTTACCAGAAATCCCAGAAAATGTCTCCTTATTTCTCACTTGTGCTGCTTAACAGGGAGGGGAGTATGTTCACTGGGGATGAAATAAGCCAGTCATTTCCCATGGTTGGAGTCAACGGTAGAGTAATGATCACACAAGACACCTGTCAGAGAATGATGAGGTGAAAATTGACCAAAGGAAATTTGGTTTTCCATTCCCTAAAGAAAGAGGACTTAGTTGTGGTCAGCAAATAGCTCTCTTTATAAAGTGTCAAATACATTGTATCTGAGTTTCTTCTCTTCTATAATCTAGAGAGTAGCAAATAAATTACAGGTTTGTTTGCACACAGCTACTATATAAAAGGAGCTTTTGCAAGGTGCTAAGAGGACCTGAATGTATAGTCTTCACCCTAGGGGAATATTCACTGGTTATGAGGGGAAAAAAACAATAGGCAATAGGTTTTGATTACATGCATACAATTTTAATATATGAACATCAGGTGGAATCAGAGATAAATTTGCCAGAAAGCTAATGAAGCTTAAACTTCAAAGCCCCTCAGGTTTCAGGGACTTTCTATATCTTGCCCCTCATTTTCTGCTCATAGACCTGGGTTTATTTTCATGGAGAGCCCCTCTCCAACAAATTCCTAAGCTTTCTGGATTTCTTTTTCCACTTCTTTAAAATGAACACAGTACTATTTACATAATAGAGTCATTGAAAGAATTAAATGCACAAATATAGGAAAAGCACGTAGTATTAAGTCTGGCACACGAGTGGCATTCAGTGACCGGTAGCCACAAAGCACATTTCTGTCAGCTGAGGGTTCACTGTGTTTGGTACGATCGAAAAAAATAGAAAGATTGTTTGATTCAATTTTGTTCTAATACAGTAAAAAGTAATACCTTTTAATAAGATATAAAGTCATGGGGCGCCTGGGTGGCTCAGTCAGTTAACCATCCAACTTTGGCTCAGGTTACGATCTCGTGGTTTGTGAGTTCGAGATCCGCGTCTGGTTCTATGCTGACAGCTCAGAGCCTGGAGCCGGCTTCAGATTCTCTGTCTCCCTCTCTCTCTGACCTTCTCACACCCTGTCTCTATCTCAAAAAGAAGTAAACGTTTAAAAAAAGATACAAAGTCATATTCTCATGCTTTTTCATCTCTTTAAATTGTCAAATTAAATCAAAAGCATAAACATCCAGATACTGAAGTTAAATGTTTATTGAAGCTTGAGATGCACACTCATTTAGACTGAACTGTCTTATGATATTCATAATATTCATATTGTTTCCTTAACTCTGCAATTGAACAAAGCACAGGAACAATGAAATTTATCAGTAAAATTTGTTAGACCCCTCATTTGATGAGCCCTCACAGGTTCTAGTTTTATTTATTACCTGTACAAGGTAGATAGAGGTTATGTTTATTGTTTGGCATGATGGGCAGCAAATGAAACAATCTGTCATTGACTTATCTTTAGAGTACTCAACCAACAGTGGGTGTAGACAATTTTTCCCTCCATGTATACAGACTTTCCTTATGGAGATGCGACCTTCTGGTGAAATCTGTCTTAAAACATGATATATGCTAGTGCTTCGGTTATTTACATATACTCACATCAACTTTGCTCTTAAATTACAGCAGTTACATGTCTTTGACGTGAAGCCTGGCCTCTGCTCATTAAAGTGTAAATGGAATTTTCCTATTTCCCAGTCATGCCCTCTGATAAACAAAATAGTTTCATCACAAGGCCAAGTCCTGCTAATATTGACATGAGCGTAAGACATCACACACACACACCCATTCACTCAGTGGAAAAAATGTATTTTGTTAACACAGGAGTAGTTTGACTGACAGATGATGATAAGCATAACCATTTTCCCAAATTATTATGCCACTTACAAAAAGGAAGTGATAATGCCTTAAGGCTTTGAAATGTGATAATGCAAATGAGTCACTGAAGTGTGAATACTCTTCAGCCACCACCCTTGATACTACTGCCAAATGTCTATATACCATACAGAAGAGAGTTTACGTTGTTAGGTGCGGAATGCTCAATTCGGCAATGAGATGCAAGTTTCTATAGTTATTTTATCTTTTTCATCTCAAGTTAACAATATCTAAAATGAAATTCGCTCTATTTATTTTAGTATATAATCTCCCTAATGGTTAGGTTTTAACAACAAAACATGAAGAATGGGAAAAACTATTAAGTGTATTAGTGGCTGACTATGATGATCTGAAACTTGGTAGAACATAAAAATGTGAACGTGTAAATTTAACTCTATACCAAAACCTACCAAAAACCTGCCAAATTTGAAATTCTTTTCTAAATATATGTTGAACGTCACCTTAACGTATAACCCAGCTTGAAAATTGTTTTGGTTAGGCTTGCTTGTATTGCGTTGTTGAAGGGAAGGTACTATTTTGAGACAGAGTATTGATTGGCAGTATTTGGATACTGTTCTAAACTCATGGAATCATCCAACCTGAGGGTGTAACTTGCAAGGGGGAAAATGCAAAAAAGGCACTGGTGTCAAAATTGGGTTTATTTAAAGTTGTATTTTTATTCATGCACTTGTTCTTCCACTATACAAGCATTTATTGCACACCTGCCTTGTGCCCGGTACTGGGCGTGAAAAGACAGTAAGTTGGGTGAGCATCCAACTTCGGCTCAGGTCATGATCTCCTGGTTTGTGAGTTTGAGCCCTGAGTCAGGCTCACTGATGTCAGCGCAGAGCCGGCTTCAGATCCTCTGTTCCCCTCTGTCTGTCTCTCCCCTGCTCCTGCTTGTGCGCTCTTTCTCTTAAAAATAAATAAAACATTAAAAAAAAAGACAATAAGAACACATCCATACCCTTAAGAATTTGTAGTCATTTTTAGTTTACCCAGTGGCATATTATGTTCTTTTCCTTCTAATTGAGAAGAACTAATTTAAGTTCAGACGAAGAAAAAAGTTGGTTCATAGCCACTATGATAACCAGAAATAGTGAGATGTTCTTTCGTTTGCTTTTATCTCCGCTGGTTGTTGGAGACATGTAATAGAGCAACAGGGAGCATTGAGGAATTACACAAAGTCCCAAACCTGTCCCATGCTCTGCCAGCTTATTCTAAATGTCTCCTGGCCTCTTTTCCAGTTCCTTCTGGTTTAGCCAACTGTCCCATCCTTTCAGAGAGAAAGAGACAGAGACAGAGACAGAGAAGAAACTACTAGAGCCTGTCCTCTTTTGAAAACTTTAAGCCATCAGGGGCGCCTGGCTGGCTCAGTTAATTTTTAAAATGTGTTTATTTATTTTTGAGAGAGAGTGAGAGAGAGAAAATATGAGTGAGGGAGGGCCAGAGAGAGGAGACACAGAATCCAGAATCGGAAGCAGACTCCAGGCTCTGAGCTGTCAGCACAGAGCCCCATGAGGGGCTCAAACCCACGAACCGTGAGATCGTGACTTGAGCTGAAGTCGGATACTTAACTGACTGAGCCACCCAGGCGCCCCATGCGACTCTTGATCTCAGGGTCGTGAATTTGGGTCCCCTGTTGAATGTAAAATTACCTGTTAAGTAAATAAATGAAGTAAGCAAGAAAAGAAAACTTAAGCTCTTCGGGAAGGAACTGGGAACAAAGGAGGACTTTTGCAGTGTCTGTTCTTAGAACCCTACTCGGGAGAGGCGAGGCGAGGAGCGCCTGCGCATGCTCCTTTGTGTCGCATCTGAAGCACAGCGTCATGAAAGCAAAACTAGGCCAGAGTCCGTGTCCTTTAACCTTTCTCTCCAGCTGAAACAGGGTAATCAGTAGAGATGGTCTTGAAACTCACTTATAGGCTCATCATTATCCCACTTCTTAAAACTTAGAAAGCCTTTAGAACTGACACATGAAGATTCAAGATATTTAATTCTGCTTCCATTGTTTTTTATGTCAAAATTGGTTACTTTTCACTAAAATATTTTAAACTAATTTTCTTAGGAATCATCCTGGGGTATTGATAACAACAGCCAACATTTGACATACACTTCTTATGTGGTCATTGTGCTAATAAGCATTTTACGTAATTTTTCTCTTTTCATCCTCAAAACTTTATGATGAATTGCATCGGTTTTATAGGTTGCCATTTCATGACTTCATGTGTTACCTATTATTTCTCTACAATAGGTAAATAGAATGTACTTTAAATTTTTTATTTATTTATTTTATTTTTGAGAGACAGAGAGAGGCAGCACCAGCAGGGGAGGGTCAGAGAGAGAGAGGGAGACACAGAATCTGAAGCAGGCTCCACTCTGAGCTAGCTGTCAGCACAGAGCCCGACATGGGGCTCGAATCCACGAACCGTGAGATCATGACCTGAGCGGGAGCTGGACACTTAATCGACTGAGCCACCCAGGCGCCCCAAATGTACTTTTTAATTCATCTTGTAGATGCCCCCCATGTTTCCTAAATGCCCTGCTCTATGGACAGCCATGTGCTAGGAGCCGAGGAGGCGAGAAGTGCATCGAGGGAGCCATTCCACACCTCCGAAGACTTCAGTTCTGTGTGAAACTGACATACCTGTGAATATGCTAATCAATTGTGCTAATCAATATTCAACTTTGGCTCAAAGTCTCTCTCTCCTTAATATAGTCATGTTTATTCATCCTATGAAAAAATATAAAAAGAATTGCACTCAAGTGTAGGCAGCAAAATATAAATCTTAACACTTACTTTTTAATGCTTCATTACTTCGGGCTCCCTTAATTAGGAATGTATGTGGGATCGTGTGGTGAGTAGCTGAAATTTACCTGATGATGAGGGACCATATTGTGCATAAAGTTGCCAAGAGGATACTTTATCTGTTTAAGAGAACATTTTCACACATTGGAAATACAACTTGTCTTTTTTAAAGATTTTGTTTTGAAGTAATTACTACACTCAATATGGGGTTCAAATTCACAACCCTGAGATCAAGAGTCACTCACTCCACCACTAAATCAACCAGGTGCCCCAAAAATGTTTGTATTAAAAACATTCTTACCTGTAAGAACAACCCAAAGTGCAGCCACATTGGAAGGGGCTTAGTGTGAGTTTGAAAGATTTTGCTTCATTGTGACAACCCAGTTTTATATTATTTTACTTGTTAGTATAACAATTTTCAAACATAAATAAAAGTACCAAGAATAACAAATACCCACCTAGTACTTAAATGTTAATAAGTGTAACATCTAACTAATATGTCATTCTTTACCCATAAATACTTTAGTATGAAAAAAGTATTTTCCGTCATAACCAGAACACCATCATCACACCTAACAGGACTTAAATTAACCCCTAGTATTATCTAATGCTGTGCTTATAATCCGATTTTCCCAGTTATCTCCCACATGCTTTTAAAATTTGGTTTCTTCAAGCCAGGATTCAGTCAAGGACCTCACAGTGCATGTGATTATGTCTCTTAAGTGTCTTTTAGAATAAAATAGCTCCCAACCAGCACCACCCCCACTTTTTTCATGATATTGTCTCATTGAAGAGACTATTTTTGCTGTTTTTATAGAAATCTCATCTTCTGGATTTGTCTTATTTTCTTCATGTTGCCATTAACTTTGTTTTAACTAGTGAAGTTTTGATATATGGTGATTCAAATATCAGTGAAAATTAATAACAGGAATTTATTTTTGGAAATATATGGTCTTTATTGTTTGCTAGCTAAAATACAAAGGTATTGTAATTTGATTAAAATTTATAAAAGTTTAAATGTTTTCTGGTCATATAATTGAAAAAAACCCCTAACATTCTATACATGGGATAAACCAAATTCTTTATCTGTATACATGTGTATATATATATATATATTTTAGAGTTTATTTACTTATTTTGAGAGTGAGCTGAGTGGAGGAGGGGCAGAGAGAGGGAGAGAGAGAATCCCAAGCAGACTCCACTTTGTCAGCATGGAGCCCGATATGGGGCTCCAACTTACAAAGGAACGAGATCATGACCTGAGCTGAAGTCAGACACTTAACTGACTGAGCCCCCCAGGCGCCCCTATAAGCCAAATTCTTAATCAAACAGTGCAAAGGGGTTCGGGAAGACTAACATCTCCATAATTCTCACTCCCCAGAGGCAACTGTCATTGTCGTTTTATGTACATTCTTCAAAATGTTTTCTCTGAATACTTAAGCAAAAATAAATACGTACTATGAGAGTTTTAGGAAGCCATGGGGGGTGCCCAGGTGACTCAGTTAGTTGAGCATCCGACTCTTGATATGGGCTCAGGTCATAATCTTATGGTCGAGAGTTGAAGCCTCACGTCAGGCTCTGTGCTGAGTGTGAAGTTTGCTTGGGATTCTCTCTCTCGCTCTCGCTCTCGCTCTCGCTCTCGATCTGCCCTGTCTCTCTTTATCTCTCTCTCTATATATATAAAATAAATCAGCACTTTAAAAAGCTGAAAACCATTGATAATGTATGATTCTGAAATTGCTATGGTGCAAATGGCATTTTTCAACCCTAGTACTCATAATAATAATTTACTATTACCTATAATCCATTCTCCACAAAACTATTGGAGTTATCTTTATAAAGCCTAATTCAGATCTTGTTTATCTCCTACTTAAAAGCATTCAGTGACCCTCCCCGTCACTTACCATAAAGTATGTTTCATTTCCCTGATCTAAAAAGCCATAGAGTATGCCTCTACTTATTTTATCACCTCGTCTCCTAAACTCTTTCTCTCGTCTACTGTGCTTTAGTCACAGTCTTTTTGTTCCATGAACATGTCAGGCAGGACACCTTAGGGCGTGTGCACTAGCTCTTCCTCGGTCTTGAGTTCTTTCTCATTCCTGAACTGCGTGTGACTGGCTCCTTCTGGTTATTTATGTCTCTGCTTAAAGGTTCTCCTTGAGCAATGCGTTGCCTATAACCCAGGCGCTTCTATCCTATTAATTCTGTGTTAATTGTCAGTAGAGCACTTACCTCTGGTATTTTCTCATTGAGCTAATTGTTTATTTAGAATCCATCTGTCTCTGCTCTGAAAGCACACACACGTGCACACACACGAATACGAACTTCATGAGAACAACAACCTCATTTATCTTATTGGAGGGCCTAGAGTAATTTCTGACACGTAGTAGGCACTCAGTATTTATTGAATGAATTTGTCTTGGAGTTTTTTCAACCTTTTCAGTTAGATGCATAATATGGAACAGTATGGGTATATCATCATTTGTTTAAAAACATTTTTAATGTTTATTTTTGAGACAGAGTGTGAGTGGGGGAGGGGCAGAGAGGGAGGGAGACACAGAATCTGAAGCAGGCTCCAGGCTAGTAGCAAAGAACCCAACCTGGGGCTCAAACTCACGAACCAATGAGATCATGACCTGAGCCGAAGTCAGCCATTTAACCAGTTGCACCACCCAGGCGCCCCTGTCATCATTTATTTAAATAGTCCCTTATTGGATAATTAGAATACATCTAGTTTTGTTTTATTTTGTTTTGTTTTGCCATTTCAAGCAATGCTCTGAGAAATATAAATATCCTTGTGTCTGATTCTATCCATGTTATAAATTCTTCAACGTGGAATGATTGGATCAAAAGCAAGTCCATGTTTTTAAAAATATTACCGGTTTGCCCCATGAGAAATTTATACCAATTTATATTCCTAGAAACATTATTATGACGTATCATGTTTTGCTTTACCTCGGCTAATACTGAGTATTGTGAAACTTAATTTTTGACAATCTAATGAATAAAAATAGAGTGTATTTGACATTTTAAAACTTGCCAGTGTATTTCTGACTTTTAACTGCAAGGAACAGAAAATCAACTTAAACTGGCTATAACTTAAAATATAAAGTTTTTATTGGCCCATATAACTGAGAAATCAGCAGGGCACCTGGGTAGCTCAGTTGTTTGGGCGTCCAACTTTTGGTTTCGGCTCAGGTGGGGATCACATGCTTTTTGAGTTTGAGCCCCACGTCGGATTCTCTCTCTCCCTCTTTCTCTGCCCCCCTCCCCAACTTGCACTGTCTCTGTCTCCCTCAAAATAAACAAATAAACTTTAAAAAGTCAGGGATTGGTCAGTGCCGGAAAACTGGATTCCAGGGCTCACCAGCATCATAGGACGCTATGTCTCTGGTATTTTTCCTCATTGGCTTCATTTTCAGACAGGCTTACCTATGTTACAGCTGTGATGCCTTTGTAACCCCACTAGAGAAAGAGAAACCTTCTTTCCCAGATAGTTTCAGCAAAATTTCATTGGAACAAATTGAATCATCAGCTCATTTCAGTACCAACCTTAGGAGCCATATGGATAGAAGATGCTGATCACAGGTCTGGATCACATGCTGACCCAGGGGATCTGGTCAGCCCACCGGAACCAGGAATACCAAGAGTAGGGAAGGAGCGATTCATAAAGGAAGAAAGAGTAATGCACGCGAACAGCAAAAGAGTATATATCCAGGATACTGTATGAGCTGGTGCTGGTTTTCCTATATATATTGGAAATTTGCATCTATAAATTGCCTGCTCATCTCATTTGCTCATTTATTCAATAGATCATTCATCAGTTTCTTATTGATTTGTAAGGGCTCCCTTTTTAAGGAAACTAGCCTTTTATCATAAGTGGTATAAGTATTTTTCACTTTGTTATTCATCTTTTGATTTGGCCTAAAATTTTTGTATAAAGTTTCCATGTGGAAATTTAAATGTTATAGAATCAGATCAATCAGTCTTCCCTCATTCGGCATTTATTATATACCTAAAAAGAACCAAGTTACTATATTAGCTTCTCAGAACATAGAGATGAATAAAAGCAATTGCTTTGAAGGGCTAGTGTACTGGGTAAAAAAAAATAGTCGCAAACCTGCTTAGTACCAGATAGTGTCGCGTAGGCCTTCACAGATGAAATTTGAGCGCTTGCAGAAGAATACATTGGAATTCCCCGGTCAGATAAGAGGAGAGGCAGGGAGTTTCCCTGTGCACAGGACCGTCTGTAGGTATGATTTCTGTATGGTCCGTCATAACTGAGACTTATAAGAATGAAGATACACAGCTGATGACTGAACAAAATGAAAAGACAAGAGAATTCCTGAAGCTTCTTCTCAGGATTCCCAAGCCTTTGGTTACTATAATGAAAGATAACAAGATAACCTGGACCTGTTAGAAGCTCAGATACGTTGAGAGTGTTGAGATAACAAAGGCAATACTTTCGTGAGCCAAACAGATCAATCGGCTCCACCCCGCTTCCTGCTGTGTGTAGCACAGAGCTGCGCGTTCTGTGAAATGGATAGCCTCGGACTAGCCCTGTGGTCTTGGTCTGACTTTTCTTCATTGTCCTCATCGACAGTGTGAGGGAGTTGGACTAGACGGCCTGTAGGATATATTCCATTTCTGAGGATCTGTGATGGTTGAGAAATTAAGTAGGCAGTTACAGAAGAAAAAAATGACCTCAAGATCAGAATGTCATATTTAGCCACGAAATGACAATGCAGTGTCAATGAAGGAACAGAGGCCCTGGTACCTATTTCCTCCTCACGAAATTGGGTTTATAATGAATGCCTTGCCCACCTCAGAAACTTACGAAAATCAATCTAGAAAATGAATGTGAAAACAATATCTTATATAAATATATAGTACCCTTAGCATTTGCAGGCAGAGAGCACTAGAATAGCCAGCTTGTAAACTTTTCAGATACACCAGTAGAATCCTAATACTGTGACCATCATGAGCATTTTCAAGTTCTTTTTGAAATACCAGAATTCAGTATTACTAATATGACTTTCATTGGACCTCTGGTTCCTCCTTAAAAGCCTTTTGTAGTCCTAAAAATTGTAATCTATTTAATGGCATTGGCTATGCCTCAAGTCAATCCACAATGATTTTATTTCTTATATTCAATAAATTTAATTTACATTTATATTTTATTTTGTGCTGATTTGTTTCTTTTTTATTTGATTTGATTGTTTATGTTTTAGCTAGTTAATATACAAGGCAATGTTGCTTTCAGAAGTAGAATTCAGTGATTCATCACTTACATATAATACGCAGTACTCATCCGTTCTTAATACCCATCCCCCGTCTAGCACATCTCCCATCCACCTCTCTCCATCCACCCTGTTTGTTCTCTATCATTGAGAGCCTCTTGTGGTTTGATTCCCTCTCTCCTCCTTCTTCCCCCCTTCCTATATGTTCATCTGTTTTGTTCCTTAAATTCCACATATCGTGAAGTCATGTGATATTTGATAAAAACCCTCCACAAAGGAGGCGTGGAGGGAAATACCTAGACATCATAAAGGCCATATACAAAAGACTCACAGCTAATGTCACCCTCGGTGGGGAAAAACCAGGCCTTTTCCCTGTGGGCCCGAATAAAACAAGGATGCCCGTCGCACCATTACTACTTAATACAGCACTAGAAGTCTTAGCCTCAGCAATCAAACATCAAAAAGAAAAGGCATACAAATCAGCAAGGAAGAAGGCAAACTTTCACTATTTGCAGATGACATGATACTTTATGTAGAAAACCCAAAATATTGCCAGAACATTGTAAATTCAGCAAAGTGTCAGGATATAAAGTCAATGTGCAGAAACCTGTTCCATTTCTGTACACCAATAATGAAGCAGCCATAAAAGAAATCAAGGAATCAATCCCATCTACAATTGCACCACATTTATTTTTGATGAATTTATTCAAATCAATACAGCTGTATGCCCAGACTTCCACATCCTCTAAAGTTCCTTTAATTCCTCATAAAGCACCATTTACCCAGTTCATATTTTTTATTTAGATTATTTTGTCATTCATTTTTACCTCTTTAATTTACATACCTGTCCCATAAAACTTGTAAGGTTTTATAAAAAAATAGAAAAGTATTGATAGGTCAAGGCTAAGAGAACAGAAAAGAAAATAGGAAAATGTAACCAAAGAAAAAGTTTGCACTCAGAAATACATGCCAAAAGGATTCTAGCCAGAACTTTTCAGTGAGGAGCACTACTTCTATTGCTGATTAATAGTTATTATAAAAACAAAAAGAAGGATGAAGTCCTAGTAAAAATAAGTAAATAAGTAGGAAACATTGGGATGAACAAAATTAACTAATTCTTTTTAGAATTGTAATTCTTAGATCCTTTAATAATGTAAATCTCCATGAGTATCTGTCAGGATCTTTGCTCCATATAATAAAGGCACAGGTTTGTTTTCTGTTTTTTGTTTCCAGGAAAACAAAGCTTTTGGGGGTATTTTAAGGCAGAGACAAATTTCTCTCTTTAATATTCAAACAGGGGAAATTGAGTGATAGAGTAGAGAAAATCCTCAAAAATCCTCAACACCATTTCTTTGATAAATTTAGTTGTATTTTGGGGTGTCTGGGGGGCTTAGTCAATTAAGCATCCAACTCTTGATTTCGGCTCAGGTCATGATCTCATGGTTGGTGGGTTCAAGCCCCCATGCAGGGCTCCACACTGACAGTAGGGAACGTGCTTGGGATTCTCTCTCTCTCCCTCTGTCTCTGCCCCTCCTCTATTTGTGCTTGCTCTCTCTCTCTCTCTCCAAAATAAATAAATAACAATTTTAGAAAAGAACATTTTAAATTCAATTGTGTTTTATGTACATGTGGTAATGTTACATATATAATTTTACACAAATTTTATATGGAAAATAGTTCTTTTTGCAAGCTATGTATACTTTGTAGCAGTTTTAGAAGATGAATTATAATAATAAAGTGCCACAGAGGTGGAATTTTTATTTTTCATTTTTTCATTGCTGTCTGCATCATTTTATCTGTTACAGTGTCAAATTTTGGCATACAAACTGATAAGAACAAAATCATAATAAGTCTAATAGCAAGTTCTAAACTTGCTATTCATATGAAATATGAATGAATGAACTTGCTGTTCATATGAAAACACCTAAAAGGCATAGAGGAGGCTGTTCTTAAAAGTCTACTGTTTGAGAGAAAAGGAAATTGGTGACAATTGCTATGGTTTCTATGGTAAAAATGGAAAAAGATTACAAGATAAATTTATACATTTTACTAAGTAAAATTTTACTGTTTCACCAGAATTCCTGCCTTATTCATTTGCTAAATCCAAATGGTTCTGACATTGCATTATTTGCTCAAATTTTAAAAGGCTAACAAACTTACCACCATATGAATTTATACATGGCTCAGTAGGTAATTATAAGCAGGTGGATAGATAGATAGATAGATAGATAGATAGATAGATAGATAGATTGACAGATACACACATACACACTGTATGTTTGGATCCCAAAAGAAAATATGTCATCTGTGATGAAATTTTAATTTCCCAGACATTTTGTAGCATTTTTCCTTTAAATTATTTATCGCTTATTTGATTATTAGAACAAAATTATAAATAACAAGAACAAACTAGATCATATGCAAACTAGATGTTACAAACAAACCAGATGATATACAACTGGATCATTTTGTTTTCTAAAACTTATTCTTAAATGCATTAGATAAAATTCAAAATTAGAAATGTTTTTTAAGAAGTTACTAAGGGAAGCATATACATACTTTAATACTGTGCAACTGTTTCCTACAAAATATCATTCCTTAAAACATTCCAATAAAATGACATTGGGTGAACCTTGAGTAAACTTAAAAGTGTAAATAATTATTTTATCCCTTTTTAAGTAGTTGAGGAGAAGGCTAGAAAATATTAGAGGAAGGGCTTTGTACCTTTTTTAAGAAGGTTTTGTGAGGTTTTGCGGAACCAACAATCTCAAATAAGGATCCTTATGGATCATGCAGACATTTTATGCATGTGAAAGATCCATTAGCATATTCAAGACAGAACAAAGTATTAAACATCTTAAATGCTTTGGAAAAACAGACATTTAATATTGAGTTAGAAAAACAGACATCTGTACATCTAGGAAGGTGTAAAAATATGTTGGCCATCTTAAATGAAAAAGGACTTTAATTCAGTTACAGTTCACATTCATTCTACTATAGTAATTAATTACCCTTTTACCAAAACATTAATAACACATTTGTTTTAAATGTTATTAATATTTTATGTGACACTTAATGAAATGACATAACCTTTTTATAGCTATGTAAATGATTTGAGATATTAACAGTGAAATTTAGCAAAGAATAAAATTTAAGACTTTGAACATTTAAAAATATATTAAAACAAAAGTTCTTAAAAGTTTTTGAATAATTAAGTTAAACCAAGTTTTAAAAAAACTTTAATAATTAAGTTGTTTAGTCCTTATGTTATAATTAAGTTAAGAAAAAATGAACATGGTTTACAAATAATTTTAATGTTAAGGATAAAAGCCATTGCAGATATGAGTTTATTATGGAAATTCTAACAGACTTTTAACTGCTGACATCATTGTGTTATTTGAATTAGTCCCCTGGGGCCCAAAGAAAAAGCTTCCAAGCAATTTATAAATGAATCTTTCTCTCTTGAGTAACACTATTTACCCCATTGAAACACTAATTTTCTACTACTTCTCTTGTTAAAATTAAGCCCTGGGGGGAACTTCATAGTTAACTAGTAATATTAAATTTTAAATAAAGGAGTTCTATATTATACTTAGTATTCATCTTTTCTTTTCTTCATATATATGTATACATGTATATACACATATATAAGTATAGTATGTATCCTAAAATTATACTATATATGTATACATACATATATATATATATATATATATATATGTATAGTATATATCCTAAAATAAAATAATGCAGCTACTAGGTATTGTGAGAATGGACTCCATGTCCCATACCAAAATCAAAGACTGAAGCTAAAACAGTTTGTTCCTTGAAATCATGAAGATTATATGCTAGAAATTATTAATGATTAGGTGTGTCAAGAAGTTGGAGACAATGATCCAATTAACACATGCTTTGTGGAAAAAATATGTATATAATGCTCAGGATACTGAGCCTCGCTATAGGGATTAACATCATAATTAGGAGTGTGGTGGTACTGATGGGAAAGGCCTTAGTGACCTTACAAAATGCCTTCTAGGGAATCTGAATTGTCTAGGTTACTTTCATCAGCTTTAGGTTTGTACGTCCACTTAATAAAAAGAATACATGATTCATTTGTCTAATAACGGAATGGAACTAGCATTCCAGCAGGGTTTCCTGATGGGGCAGTCTTATCTTTCACACTTTGGGTCACCCTGTAGTAAGATAAGGTTTTCTCCAATATGGTTACTGCATGGCCAACTGCCTAACTTTCTCCTCACTGGATTTCTTTGATTACGCTAAACTTTCATTATGATTATTGTTATGTAGGAAAATAATGTTAAAAGTATTGGCTTTGCCTTGATAGTTTAAACTGGATCATATCTACTTATCCAGTTTGCTGAAACACTTAGTAAATCCAGAAACTGTACATAAATAAGTCATCTTCCAGAGAGATTTTTAGCAAGTAATTAATATTAAAATCAAATTTGATACAGTATAATACAAAATAATTTATTTTTGCTCTGTGGTTAAATGAACTGATGGTGAAGGCTTTCAGGATAAATAGTTATAATATAGAATGTTTAGTATGACTGCATTAAGTGAAAGGCTTCTCTTCTCTTTTTATAGCCAATCGGTGCTTTGAACCCAAAGAGAGCTGTGTTTTATGCAGAACGTTATGAGACGTGGGAAGATGATCAAAGCCCTCCCTACCATTATAATACACACTACTCAACAGCAACATCTACCTTATCCTGGCTCGTACGAATTGTGAGTATCTTCATCACATTACTATACTTGTTATTTGTTTTAAACAAAGAGTAGAGGGATACCTGAGTGATTCAGTCGGTTGGGCGTCCGTCCGACTTTGGCTCAGGTCATGTTTTCACAGTTTATGGGTTCGAGCCCCACATTGGGCTCTGTGCTACAGCTCAGAGCATGGAGTCTGCTTCCGATTCTGTGTCTCCCTCTCTCTCTGCCCCTCCCCTACTCATGCTCTGTTTCTCTCTGTCCCAATAATAAACATTTAAAAAAATATTTTAAAAAATAAAGAAAATAAAGAGTAGAGACCAGTAAAATAGAAGTGAGAGATTTTAAACTCTAGAAAGACCTGAATCCTTTTTTTAAATGAGTTTTCTCATTCACAAAATTGGGTTAGGAAGATGGATTATTATGAGCTTCTTAAGCCTAACCCGGTTATAAAAGGAACCAGACCCCTGGAGTGCATCCTTAATATCTACTGTTTCCTTTGTCCACTGATGGTTGCAAGCTGGCACTCTCCCCAGGCCGTCTCAATCTTGCTTCTTGGACAGTATACTTCAAGAACAATTTCTAAATGTTTGAAAGTCTTCTTTATGTTATTTTTTTCTTTCTCCTAAGACACCCAGGTCTCTCTAATCTTTCAAATACACACACACACACACACGCACACATACACGTACATATGTCACATGCAGGCGTACATATACACATACACACATGCACACAAGCTTCCTTGCCACCCCCACCAACCCTGCATTTACGTTCTCTCCCTTCATAGTCACATGTAAACACAGTCTCCACTAAAACCACACTGTGCTGCGCTCACCTCCGCTTATCTCCTCCCATTCATTCTTTAACCTGATTGATTTAGCTTCCACACCCAACACTTTCCTGAATTGTTGTGGCAGACGTCACAAGGTATGGAGCTGGAGCTTCCCGTGTCTTACCGTGATGTATCTGAAGCATTTGGCATCATTGCTCACTTTCTCCTTCCTGAAAGTCTTCCCCTTCCTGGCTCCTTAGACAATATCCTCACCTGGTTTACCCCCTGCCATCCTAACTGCCCTGCCCAGTCTCGTGCTCAGATACTTTTTTCTCAAGGTTTCTGTTCCCCAGGATTTTTCTGTATACTTTATCCAGGATATGCCATTCAGTTATAAGCTCGTGGCGTACAGCTTCGGTCTTCATTGCAAGCATTTCTCTTGGGCTCCCAACCTTCCTTTCTAAATACCTGCTGGATATTTCTACCTGAACATCTCATAATACCATAAACACCAGTTCCAAAAATGGAACTCCTCACCTCCTTGACAAACCTGTTGTGGCTCGTCCTGTATTTCCAACCTAAATAAATGATGTGATCACTCCACGAGTTTTAGCAGCCTGTTGCATCCAGTCAGACAGCACATCAGATCATCTCTACCGACTAAATATCTCTGCAGTCTGTCTCCTTTCTCTGTTAACTCTGGCATTTCCTTAAAGTTCCCATTGTTTCTCATCTAGATTATTGCAGAAGATCTTAACAAGTCTTCTTACCTTTAGTCTTAACTTCTTCAATCCAGTCTAGTTAAAAGCAGATGGTTTTATTTGGAGTCAGATGGTCTGATTTTTTTTTTTTTTTTTTTTACTAAGCAACCAAAGAGTATTATGGACTGTTAAACCAAATCTGTAAATCAATATAGTCCACAATGTCTTCTCTCCTTACCAAAATATAGCGCAGATCGCTCTTTTTCATGAGACTGACTTGCCTCAGAAACACAACAGTAAAGTAGCGTACATGAAAATGTGTGTATGTGGCACCACATATTCTATTTTCGAAGATTTTTTTTCTCTACCTAAATGACAGCTTTAGTTTGGAGGTCTTTCTTAAACATTCTGTTATGGGGACAAATTGAACTCACCACAAGTATAGTATGAGTATCTTTTAAGTAACTTATAAATCACTGATAGGTCATATGCTATTACTCTTATTACAGAAAAAAATATTTGTCAGAATTATGACTCAGTTTTTACTGAACACAAATCTTATATTTTTTATAATCTTAAAGCAGTATAAGTAGTTTTAAAAAGTTTAGATATAACTAACCTATGAGAAAATAAACCCAAATCTTATTTTAAAAAATAAACTCTGTACCTATAAAGGAAAATACATAAAACTTTTTTTAGACCAAAGGTATTAGTCTAGTTTTCTAAAGATTTACCTTAATTCCATGAACTTGGATTTGTTTATAAAAATATCTCTGAGCTAACAGTTTCTTTTTTTTCCCTGAGCTAACTTTTTCTTAAGAAATATTTTTTAACCCTAGCACTTTTAAAGAATAATAATTTCTATTTCTTTATTTTCTGTTCATTTTGTGGAATATGAGATTTAAATAGGTGCCCGTTTATCCCTAAAACCAATCAGAACAGAGCACTTTGGTTTACGGGTTGTAATAATTTTTTAACACACTCCAGATGTAGGGAAATACTTCACACTCACTCAGGAGTTAAAGGCGTTTCTGAATTACAGACACACAAATATATTGAGGATTTAGAGCTTCTATCCTGTAATGTCTGTCTGCTACAGGTCAAAACAAAACACAGAAACACAAAAAATTACCAGTCAAGATTTCAAGGAACTGGTGTCCTTTACAATGGACATAAACTATGTTCTTATTTGATTTGGGCTCACAAATAGGCAGACAGGAAAACAAAAAGGCTAATACATTCTCTGATCACTAAATGGTGAGACCATAAAACCAAAGTCTTAGTCATTACCACCACCGGTGGTAACTGGTAACGGTAACTGATTAGCCGTGCATGTTACAAATGTTATAACAAAAATATCAGCAAAGGGGTTAAAAAAAAAACCTAGAGAAAACATGTGTCGGTAAAGTTGTTTGCTGCTTAGAATTCACTCTACAGGGCAAGAGAAGGGATCCTGGGGCTTCAGCAATCCTTGAGATATACTTCCTGTTATTTGGCGTCATAGAGTTTACTCTCAAAGGGACTTCCAAAACTGTTAGAAAAGGAAGTTTTTAGAAGGTGGTGAAGCCAGAGATATCATCCTGGGAGGTCACTTCCAGTCACCTTGGGTTCCATCAAGGACAGTCCTTGCTGTAGTGAGCCCCCGCCATGGGGGGAGCAAGATACCTTTCTCGGGTATTTTAGTGATTAAAGAAAAAAAAAAAAAAGGTCAGGAATCATTTCAGAAAGAACATTATCAACTGGGTTGTTTGAGAATTAATTGAGATTATGTATGTGATATTGTTTTAAAATATATAAATTTGTATTTGATGGTTTATGTGTAATCAAATTAGACTGAAGTCAGATGTAAAAGACTTACTTGTGTAAGTCCATATAAATACTAATGAAAGAAAATGCAAAATGCTTATTGATTTATGATGTGATTTCATCTTAGCTTGGCAAACCATGCAGTATTTAATACATAGTAGCAGAATATTTACTATTGAAGCCTGAAAAGATGTGAGTTCTTTGTGTGCCATCTTTCATTTATGCGTGTGAGAGGGTTTTCTTTGTTTTTTAATATTTTTACCTTGTAGTACTTGTTTGGCTTGTTGGTGGTGTTTGCTTATTTAATACATTCTGTCAAGGACAGAAATTACATGATGGGTTTTTTTTTGGTTTTTTGTTGTTGCTTTTTTCCCCCCTAGGAAGTGTGTCTTGGGTTTTTCCCTTATTATTTTCATTACTTTTTTTTTCTTTTTTTCCTCTTCTTTTTTTGGTGGTGGGGGTGGTTATGTTTAAATGAAGTTGCTTTTACAACACCAAAGACTTAAT
>NC_043703.1:64668732-64757442 GCF_006229205.1 Suricata suricatta | reverse complement strand
TTTTAAATAAACTTTAAAAAAAAAACAGGAAACAGACTCTTAACTATAGAGAACAAACTGATGGTTTGGGGGGAAATGGGTCAAGTAAGTGATGAGATTTAGGAGTGTGCTTGTGATGAGCACAGAGGATGTAACGAAGTGTTGAATCATTATATTGTACACCTAAAACTAATGTAACATCATATGTTAACCAAGAGAAGTTAAAATAAAAGTTTAACAAAAACATGAAAAAAAAAATTTGCTATCAACAGCTTGATTTAAGTTAACAATCTTGTATCTCTGATAAAGCTAAATACTTTCTCAAGACACAAATCATAATTCATCCTTAAGTTGATTTATCATTCCAGTGAAATGAAGTACAAATCTGAATCTACACAAGAGTATGGCAGAAATTCTATGCACATTTATTCTATACGTTGTCTTCCTGTATTACCCATAACGGTGCTGCACTGCGGAAATATAATGCAAGCCACTTATGTAATTTAAAATTTTTAGTAGCCACATTTAGGAGTAAAAATAAATAGGTGAAATTAATTTTAACAAACATGTTTGTTAACCCAGTATATTCAAAGTGTTATAATTTCAACACTTAACCAATATAAAAATTTTTAATGGTATATTTTACTTTTGGGGGTTACTAAGTCTTTGAAATCCAGAATGTGTTTTATATTTAGAGCACATTCAGTTTGAACTAGCCATAGTTCAGGTACTCAAGAGTCACATGTGGCAAGTGGCTACTGTATTGGACAGAACAGATCTATAGGACTGCTTTTATGGGGACTCATTTGGCCGGCACATCTTGTGTCCTGCTGTTATAAACAGAAGTATCCTGGCCTAATAGCTTACTGAGTGTTTAACCTAATGGCCCAGGGAATTGTGGTTTCCTCACTCCCATCCGATGGAGTTTATGAAGTAGAAAATGCATTAAGATTCGTGTCACTAAGCGTTCGTTCATAAAAACAAAATACAGATTAAAGTAAGGATCTGCCCTTTACGTTTCAAATCTTTTGGACCCAAAGTCATTGAACTCATTATTAGTTTCAATCAGTTTATTTAGTACAACAATGATAATAATTGCCTTAAATTGCTAATCAACTATATATCTTATTACTTTAAATTTAAAATTATTCTAGACAAACTAACAGTGAAGTCACTTATCTGAATTACCAGACTTTTTCCTTCATAGCTGCCACTGGGCAAATGATGAAGGAACTATTAGAGTGGAGTTTGGAGTTTCTTCAGATACTAACCAAAATAAAAGGCACATTTTTCTTGGAATGTTTTTATTTTAAGTCTTACCCTGAACATACAGTATATAACATATACACAGAAGTAATTAAATCTTACCTCTGACATCCCTCAGTAACCTATTCACCTTCCGAATTCACTGTATTCCATCTATGTATTCAAAACTCATTTTTCAAACATTTAATCATAATCTTTAAGGAAGTTAAATAGGTTGTGCAACAAAATTTCATTTATAAATTAGTTATTTAGAATCTGGGACTTTAAAAAATAAATTAGGGGGTTTTTGGGGAAAGCCTACCCAAGAGCCTGTTTAAACCGTACTATATCCTTAATATATATTTGTAATGAAGAAATAGTAGAAATACTTTTGTAGGAATTGTAATTAAAACCAAAAGATAATGCTACTGACTATATTATTATGTAAGTTTTATGTGTACACCTTATAATGTAAGTTTTATATGTACACCTTATAATTTGACATCTGTATTCCTTACAAAGTGATCACCCAAGTCTAGTTATGATCCAGCACCACAGCTGACCCTCTTGACCCATTTTACCCACTGCCCAACCCCTTCCCCACTGGGAACTGCTAGTCTGTTCTTTGTGTCTATGAATTTGTTTTTGTTTTATTTTGTGTGTTCATTTGTTTTGCTTGTAGGTTCCACATGGGTGAAATCTTTGTCTTTCCTCATCTGATTTACTTTGCATAGTGTATAATATATTCAAGGTCCATCCATATTACTACAAAGGACAAAATTTTATTCATTTTTATAGCTGAGTAGTAGTCTATTGTGTAAGTGTACCTCAACTTCCTTATGCATTCACCTGTCAATGGACACCTAAGTTGTTTCCATATCTTAATTATTGTAAATTATAATACCTTAATGGACATATGAGCACATGTGTCTTTTCAAATTAGCCTTTTTGTATTCTTTAGATAAATACCCAGAAATAGAATAGTTTGGTCATCTTGTAGCTCTGTTATTAATTTTTTGAGGAAGCTCCATAAAGATAAGGAATTTTTAACCAAAAGCCTGGTTTATAGTAGGTATATAGGTCAATTAGAAGAGTCTTTTTGAAGATTCTAAGAGATACATCTGGATTCTTTCAAAAGCAATGGAAGAAAATAAACTTCTAGAGTTAAACATAGCACAATACAAATAATGGTTCCTCCCTTTCCTAGAATATGATGCTGAATTTTCTCAAATGTAAAAGTGAACCATTATACCTACTCTGAAGGACAATCATGAGTATTAAATTAACTGAGATAATACAGTGTAGAGGACAGAAGGGTGCTCAATGGCTCTTATTTCCCTTCCCTTTGATCTTTAGTATGTTTCATGTCACTTCAAGATATACACCTTTGCCTTGGTATACTTATGTCCCAAACCCTATTCATTACCCATGAATGGGGTTTGCTTCAAATGAAATTAAAGGAAGGAAAAGAAGAACAGTACGGGGGAGAGGGACTTAAGAAAAGATTCTGATGAGATTATTGAGCAAATATCATAAAAGATAGAAAATAAAGGGATTGAGTGAAGAGAACAGAGACAGGAGAACACAGTTAGATTGCCCAGTATGGAATTGATTGGTCTGTAATCATCAAAAGGCAAGAAAGGCTTTTAGTATCTCTGCAGGGGAAAAAAGTTATGATAAAATTCAGTAGGACAGGTGCTACCAAGTGCAGGCCTAATTTGTTTGGTTTTCTAGTACGAAAGCAGGGTTGGAAGGTAGGAAATGATCTTAGGGTAGATGTAATTGGGAGAAGGAGGTATGCCAGCAGCCATTAGTATTGCAGGACCTAACAGGAAGCCCGTAAAGACAAACAAATGCCAGCATTTTAATTTCTGAAATTTTTGCTTGATATTTTTTTCATGTGTACATCTTCCAAACAGAAAGCTTTTTTAGTGTAATGTGTAAATCATCTACTGTGGTAATGTACACGTAGAAAATGGTTAAATCAGCACATTAGGTGAAAAAATATAAAAGTTTCTTAAGCTTCATATAGGACTTAATCCTCTATGTTAGCCTAGCGTGAGTCAAATGGAAAAAGAAAGGTCTTCCACTGTGCCTTGAAGGTAATAAGGAAACACACGGGAAAAGGTAATCTCCACGGTAATCAGAGCCGGAAAGATCAATACGCACTTAAAAACAAACAGGTTATCAATTTCTATTCATCCTCTACCACTGTCGCAGCTGGAGACCATCAGGAATAATGACAATATATGTCAGTAATGTACTCTGTGACCCTAAAACAGTTGTTAATCAGATCTTTTTAAAAGCTACTTAAAACTGTGAAATGTGGAATTCTTCAGTATTCTCTGCTTTTGGGTGCCACCAGTTTCATAGAATTCATGACCAGAAATAAAAGTAACTCTTTTAATTTCAGATTTCTTTTTACTATGCCCATCTGAACTATTCTTGACATGCCTTTATTAAGGTCTGAAAACCAAAAAGGACTTCATAATTTAGGTCAGGATAGAGATGAGCTTTTAGTGACTGATGATAAAAATTAAGGCTTTGCATGTATAAATGGGTCTTCACTCACATGAATTTAATAGGTTAAAACTTGTAGAGACAAGTCCCATCCCTGTAAATTAACCCGCCTGTCACCCACAGAGAAAACAAAAACAAAAACACCATACATTGGCATTCTAAAATAATGAAGAAGTGGATTCTGAAGTTACTTTTTTTTTAATGTTTATTTTTGAGAGCGAGCAAGTGGGGGAAGGGCAGCGGAGAAGTGGACAGAGGATCCCAAGCAGACTCTGCACTGACAGCACAGAGCCTGATGCAGGGCTCAAACTCACAAACAGTGAGACCATGACCTGAGCCAAAATTGGACTCTCAACCGACTGAGTCACTCAGGTGCCCCTATTTATATTTTGAGAGTTAGAAAGAGAGAGAGCAGGGGAGGGGCAGAGAGAGAGGGAGAGAGAGAATCCCAGTCAGGCTCCAAGCTATCAGCAGGATCCCAGTGTGGGGCTCAATTCCACGAACCAAAAGATCATAACCTGAGCTTCAATCAAGAGCCTGACGCTTGACCAACTGAGCACCCCAGGCACCCCTCAAGAAATATTTATGAAACACAAATTATGAGCCAAGCACAATACTTGGTGCTAAGATGCAAAGATGATTGTGACCTAAGGACTAAGAGTCTGGTCAGGTAGTCTGGTGAACAGGTAGTCCGGTGAGAAGCCCAGCAGTGACTGCTGGACACAGTGCATCAAGCTGTAGTCATTTTTATAACTGTGTCGGGTGAGATACCTTAAGGTTTCTCAAGATTATTGAATTGTATTTAATTCCCATAATTATCCCCAAGGTATGTCCTTCCCAGTTAACATAGATGAAGGAACCGAAACACTGTTACTCAACATAGCTACGTAAGGTTAAATAACCTGCCTCAAAGAAGTAAATGGTTTGTTCTGCCAAAATTCAAATTTAGATCTGTCATTTTTCATTGTTTTACCATTGCTCCTTCTGGAATTGTTTTTATCCCTACTTTAATTAATGTAATTTAGTGATCAGATACACCACATTAATTACCTAATGTTTAATAGTGAGTTAAAAATCCTCAATGCAAATTAATTAGTAAAGGACATCTCATAGAATTTTTCTTCCTAACTTAATTTCAGTGACATCTATTGGTCTGTCATGTCACTTAAAGTCTTAACCAGCAGTATGGACTTCCTGCATGCCTGTCTGATTTACAGGTGAATCAGTAATGCCTTCCTCTTTATATTGTTATTATCATTCTTCATTCCATCTCTTTAATCATACTTTTCTATCATCCAATACTGAACATACAATATTACTGATATGTTACAAACCCATAACACTGATGACATCCAGCCACACTAAATTTCAGGAGGAGACTGAGGAAGATGAATGGTTGTAGCTGTTGCCCAACAGCTGGCCCTCATAGCTAACAACAAGAGAAGTTAGGCAGAGGCAAAGTAATGCTTTATAGCTATACAAGAATTAATAGGGATTATATATTAGAGAAAAACAACTGTTTAGGAAAATGTTGTGTAGATTTCTTAGCAGTTTTGAACCTAGCATGACATGTCATTCCTCCTAGACTTAAGAGGGAATCAAACCACAGGGGGAAGAAATTGTGTGTGTGTGTGTGTGTGTGTGTGTGTGTGTGTGTGTGTGTGTGTGTTATACTTGTAGTTAAAACTTAGAAATCCTTGGTAAGAATGAATGTGATTTAATCTTTTAAAATTCAGAAACAGGGGCACCTGGTACCCTGTTAAGCATCCAAGTCTGGCTCAGGTCATGATCTCACAATTTGTGGGTTCGAGCCCCGCATCAGGCTCTGTGCTGACAGCTCAGAGCCTGGAGCCTGCTAAGGGTTCTATGTCTCTGTCTCTCTTGGCCTCTCTCCTGTTCATGCTCTGTCTCTCTGTCTCTCAAAAATAAATAAACATTAAAATAAAAAAATAAAATTCAGAAACAAATTTAATGACGTCAGAAATAAAGTCTCTTTCCCAACATAAAAACTACACACACAAAAAAACATTAAAATTAAATGCATTAGGATTGTGTAATCGTTATCCTGAGGTTTTCTGCCATGGAACATGTACTGGGTGGCAGACACCATGTTTTAATGAGGTAATAATGACAATACCAGAAGGACTCAAGTTTATCTAGTCTTATTTGCACTTTATTCATTTCTTCACCAGGTTATACATTGAGCAACTTCTATGTGCCAGGAATTGTTCTAAGTGTTGGAGATAAAACAGTGAACATGACAGATATGGAATCTGGTCATGTGGGGAAGGGGGGATAGACAAGTTACAAATCATTTACAAAACAGTGTGACAAGTTTTCAGTGATATATTTAGAAAAGGTTGTATTTGAACATACTGGAGAGCTTGGCAAATCAAGGAAAGTCTTTCAGGAGAAAAATGACATCTTGGCTGAGACAAAAAGGGTAGAAAGAACTTAGTCAAGTAAGGATGGTGAGGGAAAGGAATAAATTGGTACCAGGCAGCGGAAACATCACCTACAAGAGACAGGAAGTGAGAGCAATGTGGCACAACCTTAGGATGTGAAGAAGAGAAGATGACAGATAAGTTTCCAGATCATTCGGGATCTTTTAAGACAGACTGAATAGTTTTAGACTTTTTGCTAAGCTATTGAAGGATTTTAAGCAGAACTTTGCATTTTAAAAATATCATCAGACCGTACTACGGTACAAGAACTCTAGGGGACTTTCATAGGTAATCTAAGATGGCCATTCCCTACCCAATACCACAGTGCAGTGAGCAGTGCCGGAGTGATTTTCTTAGTACGTATGGCCTTAGTTATTAGAAAGAAGATCTGAGTTATAAACTAATAAGAATGCAAAGTCATTCATCGTTAAATCATAGAGCACTATTATTCCATCATGGGTCAGAAAACTGAGGCCCAAGGAGTAAAATGGACTGACATTGGTGCCCAGTCAGGCCTAGACAGGGACCTCCTGACTCCTGGATGTAGGCTTCTTTCCAGGGCCCTGCTCTGTTTCGACCTCACGAGGGTTTCAAAGACAGTCATATATTACAGAGGTGCAAGAGCAACTGCGTTCAGGAGGGTCAGATTCCTGATTGTTCTTCTTTTTGCCCAGGAACCTTTCACAACCTTCTTCCTCAATGCAAACGATGGAAAATTTGACCATCCAGATCGAACCTTCTCCTCGGTTGCAAGGTCGTGGAGAACCAGTCAGAGAGATACTTCTGATGTAAAGGTAGGCTCTTTTATTTGTTGATACTAATTTAATTTCAAAAATGCTGAAATCTTGATTTTTTTATTTAATTGACTGTATAAGACACTTTATACTGCAGTTTTGTCCTCCTGTATTTTAAAATCAGGTGGTACATTGAACCTAAAAGGAAACTAGAGATAATTTTGAGCATCACAGGAAATGGTTCAGAATTCATTTATATTATTCAGTTAAGGTATTTTCGTGATTTCAAAACATTCCTATCTAATTTAGATCGAATAATCTGGAGATGGAAAGAAAAGGCCGTAAATTGTCTTTCCTGCTGTTAACTCAATATTTGGCCCATTCCATAAAACACAGCAGGAATTGGATTTGACCTTAATGTGTCATATTGTTATAGCTTGCCCGGCTTTGGGTTTAGGTAGCCTGGGGCAATTAATAAAGCATTAATGACAAGACCCATTTAAAATGTAGGCTTTCCTGTACAGCCTTAGCTTTTACTTGCCTGTGCCTGGGGACACTATGCAACGATACACATTAGATTAAACCAACACACACACAATACTGAGGAACCGCCAGAGAGCAGAGTAATTTTACAGTTGGTACTACTTAACTATTGTTAAATACAAAGGTTTATTATTCATTTACATAGGCTTTTGTGTTTTTTTTTTAAAAAAGGGTTGTATTCAAAACAATAAGATACATTTGTTCTCTCATATTTTCTCTGATAATGAGTTATGATCAGGTTATTACATAGGGATATGTGTTTCTTATTCGAAGCCCTCTTTCTTCAAGGCAGTTTTTTCCTCATCACTGTCACTCATATTGTTAAGTAAAAAAATACAATGGCATTATTATACTTAGGGTCTTAATCCAACAAAGGACAGTGAACTAACGTCAAAATCGTCATTTTCATATTTATGCTTATCTATTGCAAACATTTTTAATAAGGCAACTACAGCCGTATGGAACTGTAAGAACACTGGGGGAGTACAACTTTGCTCAGTTCTTTTCAAAAGCAGGAAGCAAAGTGGATCAGTGTGTAGCTGATCTGTGTATTTTGTTTATTGCTATCAAAGGTAATTCAGAGCCATATCCACATTTTGTACCAGATTATTTCATGGGAAAATGCCTGCTCACTCTTATGAGACATCATCACAAAAAAGAAAATTGACTTTTCAGCCTAATTCAAAGACCCACCCTCACATACCCACACACAGATCAGAGTTAATCACTCTAATTTACATAGTTTTAGACTTATTTTCTCTCCTGAGAACTTTATTGATGCTTCTCATCACCAAAAATATCTCACCAAGTGACGGGTCAGTCTCTGATACCCAATGCTCATACCAGGCTTTTCCCTCTGAAAACTACTAGGATTTCTCCTGGCATATTTCCTGTTCTGGAACTTTTAAGAAATGCTTACATTTTGCCATTGTGTTCTGTTGGTTCCCGGGGATCACATTATCATGGATAAAGACCAGCGTGGCCAGCACTAACTGGGGAGGTTTTCTCGTTTTTTATCCTCAAGCAGCTGTGCTGAACACAAACGGGACATATTCCCCCAACCCCGGACTTAATTCGTTCATAAGAAGCTCATTTCCCCAGCTTGACATTGCATGGATTTTCCCATTTTCCATTCTCTTTCATATTTTATGATAACATATCTTGAATATCTTTCCATGTAGATCCTTTCTTTCTAAAGGCTTCACATTGTGCACACACACAATAATGTATTTCGACAATCTTATTTTTAGGGATAGCTCATCTTTCTCTCTGATTGTTATGGTTAAACACAAGGCTGTGGTAAACACCCTTGCAAAGTCATCTTGATAAACTTTGGGTATATCTGTAAAGGATAATTTCTATTAATGGCTAAATGGCGATATGCATTTTTAATTTTGAAGGATATTGCCAAACCATTATTCCCAAAGATGGTAATTCACTCCCTAGAGCAGAGTGTGAGGATGCCTCCTTCCCTACACCCCCTTATCACTATTATGATAAACGGTGTCATTTTTGCTAATCTGGTGAGTGAAAATAGAGTTGTCTTTGGGCTTGCATGTCATTAATTATGAGTGAAATTGAGGATTTTGCATTTATTTATTGGCCTGTAAACAGTCTGTTCCCATTTTTCAGTTGGATCATATGTCTTTTTTTTATTGATTTCAAAAAGATCTTTGAAATTGCATCAAGTTGCAATGCAAGTATGGTTTCTCAGACTTTCTACTGTGCTGTATTTCAAGTGTGTGTGTGTGTGTCCAAATGTATCAGTCTTTCCATTTATAGCCATCAGAGTTTGAGAGTCCTCATCAATTTAGGGAAGTTTTTTGGTAATACTGATAGTAACTTGAGGTTTTCTACATTCATGTTTAAATATACTGATCAAAGTGCATAATGTGTTTCCCTCTAAAACAACACTTCATTTAGCAGAAAAGAATATGTTACCAACAGTAATAATAGTTCTGCTAACTGTGTGTTAAAACCTAAGCTTCTGATTTCTTACCGCCTCCCCAAGCTGTTAAATAAAGCATCGGATACAGTTTTAAGGAAATGTGTTTCCATTTGTGAAGAAAAGCATGTCTGCTATACTTACTTAGATAATCATATAAGAAAGAACTAGAACAGAGTAGATGGCTTTATTCTGTCTCTCTTTATTAGGATCATTCTCTTCCTGTGATAATGAATACAAGCTGGGCAGATATGGGGTGTTGGTGAAGTGACCTTTCAGGAGCCAGTTCCCCTGAGTTAAGTCAGACTAGTTAGTTTTTTATTATTTTTTTATTTCTCTTTTCTACAGTAGTCTTAGTAACAATGACATTCAACTTACTGGAGTTCTTACACTAAGATTCCTTAATGCCTTCAAAAGTTGTTATATTACTTTTGAATAGCCATGTAGATGTCAGAAAAGGTAGCTGTGACAAAATGTCATTAAGGTGACATAGTGTACATTAATACAGTTAATGGAGGTGCTCACCACTGACTCGTTGACCCATTATGAGCTCTTGTGGAATTAACGAATGCCAGGACATCAATCTTTTGAAAAAAAGGAAGAAAAGAGATGGCAGCTTTAAAACCTTGCCGTGAATTATATTAGAAAAGTGAAAACGTCTGGGTTGGATTTGATTTCACTGGGAAGCCATAAAATGGTATGCTCTCTCAGCAAAATATATTAAACTGAAATGTCAGATTTGATGCAATAGGTATACAATTATGATAGTGTTAATAGTGGTCTTCTATCATTCTAAGACATACTTTCAAGTCCAATTTCTCAGCAGCTTGAACTTGTCATAAGCTTGTAAATTAGAAATTGTGTTTGAGGATATTTTCTTATTATTGACAGAACGCATGTAACACTATTAACTGTACCATGGGGCTTTAGCAGAGCTGTTAAAATAAACCAGAAATCACATTTACAGATACATAATGCCTGGTATAATATTCATCTTGCCATTTCTTTAATAATATTTGGTGTCTTTCTTGGGTTCTTTCCTTAAAGAGAAGCTGATTAACAGAAACCCATCAGTGGGAAGAGAGTAAACAGAAGAGCCTTTACGTGTAGTAGGCCAGACAGAACCTCAAGTACCAATGAAGGAGCGCACTGAGAAGTTACAATAGTAGAGTTTATTCTTTTTGAATGGTTCTCTATAGTTTTTAAACATGCTTTTTTGTTAGTTATTTGATACAGTCTTCAAAACAGCCCTGTGAAATAGCCATCATTATTCTTGTTTTGTAAGGAAGCTCAGAGATATTCAGTGGCCTGCCTAAGTTCTCACAGTAGGCAAGCAGGAAGCCGGAAGAGCATTGAGGTCTATTCAGTTATTGGTAGTGCTTATTCATTGGCTGGCAGGCTGCTCTGATTCTCCTGCGTGATCATATAATCGTATTCAGCCACTTTAACTCATTTGGAATAATTGATCCATCAAGTTTTACTTTAGTAATTTATGCTGTGTAACAAAACACCCCAAACCTTAGTGCCTTAAAAAAAAAAACGTACAACCATTTATTCCCCAGAATTCTGCACTCAGAATAGGGCTCATCAGATACAGTTTGTCCCTGGTTCACCTGAGGTCAGCTGGGGTGGCTTGTCTGGGTCTGGAGGATTCAAGTTGACTTTACTCACTCATCTGTTGCTTTAGCGAGAATGGCTAGAACAGGCAGGGCTTGGCTGCTTCTCTTTCTTTATGTAGTCTTTCTAGGAAAATCACACTTTTTTTCATGGGGGTTGATAGCAAAAGGATTTAAAAAAATGGGAACTGCAAGGCTACTTAACGCCTAAGCTTAAAACTCTAATAGTGTTGGGGCGCCTGGGTGGCTCAGTTTGTTAAGCGTCCAACTCTTGATTTCAGCTCAGGTCATGATCTCATGGTTCCTGAGTTCAAGCCCCATATCAGCCTCTGTGCTGACAACATGGAGCCTCCTTGGGATTCTCTCTACACACCCCTCTCTCTGCTCCTCCCCCACTTACACTGTTTCTCTCTCTCTCTCTCCCTCTCTCTCTCAAAATAAATAAATAAACTTAAAAATAAAAAAAGTCACATAGTGTTACCCCTATAGCATTCTGTTGGTCAAAACAAGTCATAGGACCAGCCCAAATGAACTCTGCTTCCTGGTGAGATGGTGAGATAAGTAGTGAAGTCAAATTTCAAGAGGATGTGGGCATTAGAGGGGTATTTGTGGCCATCCCTGCAGTCTACTGAGGTCCTGTCCCTGATCACAATTCACATTTCTCCTAGATGCAAAATATACTCAGCTTGTTAGCTAGGTTATTGTACCTGGCTCAAAATCTTGTATCTCACGGTCTGTATTAGGTCCAGATACAGATAAGGTGGAGAAATTCCTAATTAGGACACCTGGAAACTAGAAATACAGATGTTCTGTCCCATGTACACTCACATATGGTGGTGAGCTAGAAACAGACTCTGTCCCAAAAGAGGGGATGCGGGAGGTACAAGGCAGTGGCTGGTTTGTAGAGATTGTAGCCAGGCACAGGGGGTCAGTTTCCTAGACCGGGGATAGGTCCCCTGGGAACTTGGCTTCACCCTCTTAATCAGTTTTCTTTTCCATAAGAGATAGCCATTGTTTGCAGCTCAGCGACTTTCTCCAAATGTTTCCTGATCATATAAAGTTGGGACCAGGGCATCTTTTAACCTCCTTTAAAATTCTGTGCACTTGCTCTGTATCAAATTATAGTTCATCATTAGAAAAAGTTTGCACTCAAAAGTCCTTTTGAGCTAGGATCCTCTCTCTCCTTCTGGCTATGAGTTAAGATGCTGTTTATAATCCCCTTAAGAGTCTTAGGATTCCTTTGTGTAGCTGAATTAATTGGTCTGCACACTGCCACCTTGAATTTTGCTGAGCACATATAAAGGGGGCACAACCATGCCCTTGCTCTTCTGCTCATATTGGACTTGCAGCACCTTGTGATGGATCCTTGTTCTGAACCTGTTTCCTATTTTGAGGGTATTTTGCATCAGAGTACGTTGTCCCAGTCCCTTATGTCTCCCCTAAATATTGCTTCAAAACTGAGCAGTTTCTTCCTTAGCTCATAACACCTTATCCATAGACCATTCAAAGAAGCCCGTGGCCACCTTCAGCATCCTGCCCACAGATCTAAACCAGAGCACAAGTTCATTAGATGCTTTTTCTCCTATTTTTTATATTATTGCAAGAAACAGCCTTGTTCATGTGTCCACCACCACATAACACCGCTGCCTTTCTCCCACTTGCCAATTGATCTTCCAGACTCTACCCAGTCTCCTCACGGCCTCAGCAGCCTCTGGCCCCTTCCTGGTCCTGATGCCACTGCCATCTTTGAGTTTTTATTACTTCGAACTCCACTCCCAGGCATCAATTTCAGTTTTCATTATGTATTACTGTAGAACAAAGCACCCCAAAACTTTGTGTTAAAACCACAGTAAGTATTTATTTGTTGACAGTCATGCAGTAAGGCCCAGCGAGGACTGCTCATAGCTGCGCTCCACGGCGACAGCTGGATGGGCAGGGCCGGGCCACAGAACCTGCGTTGCGCAAGTGTTCTGTCCCCCACCTGAGTTGGCCAGAATAGCTCGGGACCCTCCAGACATGTCTGTCCCTTTCCACGATCACTCCAACAAGGGGGCCACACTACTTTCTGTGATGGTCGGCTTCTAAGAGGATAAAATAAGTTGTAAGGCCTCCAAAGTCTGACTTCTCTAGAAGCCTTACAGTGTCATTTTTTTTCACGTGTGTTGAAATACACCTGCTATTCCAAGAGTGAAAAAATAGATTCCACCACTGTATGGGATGAATGGGAAAGTGGAAATGCCAAAGAGGACATGGAGGACGTGGAGGGGTTGTTACGGCAATCTTTGAAAGAATTCTACAAGCAACTAATTTTAAGAATTTAGGAGTTCTAGTTTGGTTTATATCATTCAGTTCAATCTGATCGTGCATTTAGACAAGACAAAATATATCAAGCACAAATAACTTATAAAAATATGTCTGATTAGGCTTGATAAAAACATTTTAATCATCTGAATTGTCTACACAGGTATTCATTCAAACACAGACATCCAAAATGACAGTTTTTTTACTGGTTAAAGTGTATGCTTTGGTACTGGGCAAACTCAGAAGCAGCAGTTCTTGATCTGCATGGGAAAAAAGTTGATAGAATGAATAGTTTCTAAAGTATATTTTGCATAAAGCTATTAAATGCATTGTTTTACATATTGTCCCCACTTAATCTTGTGAGTTAATTGCAATCATCATTCAATTTTGCACATTGAAGAAACTAATTTTTTTCCCAAAAGGTTAAGAAACTTACCCAAGCTAGCAACAAGTTGGATTTAAACTCAGATCTCTTTGATTCTGACGGACATAAAGTAGCACTTTCCTGGTAGAAGAAGGGATAATCCCCAAACTGCCTGCCCCGAACCCCCCCCTCATTACCTTCAACTAAATGGTCCTAGGTACCCCTGCTTTAACCAACGCAGCTCCAAAACCATGCGTGCTGTATTGTTTTTATCAATCTTTCATGCTTGAAACTCAGGAGATGATAAACATATAGCAATATTTAATTCATTTTTTTATCTCACACATTTGTACTGAGTATCTATCATGTACTAGGCACCATTCCTACCAAGTGAGTGATGTGAACCAGTGAGCAAACTAGACAATGACCTCTAGGGATCCCCAGTGTAGTAGGACCCAGGAGCCATATATATAAAGAAAAGAAAATTAGCATAGCTGTGCAGAAAATCAAAACAGAATGAAGTCTGGACAGAATGACTAGGTTGCTGCTTCAGAAGGCAAACTAGAGAATATAAAAGCAGAGACCCTGGATTTAAAGTGTTTGATTTTGATTTCTGGCTTTACCACCTATTTCCACTGTAATCATTAGCAAATTACTTACCTTCTCTTTGCCTCAGTTTTCAAGTCTATAAAGTGGGAAGAATGGGAACACCTATGCCATGAAATTTTGTCAAGATTAAGAAGATATATGTAAAGCACTTAGAACAGTACCAAGACATAGTAAGATACAGACAAATCCTGCCTGCTGTTTTAAGATTGATTGACCAGAGGTGACATTTCAGCTGATTTCTTGTCTTGAACCCCAGATGCAGTCATTGCCATCTTCTGGGATATAGCAGCTGAGGCTCAGAGATGAAACTCTCCTATTCATTAGGTTTTTCTTTATTAAATAAGCAAACCTTCTAAATTATATAAATGTGAATATAAATTATATGCTAATCCCCTACATTTCTAGACTAACATTAAATTTTAAGATGCGATTTGAAACAAGATTTTTTAAATCTTTTAATTTTAAAGTTGAAAAAGTAAATGGAGGCGTAAACAGTTACACTCACTCTGCTGCTTCAGCAACTTCTCCAGACTTCGTGAGTTTACTCTCTACCTTCCCCTTCAGGAAAAAAACAAAGAAAGAAAAAAAAGGTCCCCAAACCTCCCCAGCTCAGGACTTCGGGCTCAGTCACCTATAGCTCTGGTCTTTTGAAGCTCTTCAGGGCCTCACAATTAAGCTGAGCTCCAAGGATTTCTTTATATTTGCCTTAAAACTGTGTCTGTTTGCAACTGTTCCCTCTATTCGCAATCTGAAAGCACTTCTTCCACGCCAAACATCAGGCTTCTGACAGCTTAGTCCAGCATCTTAGTGAAGACCCTAGTTAGTGAGCACAGTCTGGTGGTTCAGATGAGGGCTGGCGGGGAGGATGCGGCCTTATTGAAGACATCATGTGGAAGGGTCATCCAGAAGACCCTAGTAGGGCTACCTTTTCATATACCTGGCCTCGCCTTCCTGAGTGTTCCTGATGAAATGCTCAACTCCTCCTCTTGACTTTCTATGTAACCGGGCAGACCTTTCTTGGCCCCGCTTGGCTTCTTTTCCTTGGTGGCAGCCAGCTTCTAGCCCCTTCTTATGCCAGAAAGTTTAAATTAAACTGAAGTAGGTCTTGTTTCTTCCGCTTCTGTAGTTGGGGTCTGATTTTGTCAGCAAGTTTACAATGAACTTTTTCTGTTTTTATTTTAATTTTTTTTAACATTTATTTATTTTTGAGAGACAGAGAGAGACAGATCATGAGCAGGTGAGAGACAGATCATGAGCAGGTGAGGGGCAGAGAGAGAGGGAGACACAGAATCGGAAGCAGTCTCCAGGCTCCAAGCTGCCAGCACAGAGCCTGATGTGGGGCTCGAACCCACGAACTGTGAGATCATGACCTGAGCCAAAGTCGGATGCTTAACCAACTGAGCCACACAGGTGCCCCACTTTTTCTGTATTTTAAAGTGAACTTTTTACACTGTTAAACCTTTCCTGCATAACTAAGATAAGCAAGATGTTTTTTAAGCTGCAAACATTTCCTCTCAAAGGATACAAATGTTATTGGAGGGTCATCCTTTTTCTTTTATTTAATAAAGTCCATCATTGGCTCTTTTCCAAACCTGAGGCATTCCTCCAACTATCTGTATATACTTCCATGTTTAATATTTGATAACTTAATGTTTAATGAGCACCTGCTACATATAAAGTATAATACCAAGAGCTACGAAGGATCAACAAAATATGAACCTCATAATATCAGGCTTAAAAATCTGCTTTGCCCAAACTGTTCTTACTATAAAATCCTAGGGATTTGTTGCCTTTGTGAATGTGGTTTAATGACATTCAGAAAAATAGTATTATAGTGGTAAGTAGGTTAATAATAACCAGATAGTTTATGTCAACCTACACCACAGGGAAAAAATGGAAATAATATATTTGGAAAACATTACAAAGCACCAAGACAGGTGAAGATAAATTGAGACTCTTTGGGCTGTTTAAATAAAAACTAAATTTATGTTGCTATCTCCATGTGGATATATATCTGTGTCCTCAAGGAAGCTTATAGAGTCTAGTTCTAGAGATAAGACTTGAACACAAATAACTGATGAAAGGCAGTAAAGGAAATCCCTGACTTATGTGAGTCTACGACATATAAATCACCCCGCGGAAAGAGCGACTACATGAGCTCACATTCTTTCCCCCCTTTTGGAATGCTATTGCTGTTCCATGTCAGATAAAGAAAGGGTAATGCTCAAATAGCCACATTCTTTACTTTTTCTATATCCTTTACGAATTGTCTGTGTTTCCCCAAACCATGAGAGTAAGATCAAAAAAAAATTAAGTTTTATCTTAATGTATTGAAACAATAGGTTAGTAATTATTGCCTTGGTCAGCTGAGGCAGCTGTATTTTACCATAACCTAAAGAACTTATCAACAACTGAAATTTATTTCTTACAGTTGTAGGGGTTGGAGGTCCAAAGCTAAGGTGCCCCCATGGCCAGGTTCAGTGTCTGGTGAGCACCTGCTTCCTGGTTCAGAGACAGCCATTGTCTTGCTGTGTCTTCACATGGCCAAGAGGCAGCCTCCTTCAGGACCCCTTTGAGGACACTAATCCCATTCCTGGGGGCTCCACCCTCATGACCTCATCTAATTCTAATTACCTTCCAAAGACTCCCTAATACCATTGTAGAGGGATGGAGTTTCAACATTTGAATTGGAGAGGAATAGAAACATCAGATCGTAACAATTATGCACTTCTGATTATATACAAATCAATGAGAATAATAGTGACGCATCTACCTTCTAATCAGTGATCACACACTTTTACCAGATTGTTCCTTCAGAGCAATATAATATACAGCATCAGTGCTTACCCAGCCCGGAACTCAGTTCATGATATCCTTGCTGATAAAATATTTCTGAAGCAGTGTTTAGCTCTTATCTTACCCACCAACTAAACTGTATCATGATTTGCAAATAAGAGTGTTTGTTTGCCTGTTAGTTTTTCTTTCAGCCCCTTCTAAGTTTCCCTTTTACGTACAGGTCACTGAAAATGTACATTAATTTATATTAATTTCACCATAGTTCTCCTTCCCCACAATCTGTTGTGACCTTGACGTCATGAGTTTGTTGGACAGTGGGAGCCACCTAATTCCTTCTGTTCTTTGCACACCCATCCTCACCTCTGTCACGGGTTACCCTCCCTGCTTAAGTCCCATGGTCTGTCCCCTTACTCACCACAACTCACACTTGCCCTTCCCTCCCGTTCTTCTTGCTGCTTCTGGTTCCCCTTCTCACACATGCACAGATACTCAGTATCTGTCCTCTGCATCCATCCTTTATGTTGCCACCCAAGTCTTGTTATAAAACAAATCTGCCCAACAGTACAAGATCCAGACAGCTTAGCTTGGCACAGAACTTCCCTCATCATCTGGCTTTCACCAGATAATAACTCTCACCATCCCACTTCCCCCATCTTGATCTATCCCCCAATATGTCCTATACTCCACCCATACTCAGTCCTTACCGCCTCTTGATTATACTTCCTGATGGTCCCCTGTGCCCCTCCCCCATGCCTTTATTTTAGCCGGAGTCAAATTCAAATGTCTGATCTCCACTGAAGTCTCTCGTGTCTTGTCCTGTGTTTTCTGCCTTCTCCTCTGTGCTCCTTTGTACTGAGTTTCTACTTCCTTCAAGCAGTTATTATTGTGTATTACAATCATTGGTTTGTGTATTTACCCCACAGACCAGATTATAAATTACTTGAAATAAGCCATGTCTTATTCATTTTTTTCTTTCCTCGTATCTGTCGCAGTGCCCTGTACTCAAACTATATTATGTTTTATTCTTCTTATGGTTCATATTTATCATCATCAGAATGGATAATAATCAAATTCTCAAAGAGCATTACTAAGATAAACACCTACTTAGGCCATAAGTCAGACAAATGTTGGTTTTAGCAGGAGAATCCATAAAGAAAAAGCTTTTGTGTATGCTGTTGTTGGGAAGTTAATAATTTGATTTATTTGAAGATATCAGTGTCTGGTGTTTTTGGGTTTGTGTTTATTTGTTTGTTTGTTAATTTTTCTATGAATCTCTAGAAAAGACCACAGCAAGAGTTGAATTTCAGGTACTTCATTATCAGCGTTGACCATGTTGCATAAATAAATGTCCTTATGCTTTTCATGATATAAAGTTAAATTAACCTTCATCTTGATATTTGAAAAGATTGTTGTTGTTGTTTTATGGTATAGATGGTATACATAAAAGCTTTAATGGGTGGGGCACCTGGGTGGCTCAGTCAGTTAAGCGTCCAGCTTCAGCTCAGGTCATGATCTCAGTTCGTAGGTTCAAGCCGTGCATCGGGCCCTGTGCTGACAGCTCAGAGCCTGGAGCTTGTTTCAGGTTCTGTGTCTCCCTCTCTCTCTGACCCTCCCCTGCTCGTGCTGTCTCTCTCTGTCTCTCAAATAAATAAATAAACATTTTTTTAAAAACTATAATGGTTTACTTTTTGTTGTTGTTGTTGTTGTTGTTTGCATTTTCTCCCAATTGCTTAAAATAACGACAACAAAAAAACATTTCTATGGTCATAAAAACGGTTCATTTACATTTCAGATTTATTCTAAAGGAGCATAAACCTCATACTAGACATTGTGCATCAAACACAAGTCTTTGCCTTGAATCATGTTGTTCATGCCATCTTTACATACAAATAACACAAGTTGTCCTTGTATCAAGCTTATTAAGAACTTGCCATTCATGTGCCATGTGTTAAACATTTAAAACTTATTGTCATGTTGCATATCATCTCTTCATTGTGTTTAGTGATAGGTACAAAAGTAATTGTGCCAAATTACAAAGCAAAACTATGATTTTTTAAATAAAAACTATGTGCTAAGTGTGCCAAAAGGAAAAGTAGATGATATTACATGATTTTTAATTGATACTTGCAACATTTTTTAAATTTAAGTATTAATAATATTCAGAAAAGGTTGTTGAGTGGCATATACTTATAGATATAGATTTACATATTTCTTTAATAATATATTATGAAATACTGATAATTCTATAACCTTTTTCTCTTAACTAATTGTAGCAAGATAAGACTGAAAGTCTTATAAACATAAATTATCAAATAAAATGTTCAAGAAAAATATGGGTCTTCTTCCATCTCCTCTCTTCCCACTCTTCCTCTTAGCTAAAGAAAATGAAATAAAGAATTAAATAATAAAACATTGGATTTAAAGAATTTGTTTAATTCAGTTCATAGTTAACAAGTTATAATACTTTTATTCAACTCACTTTTAAAGTGATTTAATATGTCACATTTTTATTCTTGGCAGGAACTAATTCCAGAGTTCTATTACCTACCGGAAATGTTTGTCAACAGTAATGGATACAATCTCGGGGTCAGAGAAGATGAAATTGTGGTAAATGATGTTGGTCTCCCCCCTTGGGCCAAAAAACCTGAAGACTTTGTGCGGATCAACAGGATGGTAAGAGAGATTTTGTTTTTGCTTGAGCAGTCATCGAAAAGTAAAAATAGTCTGTTGTTTGATTTTGTTCCTGACTATTTAACAAATTGTCATTTAATATCTATAAATACAAGGTGAAAATTTTAAGAAAAAAAGGGAAGCATTTACTATTGTCTTTTGACATCGTTCTTTATTGTGGAGCGGATTTTCCTTTCATGAAGACTAATCAAGGAATGGTAATTTAGTTATCTTTGCTCCTTTAGGAAAAGATAATCAGATGAGCATCTGTTGACTAATATAAGATATCTAAAATGCTTGAAGTAAATGTCTATTTTTTATTTTTGTCTACTGGCTAAGTCTATACTCTTTTTTCACTCATAAAATACTCAAAAGCAAATATTTACACTTAGAGCATATTTGCATGCAGGAACTGATAAGCTATAAAACATACCTTAAAATATAACATACGTGTCTTTAAGAGAACATCTAGTAAACATTCATAGATTGAAAATATCATTACTTTTTAAATCTATATGACAGATGTCTGGGTATTCAGATAGAAAATGTATAAATAGGAAAAAAGTGTATAAATATAATTTTTGCATGTGGGAATTTTATAGATTTTTATATATTTTTATCCATTATTTAAGGAGAGTTTAATCTCAATGTGGTTATGATATATGGAAATGAACCACTTTACCAAACAATCTCCCTAGTGTACTATTATTCTTAGTAAAGTGAGGAATTATACCAAGAAAGCCAGTGACTCAAAAAATATATATATATTTTTTAATTTATATATATCATATATACTTCATAATTTATATATATATGTACTTTTTAATTTATTTAAGTTTATGTATTTATTTTGAGAGAAACAAGGGAAACATGAGTAGGGGAGGGGCAGCAAGAGAAGGAGAGAGAATCCCATGCAGGCTCTGTGCTGTCAGTGCAGAGCCCTGCGGCAGGCTTGAACTCACAAAACCATGAGATCATGACCTGAGCAGAAACTAAAGAGTCGGATGCTTAACTGACTGAGCCTGGGTTCACAAAATATTTTTTTAACCCTGTTTCATTCACTCACTCCTAATTTTTTTCCAGCTGTCTTATAAATGTATTTTTTTTACACCTTTTTATATGAATCAGAATCCAAACAAAGTCCACATTTTCAATGGAGTTCCCCTATTCTTTAGTCCTTTCTCTTGGTAAGATTTACATAATTTACATACGTCACACAGATAAATTACTATGAAGTTCACCCATGTAACGTAAAAAAATAAATGGATTTTAATTTTTTTACAGAGTTGTGTAAACATCACAATCAATTATGAACATTTTTATTACCCCATAAGGAAACCCAGTACCTGCAGTATCTTCTAACATTTTCCCCAGTCAGCCCTGTACACCACTAACCTACTTTCTGTCTCTCACATTTATTTATTCTGGACATTTCACATAAACGGGGTCATAATATATGTGGTTCCTGCCTCTACCCCCTGATTTTGTCTCTCTCTCTCTCTCTCTCTCTCTCTCTCTCTGTTTTGTTTTGTTTTGTTTCATTTTGTGGACTTCACTCTCAGTCACTCCCCTCAATCTTGGAGCTATATTTTCTGTCTTTAAGAAATATTTTCCTGGGGCTCCTGGGTGGCTCAATCCGTTAAATATCCAACCTCAGCTCAGGTCATGATTTTGCAGTTCATGGGTTCGAGCTCCGCATTGGGCTGTGTGCCTGGAGCCTGCTTCAGATTCTGCTTCCCTCTTTCTCTGCCCCTCCCCAGCTCGCACTCTTTTCTCTCTTTCACACAAAAATAAAAGAAAATGTTAAAAATTGTTTTTAAAAAGAAATATTTTACTTTTGGGGTGCCTCGTAGCTCAGTTGGTTAAGCATCCAACTCTTGATTTTAGCTCAGGTCATGATCTCACAGTTCATAAGTTCGAACCCCATGCCCGGCTCAGCACTGCTGGTGCAGAGCCTGATTGGGATTCTCTCTCTCTTCCTTTCTGCCCTTCCCCTGCTCTCTCTCGCTCTCTCTCTCTCTCTCTCTCTCTCTCCCAAATAACTTAAAATAAATATTTTACTTTTAATATATTTTATTTTAGAAAACTGTTGCTGATGTGGTATGCCTGTGTTTAAAAGTAGCGTGTACATAATCTGAAATCTGGTCTTTGAGGGAAATCATGTATTGCATAACTTGTAGGTGTGATATCTCTCATTTTTCAACCTATAAGTTGGTACTTCCAGATACATGGGGTTATTTCATGCTTCCTCCTTGAATAACAGATTATTTCTTCATTTTATATTTTTGAATGTGAAGGATTTATATGTCCATAGTGCATTATATTTCTAAACCCTATACTTATTTTTAGGATTGGTCATCCATTTCCATACTACTCATGCATACTTGAATGCCACCTGTAATGTCAGTGTACGGATACCAGACCCACAAATTCAACCCTACAAACTGGCTACATATCAGTAGCTCTGTCACAGGATTCCACTGTATTTTTGTGAAGCCCAGAACTGTGCCTGACACAAAGTATTTTGTCAGGAAGTATTTCCTGAGTGAATGGTTGAATCATGTAGGAGTAATAATTTCAATGATTTCAATATGTTGCTAGTTATGTCCAAACTAGTGAAACTGAATAACTCCTTCATTCAGGCAAATAAAGTAGCCAAAAGTTTTTGGACCAGATTTTTCTCTTGTTCACACGATTGCACCCAACTGATTAAACAGAACTTTTCATGTGGGTGCTAATAATAAATACCATATTGAAAAGAGTATGACTTAGAGTTTAATAAACTCCTGCTCTTAAACCTGGGCTCTACCGTTTACTCGCTTCATTGCCCTGGGTCAATGGTGAAGCATCTGTGGTCCTCACATTTCTCACCTGGGAAATGTGGATAAGTACTTTATAAATGTTTTTTTTAATCATTATCATAAAATTCATTTGCTTTCAGTGTACAATTGAATGATTTTAGTAAATTTATGGAGTTGTATGACCATCACCATGATCTAATGTTAGAACATATCCATCATCCCAGAGAGATCCTGTGACTGCTTTCAGTCACGCTCTATAGCCACCTCCAGCCCCAGGCTACCATTTATCTGTTTTCTATCTCCATAGGTTTGCCTTTTCTGGACATTTTGTATAAATGGAACTGGTTAATATGTGTTCTTTTGTGTTTGACTTCTTTCACTTAGCATAGTTTTTGAGATTAATCCATGTTGCAGTACTTATCAGAACTCTGTCCTTTTTCATAATGATATTCCATGTTTTGTTGATCCATTTATCAGCTGTTGAACATTTGGGGTTATTTCCATTTTGGGGCTGTTATAAATAATGCCACTATGAATGTTCCCATACCAGCCTCTACATGGACACATGTTTTCAATTGCTTTGGGGTATATGCCTAGAGCAGAATTGTTGGGTCATGGTAAATTTATGTTTAACCTTTTAAGAAATTACCTATTTTGCAAAGTGACTCTACCTTCTTACGTTCCACTAACAATCGATGACTGTTTCAGTTCATCCATATCTTTACCAACACTTGTTATTGCCTGTTTTTTATTACAACCATTCTAGTGGGTGTGAAATAAAATCTAATTATAGATTAATTTCCATCTTTTTAGTGACTAGCAATGTTGAGTGTCTCTTCGTGTCCTTTTTAGATGCTAGAACATCTTACATATATTTTAGTACAACATTAAGTAGTGACTACCTTTGTGTTCCTCATTAGTGAAATGTCCACAGAATTAATAATTTTATTAATGATATACCTAATTGAAAAAGAAACGGCAGCTGTGCTTCTAAAAGCAAATCCTCAAGGCAGCATCATACACAGAATTTACTGAATAGAGGGAAAGATCATTATTATGAATAAGAAATCATCAGGTAACTAGTATTGATATAAACTAAGTAAGCAAGACCACTCTTGACTAACTTTGCATAAAAAGTGTGAGGCTACATTCATCTAATATGATGGGTAGTAATATAATCCAACTAAATAAACATTCCAGATAAGTTTCTATATTTTTATAGTGAAAACGATTTAGGAGATTTGTTATTTTTATAAACTTTATCACTCCTTGGTTCCCTATCCTTTTATACAAAAGAGGAAACTTCTCTTTATTATCATGAGTACCTATTATTATTCTATAAAGGATATAATTCTATGTTCTTTTTTTATTTTCTCTTTAAGTTGTGAGCTATCAGCACACTTCCCTTTATAGCCATACCGATTAGAAATTGTTGTTTAAAAATCTCCTCTAGTCTGCAAAACCAGTTAATCAAATGTATCAAAGTCTTACAGTAAATGAGTCAGTCAAGTACTAATTGAGGGCCTGGAGGAAATGTAAATTTTGTAGCTTTGTAAGAGTGACTGTATCTTCTGCCTCAGGTTTCATTGGTCCTTGTCTGATCACTTCCAGTTTAGGAGGGTACTGAAACATGAAGTGACAAAACTGTATCTTTAGTAAGTGGAATGTTATTATACACAGTACCCAGTTTGCACCCCTCCTGAGAGCTATACGGCTAGCCTACGGCATTCTCCTGACTTCCCTGGTGTAGCTGCTCACGTGATTTTCTCTACTGTCCTCATTCTAAGACTTACTGCTCACAACTGCTGCAAATCAGGTTGTATATACACTAATCTTAGTCACGTTACCGCACAGCCCAGTGATGCTCCTGAGTCATCCCCAGCATGAAGGTTGACCAAGAGGCAATAATGGCAATGATAGTCCTTATACCCTGTGCTATTTTTAGAGTGTTTATTCTTTGTCAGATACTGTGCCAGAGCTTCAGGTACATTATTCGTTTAATCCTCAAAAAGGCTTTTAGGAATTATCCTGAAACCCGGAGAGGTAAATGACCTTGCCCCAGATATCACCTACTTATCAAAGTGGCAGTGTTCTTATCCACAGTGCTCAGGATAAAATGATGCTTTAAGGAGCTGTGGAAAGGGGGAAGGGAAGGGAGAAGGAAAAGAGATGCGTCTTCTAACAAGAAGCCAGTATGTTGGGGTCAGTGGAAGAAAAGAAAGAAATGAGTGAGAATTGAACCAAAACTAGCAGGATGTTCTAACCCCAACAGCCATGTATGTAGACCTGACTTTCTGAGATCTCATTTCTACCTCTTTCTCCCCCAGCCCTTACCCTGTAAGGCTCCCTTCCCAGCTGAGAAGACCTCTGCTTAAAGCTAAGGAAGCCTCAGGTCCAACTGCCTAGCCATTTTGAGAGGAAGAATATTCTTTAACTCTGAAGATGGAGAAGATTTAAATTTTAGAGCCACACACAGGATTTTCAAGCTGGAACACATCTTTATTTCAATAAGGAGAGGGAGACCCAGAAAGGCTCCATGACTCACCTAAGGTCTTAACCCAAGGGATTTTTCTAACTGGAACTCTGAATGTCATGTCCCCTTGACCCACTGATAGTCTCTAAAATGTCAGCTGTATGCTGAATTAAATATGGCTTTATAGATCGACTTGAGAACCAAAGCAGATTAGACTAATACTGTTTCCACTGCAATATCAGTTCCAAACACCACATTATAAAGGAACTTTGGAATAGGATTTATTTGTTATTTGCAAACTATGTCTATGCATGGAAGACAGCCAAGCACCTAATTTTGACTGAGACTTAAAATTGAGTTTTAATTTAATTATTTAATTGAATTGTTCATGTGATCACCAAATAAGATTTTTTTTTAAATCTCTTTTCCCTAGAAATACCTGATTCTCACCAAATGGTTTCATATCATTTGGGTGTTAAGAGAATTAGGATTATTCATCAAAGAGAATTAGGATTTTTCATTGAAAGATATAGCCCAAGGGCATCTGGGAGACTCAGTAGGTTAAGCGTCCAACTCTTCATTTTGGCTCAGGTCATGATCTCACAGTTCGTGAGTTCGAGCCCTGAGTCCAGCTCCACAGTGCAGAGCCTGCTTGGAATTCTCTCTCTCTCTCTCTCTCTCTCTCTCTCTCTCTCTCTCTCTGCCTCCCTCCACCACTCACACATACACATGCTCTATCTCTCTCTCTCAAGAATATATAAATACATTTTTTAAAAACTTAAAAAAAAAGAAAAATATAGCTTGAGAACTGATTGTACATTGTAAAGACGAGTTAAACTCTAAAATAGATTTTCCCTCTTACTCCAAGAAAGAACAAAATTTATAAACTTTGGGTAATATTTTATATTTATAATTGCTCAGAGTACTTCTGTTGCATATAAATAAAATAGAAGAAATAGTTTAATCGTGATCCTAAACTTACCAGTTCCTATAATTAATTACCTAACTTCTGTTTACATACCTCTTTTATCTTGTCTTTCTATCAGCTCAAGTGCTGCTGAGGAAACTTTCAAACAAAATTTAGTTCTTCTTTAAAATAAATCTCACTATTTACTATCAACATAAGTATGTATTTAACAAGCCACAAATGTGTCATGAAGCCAAGTGCATACAACATACTAGGAACTATAAAGATTGCATATAATATAGTGAATTAACTGTCCCTCAAAGATTTACTTACACATTGAAAACAATTAAGTTTTACGACTGACTAAAATATGAGGGATAAATACTTGTGCATTTCTGAAAATAATCATAAAACATTTTCAGAAATGCATAGTACTTTTTTGCAGTTATTTTTAAAATTGAGATATAATTGACATAATGTATTATTATTTATATATTATATATTACATTTTTATTATGACAAGTTCAAACTTGTTTTTGTGAAGAGGTAAAAGAAGCACTGGGGATTTTCTTTATTCTAAGCCAAATTCCTGTTATCTTGTAGCCATGAATGACTCAGGTTAAGACTTTTGAACTAAATCTTGACTCCATGGAGTGAAAGGCTTTACACAAAATTCTGCATGTTTGGGAAAACCAAACTGGCCCTGTCTTGGTTCTCTGCAGCACCAGAATGCAGTGCCCGTATGTAGGACATGCCCGCTAGCACAGAACAGGTGGCCCGGGAAGTATTTATTCTTCCAGGGACCTTGCAGAATAGTAAGGGAAAGCTACCATGGTGCCAACAAGGTTCTGCATCCATAGCCACCACTCTTGGTTGTATTGGAATTAAAGCTAGTGTCATGCTAAGCAAAATAAGCCAGGCAGAGAAGGACAGATACCATATGTTTGCACTCATAGGTCTAACAGGAGAACAGGAGAAACCTAATGGAGGACCAGGGGGAGGGGAAGGGGGAAAGAGAGTTGGGGAGAGAGAGGGCTGCAAAACTTGAGAGACTATTGAATACTGAAAATGAACTGAGGGTTGAAGGGGAAGGGGGAGGGGGGAAAAGAGGTGGTGGTGATGGAGGAGGGCACTTGTGGGGAAGAGCACTGGGTGTCCTGTGGAAACCAACTTGACAATAAACTATATAATAATAATAATAATAATAAAAAAACAAAGTTACCTGCCATAAAAAAAGAATTAAAACTAACAGGCAGCCAGAGAGTGCCGCCTCCTAGAAGAACAGCCCTAGATGTTAAAGTGAGTGAAAGAAGTCTTCTGAAAAGTAGCGTGTGTCTGCTGTCCTTCCTCAGTGTCCCCTGCACTGCTTTCCGTTAGCTTGCACTTTTTCTTCACAGTATCTTGTTCTTAGTTGACTTTGCTCCAGCTTTGGGGCAGTTTCCCCAGGTCCTGATGGGAAATGATCACACTGATGTCATGCAGAAAGAATGTCAGGCATCTCTGTTAACAGTAGGAAATTTAATCCATCTTGTGCATCTCTCTCCCTCTCTCTCTCGCTCGCTCGCTCGCTCGCTCACTGAAGGAATGGTAATTGGATGAGTATTTCCCTCATATATAAAGCCTGAGTTGTAACAGAAAATATGGAAGGTTTAAATTTTCCACAAATTCCATGAACACAGCCCTCATTCTTTTATATTGTTTTGTAACATTAAAAGTTTCTGACTTTGCACCAGCTGGATAGCTCATGGAGGATTTCGTTCTTATGAAATAGGTTTAGAGAAAATGTGCTCCCGTATACTAATAATTTGGGCTGGGATTATCTTCAGTTATTTGAAGGAGTTCTTTGTAATCAGCCTACAGTATAAAATGAAAATGTCATCTACCCCAGAGAAATGACATTCAGAGTGGTAGAAACATTCATTTCCTTGTATGGATTAGTATTCTGTATCCATGAGCATCCCCTCCTTCTTCTTTCAAGATGTCATTCAGAAATTCAAGGCAAAGAAGACAAAAGTAACATTATACAAAGGGATGATATCATTGATCATAAATCAGTTTTATTACCTCACGGCAGCAATTTGATGCATTTGTAGAAATTTTTAAATGAAACAGTACTTTGATTTTTCAGGATGTATTTTTTTAGTTAATTGGTGTTCTAGTTATGGGAATTAATGCATATAATGAAGTAGAGCTGTTTTTACCTTGTAAATATAGTGACAAGGATTGTGCTTTACCAAACTGTGAAATTCAAAATTTGGCCTCATTGGAAAAGCTAGGAAAGTGATATGGACACGTTGAGTAGACATTTCAATAAATCCTAAGTGCATTGAGTTCGTACATCAAGAATTGGTTTAATTTGCCCATACCCAGAGAGGCTGATTACAACCAGCTCACTCATGAAACATTAATAAAGCACAGTGTTCAGTTCTAACATGATTAGAATCTGACCTCTCCGCAAAGGACAGAAATAGAAAGTATCTCTGATAACATTACCCTAATGCTGGGTTCATCAATCATAATCTGCCCTTTTTTAAAATTTGTTTTAGAAAAAGGCCTTTCACGGATATGCACTGATAACCTCATCCCTCCCTCAGCCCAGCAGGTCCCTGGTGCGCCTGCACCACATGTGGACTGTTCTCAGTCTGAGCGGCAGAGCACAGTGCACTGAGGCAGAGAAAGCAGAACTGGATGTCGTTTCGCTTTTGCTGTGTTACCTCCTTTATAAGATCTTCATATTTTAAAGAAAAAAGTCTCTTTTTGATAGGTAACAGTTTGCATTTGGAGTATTTTTTTATGCCAAAAAAAAAAAAAAAGACCCACATCCTGCTCAAAAAAGAATTTTCAGTAAATGAGAATTTTTGGAGGTGTTTTGCAGCAACTCAGAATACTGACGTAGATACCTTGTGCTTGCACGCATGCTCTGGCCCCTGCTAGCTGTGACACCTTGGACAAATAAGGCACCTTGATCTCCTGGAATTTCAGTGTCCTCTTTCTGTCTGTAACTGGGGATCTGTCTATTCCGTAAATCTTCACCGAGAGCCAGCACTATGGAAAACACAAAGAATCATTGAACATGGATCCTACTCCAAAGAAAGCTGAAGTAGTCATTGTGGGCCTCTTACACAGTTCATATGGCTCCAGGCTCTGGAAACACTATCATGAGCAACACAGCGAATGGCCTTTAGGAGCCCCCACTCTAGTTAGGAACACAGACAAGTAAATGTGCAGTCACAGCAAATGCTGATAGAGGCTGTCATCCATTCTTCAACAGATAATTACTGAGTTTTCCAGATGCTGTTTCATGCGGTTTGAATATACCACTGAAACAAAGATCCTTGCCCTCATAGAGCTTACTGTTGATCAAAGGCAGACTGACAACAAAATAGTAAAGAAATAAGTAAAATATGTAGCATGTTAGAAAGTAATGAATAGTAGGGAAAAAAAAGAGGCAGTGGAAGGTAAGGGGATCAGGAACACACGGGTGGGTGGTCAGGGTCCCCTCACTGTGAAAGTGAGATTTGCGTTAAGACCGGAAGCGGGTGAGGGAGTGGACCAAGTGACTGGGGAAAGACCGGTTCAGGCAGAAGGACCACCTGGAGCAAAGGCTCTGTGGCAGGGATGTGCTTCCCTTGGAAGCCAACGAGCCAGGGTGGAGTGAGCAGAGGGCGCCTAGTACAAACTGAGCAGCAGGGAGGCCAGATCACAGAAGGCCTGGAAGGCCGTGGTAAGCACCTTGCATTTTTACCCTGAGGGACATGGAAAGCCATCACAGGGCTTTGAGCAGAAGAGTGCCATGATCCTACTTACGTTTTGAAAGGATTGTTCTGGCTGTAGTATTGGGAGTGAACTGTTGAGACACAGGGTAGAATCAGGCATATCTGTTAGCAGGTATTGTGAGAAATGATGGTGGCTTGGACCAGGGTGGTAACAGTGAAGGTAGTAAGAAATTAATCAGTTCTGTGTGGTTTCTTTTTTAATGGTTTTGTTTTTATTTTTTAATTTTTATTAGAGAGAGAGAGAGAGAGAAAAAACGTGAGTTTGGGAGGGGGCAGAGTTATAGAAAGAATCTTAAGCAGGCTCCATTCTGAGCTTGGGCTCCAATCCCACAACCGTGGGATCATGACCTGATGAAATTAGGAGTCAGATGCTTGACCTACTGAGCCGCCCAGATGCCCCAGTTGGGTATATTTTAAAGTTGGAGCAGGCAGTCTCTTTCTGCAGTTTCCTATCTGCACCTTCCTTTCTGCACCTTCCAGTGACCATTTTCTCTCTGATATCTCTAGTCTTACAGAGGCAAGTAAATGGTAGGAGGGACAGGTGTGTAGAGTGGTGATGGAAGGAGCAGCAGAAATGGGCTGGGGTAGAACATTTAGTGCCTGTTGTCAGCATAGAGTTTGAGCAGCAGGCAAAGCCTAAGTTGACATGTTTATCTCCCACTAGATTGTGATATTTTTGAGGACATGGAATGCTTATTCATCTATATATCCTCCAAAGCTACTTTGTAGTATAGGGTAGGTGGTCAGTAATTTGGGACTGGAGAGAGAGTAGATATTTTCACATTGCTTATTTGCATTTCAATGGGACATACCCCTGGTGATCAGAGCTTTTTTCTTGTTTACCATAGTATCTCTGGGGCCTAGAATAACTGCCTGGCACATAACAGATGCTCCATATTGAATGGATGATGGATGGATGAATGAATGAATGAATGAATGAATGGCTGTTGCCTATGTTTGAAATCCTCTTCCCCTGTCTTTGTAGTTCATTTACTCATTGTAGTCCTCAATTATCACAGACTCAAGGAAGCCTTCTGTCACCATCTCCTCTAAATAGCAACCCCTTCCCCATCCATGTATTCGCCTTAACTTTCTTTCCTACCTTTCTCTTTTCTTTAGCACTTACTACCTCCTGGCGTACTCTGTATCTTACTAATTATCTGGGCGGGGTGGGGGGTGTCAATCTCCTCCCACTTTGGTGTAAACACTGCAGAGCAGTGTTTTCTTTTATTCACTGCTATAATCCTAAAAGCTAGAATATTGTCAGCTCATAGCAGATGGTCCGTCGATGATTGTTGAATGAATGAATGAGCTCCTTTCCCACTCCTGACATTTTTTCCTTCTTGTCACCAACACATCTTTCCCATTGCTTAATTAACCAATAATATTTATCAGATACTTTTATACTTTTAATGTTAGGTTAGGAGCTATGGCAAATGGAAAAGAAGCATTAGATATGATCCCTATTTTCAAAATGCTTATATTCTAATATATACAGTATTGCAAGTTTGAAACAAGTGCTAATTGGCAATAACCCCATTTGTTTGTATAGCACTTTCCAATTTATATGCAAATTGATTTTCACAAGTAAATGTGTATACATTATCTTACTCCGTTAAACAGGAGGGTACAGATTTCAAGTGTCATAGAAATTCATAGAAGAATTCATAGAGTGTGAGCTGGAGAACTCAGAAAACAAACACTGCACTCGAGTAAGAAGAAGGATAAAGAAGCAAGGAGAATGAAATGCTTTCATCTTAAGGAGAAAGGAGCCACAGAGGCTCAGAGGTTGACTATATGCAAAAGCTCAAAGTATCAGCTATTAGTGCATGGAGCTGTGAATTGCCTGTACTTCTTAGAGCCAAGAATCGTATCAGGAAGTCTTGAGGAGGAGGAGTGGAAGCCATGGAGGGATCAAGATTTGAGAGGCCTCAGGGGTCAGGTATAGTTTACCCTACCTGTGTTTTGCTGGGAGGAACCTTAGAAGACTTGAGATAGAGGATGACCATAGGAGCAAGATGGTTCCGGAAGTCTATTTCCCCAGCAGGGTGCTAGACAAGTTCGATTAGAGAAACAGGTTGAGGACTATTGCAGTCGCCCATGTGGAGAGCAGTGAGAGCTAAGACCAGTGTGGGGTGAGTGGGAAGGGAAAAGGACCCTCTGTATATGTCCAGTAAGCAATTAAGTAAGAGAATAATTTAAGTCCCCCGGAGAAGAAGTAGCTCCATGATTTCTGATTGTCCAATTGACTATATGCAACTCTCTTTAGAGAATTTTTTCAATATCAGAAGCAGATTTTTGAGGCAATAAGAGAAGGGACTTGGAAATATTCTTGCTCTAATCTAGAAGAGGAGTTGGAAATTCAATATTCTTAACTAAAAGAAATCAGGAGAAATATATATTCTTTCCTCAGAGTTAATTCCACTAGCCTAGTTTCCTTTTTTGTAAATTTCAGAGACACTTTATCCTAAACCTGCTGGAGAAAGACTTCTCTAGCAACTAATACCCATGGGACAATATGGAAATTAGAATTAGGTAACTATTATCCATCTAAGAGATATCCTCTATGGTTTAAATCTCACTCCTTTTTTCCTTCCTCCCAGATCCCCAGGGCAGAATTATGGATTGGGAATTGGTTTATCTAGGCTTAAAGCAATTGCTTCTGCTTTTAGATATGCAAGTAGAGGGTAAAGCAAGCTATTAAGACCATTATAACCCTAATAGCTTAGTAATCAAGTATTTCTGTATATTTTTCCATTGTAAGTATTTGCAACAAAATCTTGTTTCAGAGTCCAAAATTGGCTTATGAAAGAAAACGTAGTTCTGTAAGGAACAAATAAGCAGATAGCATGTATTTAATAACAGATTGATATACTTTTTAGAGTACAGTTAAGTCTCAGTGTCAGACTTCAGCTTTAGAATGGTCTTTATGCTTTCATTATGGGCTATCTAAAACTTGATTCTTAGGTATGCATGTGATTTAGAACCAGAGTTGACTTTTAGATGTTCTAACTGGATTTTCTTTTCTCTCTGCACGGTGATCAGCAAGACAGACGATGTAGAAGACAGTTTATAAGACTGATGTCTAAGACAGACAATGTATTCAGCATATAATGTGTAACACTATCTGTTGATTCTGCTACCTTATTGTTTCTTCATTGTCTAATTTTTAATTGCCCCCATAAAAACCTGAGGCAAAATTATTTGAACAATTAATTTTCCATTAATTCATTTGCTGCCTTTCTAGCATGTAGACTAGGATAGGATAAATAATTAACTATAGACTTTAATTGAATTAAAGAGTATCAGAAAATTAAAAAATTTAAAATATATATGAAGATTGTTAAAACAAGGGCGCTTGGGTGGCTCAGTGGGTTAAGCATCCGACTTCAGCTTAGGTCATAATCTCAGGGTACTTGGGTTCGAGCCCTGCATCAGGCTCTGTGCTGACAGCTTGGAGCCTGGAGCCTGCTTCTTATTCTTTGTCTGCCCCTCTCCTGCTATCTCTCTCTCTCTCTCTCTCTCTCTCTCTCTCTCTCTCCCTCAAAAATGAATAAACACTTAAATATGTTTTTAAAAAGATTGTTAGACACAAATATGACATAATAATTTTTTAAATGAGATGAAACAAATATCGAGAAAAATATATAAAATGTTGAAATTAGCACCAAAAGAAATTGAGACTTAAAAGTCTTAAAGAAATGTAAATGATAATATCTTCCCTTCTCCAAATTATCCCAGGCCATATTATTTTACAGATAAATTCTACCAGATTTTCAAGGGATAATAAAGTCACTTCTTAGGAAGTTGTTGCAGAAAGTGGCAAGCCAGCCATCCATGAGGCTGTGTGATCTTGATTCCACAAGTAGCTAAAGGGAGAAAAAAGAATAAAGAAACAGGGCTATTTCATGTATAGATATAACTACAAAAATTCTAAAACAAATATCTAACAACCCAACAATTAAATATATAATGTGTGTCAGATCAAGAAGACTAATCCTTCAAGATTAGGAACAAGACAAAGATGTTCCGTTTCGCCACTGTTGTTTAATGTAGTCCCCAAGTTGAGAACAGTTCTGTAAGGAACAATAAAGAAGCTACAGGGTGCCTGGGTGGGTCCACAGGTTAAGCATCTGACTTTGGCTTAGGTCATGATCTCACAGTTTTTGAGTGTGAACCCCACATCTGGTGAGCTCGAGCCCCATGTCAGGTGAGCCCCACTTCTCTCCCTCCCTCTCCCGCCCTCTGTGTCTCTTGCTCACTTGCATCCTCTCTCTCTATCTCTCAAAAAAAAAAAAAAAGAAAAAGAAGTTATAGGTATAACTAATTGCCACAAACGAAATCAACTTCTAAAAATCAATGGCATTTTTTTGCATCATCAGTAACCAAATATGAAATAGAATTTTAGAAATGTTATAGTTGCATCAAAGCTTATAGACTATCTGAGAATTCTCACATCCTTTATGGAGAAAATATTAATTTTTAACTCAAATAAAATACATAGAAAATAATCTGTATAAGTAAAGAGACATTCTGGACCTTGAATGGGAAAGCTTAGTACCAATTTTCCAAATTACTCCATAAATTTATTGATGTATCACAATTATTTTGATGTATCTATGTGCACTTATTATAAAAGTTACAAGGGAGAATAAAGGTCCAGAAATAGCTGCATTAACTCTGAGAAAGAAGAATAAGTCCACCAAATATAAAGATATATGAGAAATGAAGATAATTAAGGTAACAATAGAAACAAAAAGAATGGAATGAGCTGGAGACTCACACATATCCAGAGAAGAGAGAGAAGGGAGGAAGGACAAAGGGAGGAAAGAAAGGAGAGAAAAAAAGAAAGAGGAACTTGAAACCCTTATATTGGTTCTAAAAACTTGGCTGCTGATTGTATTGCTTTCTCCAAGTCGATTATCATACGTGTAAACACTGGCAGTTTTATGTCTTTGTTTCAAATATACACACACTAAAGATGACATTACAGACCACTGAGGAAAGGTGTGTTTGTTTAAGAGATAGTATTGGAAAAACTGACTGACTTACTATAAAACAAAAATAATATGGATTCTGACTTAATACTACATATGAATGAAAGTAGACTCTAGGTGGATTAAAGATCAATATATGAAAAATAAAGCCATAAATATAAAGCTAATACATCAAAATTATAGAAAGTTATCTTTGTAACTTCAGATCAAAATCCCAAGAGCATAAAAAGAAAAACTATTTGATTATCTCAAAATTAGGAATTTCTGTTCAACAAAGAACAATATGGATAAAGTTCATGGACATGTGATATTTGGGAGAATTCATTTGCAATGTTTAAAACCAACAAGGAACTATTATCCTAAATATGTCAAGAACTTTTGCAAAGTAACAGCATAAAGATAGGAACTTTTATAAAAATATGAGCAAAGAGTGTGAACAAGAAATTTACAAAAGAGGAAACCCAAAAGGTCAACAAGCATATTAAAAAGATGTCAAATTCCCTTATAATTAGAGGAATACAAATGAAGCAAAAATGAGATATTGTTTCATACCTATTACACTGGCTAAATTAGAAACCCAGATAATATCAAGATTCAGTGGGGATGTGGACATATAGAACCCTTCATGCACCGCTGGAGGGAGTGAAGCCAGCCAACCATTGTGAAGAGCATTGCAGACTAATGACTGCTGAGTGATTGAGCTTCTGCACATCCACCATGGCTACATAACAGTCCTATTCCAAATTATGAGGCCTGAAGAAATTCTTAGATCCCAAAGGAGATGCAAAAGTGGACATTTATCATGGCATTGTATCTTGGGGAGTTAGAGGCAGTCTAATGCTCACTGCTGGGGGGGGAGTTCTGTGCAGCCATTAGAATCAATGAACTATCAGGGCATCTGGGTGTCTCAGTTGGTTAAATGCCCAACTCTTGATTTTAGCTCAGGTCTTGATCTCATGGTTCATGAGTTCAAGCCCTGCTTCAGGCTGACAGTAAGGAACCTGCATGGGATTCTCTCTCTCTCTCCTTCTCTCTTTGCCCCATCCCTCCCTTCTCTCTCTCTCTCTCTCAAAATAAATAAATAAACTTTAAGAAAAATCTTTTAAAAAAAATAGGAACAATGGAGTACCTATACATACAGTGACATAATCTTACATAATCTTAAAAAGCAATGCTAGGGGCGCCTGGGTGGCTCAGTTGGTTAAGCCTCCGACTTCAGCTCAGGTCAGATCTCACATTCGTGGGTTCGAGCCCCACATCAGGCTCTGTGCTGACAGCCAGCTCAGAGCCTGGAACCTGCTTCTGGTTCTGTGTCTCCTCCTCTCTCTGCCCCTCCCCCTCTCATGCTCTGTCTCTCTCTGTATAAAAAATAATTTAAAAAATTTTTTAAAAATTATTAAAAAAAAAAAGCAATGCTAAGTGGAAAACAGTAAGAAACTACATGAAATACATAACTCTGTATGATACTTCTGAATCAAAATACATACACAAATAATGAGTAATGTTTTATAAAAACACATGCAAACAAAAGGTGAAACATCAAAACACGTTACAGATGTTGCCTCTGGTGGAGGAGAGAAATGAAAGTAGTGGATAGAGATAAAAAAGAATGCATTTTAAAAATTCAAATTAGTGAAAAATAATCATTCCTTTCACCTCTCATGTCTGCATTAGGCATTTTATTCAATAATTGCTTTACTCTAACATAATAATAAATTTCATCAATCCTTTCCAAATATGTTATTAAGATTTATTTGAAATTGTTGCTGCTTAACTGATTATGTGATAATATTGGGAGAATCTTCCTTTAAATAATCTGATTTCACTACTATTTTGAATTCCTGTGAATACATTTGGACAATAGCTACTCTGTAACTTTTTGTTTTTCATCCTTCTCATTTATTGCACCAGGCACTGAAAACTTACTAAATAATTAGACTGAGTTTTTTCTTAACTAACTAGTTACACTCCACTTATAGAATCATTTGTACACATTGACCAAAGCAACATTAATGACATAACCAATATAGAATATCCAACTTCATTCTTGTATTTTAATCGCCTTCCCTGTGCTCTAGTTTGAACTATATTATATCAAGACCACTAAAATACAGAATATAAAAATCCTGTTTAGTTTTAGTACAGAAATTACCCTTTAATAAAGTCTAATTGTTATATTTCCAAATGAGAAACATGGACAATAATTGGCTTAAGGAAAGGACCAATGCTTTTGAAAGAAATAAGTGAAGAAGAAGTTGAGGAGAATAAAATTAGTAGTAAAATGTGATCACAGGAAAAATTGGAAAGTATCATTCCGATATTTTATAGATTAAAAAAATGAAATGTAATTATCAGAGGGCTAATTTAAGAAATCATTTATTAACTGAGTGAATCCAAATTGGTGTCAGCACCTTAGAAATCAGGGTCATGAAGCCAGAGAATGACTTCATCCACATCATTAGTTACAGCTGTAATTTAGAAAATTATTTAATATGGCTGCACTTAGTTGAAATTTCAGAAGCTAGTTCTACAGATTTTGTTCATGTTGCTGAAATCGGTGTGCTCTTAAAATCAATAAGAAATTGATGGCAGGAGAAATCCGTGGGTGAGAGGCTTAGTGGCTGTCAGCTTGTCCCTGCTAGTGTCGCAGGTGTGAACACAATTCCGCGCCTACATGTCCCAATACCTCCAGAAGGCTTATGATGGTTTCTTAGGGAATGACAGGGCCTTCTTTTTATTCTGACCCTCTATGGAAGCTTAGTATGGTCACTGGTTGTCATTAATTTGCATTCATTTCCTGCTAGCTAGCAAACATCTAAAATCGCCTAGGGATTCCTAACCTGTATAAAACCAAGACTCATTTGTAGCAGCAGGAAGGCGTCCCCTTTAGTGGGGCAAGAGGTAAATTTGAAGACCTTAGGCAGGAAAATAAAGTGTATATCGATGCATTTCTAATAAAATTGTTGCATTTTAAACTAATGTTTAAAAAATTAGAAATGAAATTATTGTAAAATTAGAACAGGTACTTCAATTTATTTTTGTTTTAAACATGAATGTGGCTTTTTAAGGAAAGTTAAGCATTTTAAAAAGAGAACGTTTTCATTCAGGTCTGAGTTTTACCGGAGGTTATATGTTGCCATTTCTAGGAGTAGGACATCTAATACATAGTGATAAAGTGTAGTAATGCAAAGAGCATATTGTATGCCTTTGTATAGAATATATCAAAGTAAGAAAAAGGGAGATTAGCTAAGTTCGTACTGTCTCTTATGTCTTTCTTGACTCCTTACAGGCCCTGGAAAGCGAATTTGTTTCTTGCCAACTGCATCAGTGGATTGACCTCATATTTGGCTATAAACAGCGAGGACCAGAAGCAGTCCGTGCTCTGAACGTGTTCCACTACTTAACCTATGAAGGCTCCGTAAATCTGGATAGTATCGCTGACCCTGTGCTCAGGGAGGTAGGTGTTAAGTCCCTTATTATTCCAAAAGTGTCTTTCATCTTTCAGACAGACATTTGGCTTTCCATCTCTTTCTGTATAAATTTCTTTGCAACATCAAGTTGTACAAAACATAAACTTCAGGGTTTTTACAAGTGTAGGAAAATGAATATACTATGTCAAAACCAAGTAATGAGACCACCATGTTTTTCTTTGTTGAATGGTCGACGTATGTAAGGCACTTCAGTATCCCTGTTTTGTTTGTTTTATTTCAGCATCTTCATTAAAATGCTTCATGCCCAGCGTGTGTTATTAATAAAACCTAATTGGATATTTGAATATGAATAGTTCACATTAAAATAATCTGCCAGTTTATATTTTCTTAATAAAAGCAAGCAGACTTCTATACAGAATGCTCAAAAAAATACACTGGTAAAATAGATGAGGCTATAGTATTTTATTCCAGAATATTCACCGAGACGAATCAATAAAATGGATGAGGGTATAGTATTGTATCCTAGTATGTTCTTACCCTGAAAGTTTACAGCTAACAGTTGGGAATTGTTATGTGTGTAAGTATTTTTAGTGAAAATATTCCTAGAAAATATTATTTGAATCACTTCGGCACTGCACGAAACGACTTCAGATAGGTGAGGGAGTAAAGAAGCAGCAGCTGGCAGGTGAGCGCCGCTGCCAAGGAAGCCATGCCCCAGCCTCCGCTCGGCCCGATGGCTGCCATCTGCTGTGTGCAGAACGAGCAATCCTGTCTGCATTTCCCATCAGTAGAATGCTTGTTGTATTTTTGTACGTCTAGTTTTAGAGGTGGAAAACCTGTAGCCTTGGGAAATAAAGCCCTACAAGAAAAATTTGCATCCATGAAGTTACTTCTTATATACCTCTACAAAAACAAAGTGACTCCATTTGTATGGCTTCAAGCAGAGAAGCAGAAAGGGAAGAGGCAGGATAAGTGCTGGTTGGACCCTTAGGGCTGAATATTCAGAGAACACAATGTAAGGATGCTATTAGGTGCAGTGTTACATCATGTTGTATGTGCAGGGAAACGGATTATTGCCTAAAGCTGGGAGAAGGGGATAGAAACAGAGAATGAATGAATGAATGAGAGAGAAGCCAGATAGTATGAAATTCATCGGTGAAAGAAGGGATTTTCTCTGCAAACCATTACACTCTCCTGCTTTAGTGTCTTCTGTACAAGCTGGAAACAGATTATTTTGTAGGAGATAATTCTCAATTATTCTTTTCACAATATACCTTTGTTGAACACATGTCCAGTTCTGTAAACACTTTACAAATTATATTAATTATATTGCCCTTTTAGACCTAATATCTCTAGAATCAGAAAAAAAGAAAATAATTGGAATAGCTAATTCTTTCATTCCAAGGCCACCTCCAAGTTGGTTTTTGACTTTTAAATATCATTTGCTGCTGAATATTTTATCGTACATTTTTATCCATTATAAAGTTCTGTTGTAGTAAAGAAAGTTGCAGGTTAATCCTCTTGGGAAAAATATAATATTTTAACCATACTGTATGTAATGAAAGCACAGGACCACATTACCACTGACAGAAAAATAGCAGACTTTTTTATATTCAAATGAGAGTAAATAGATAAATGGGAATAAAAAAGAAAATTGAATTAGAATAGAGATTTTCTTTACATGGATATAGTATTTATTATTTGAATTCTATAAAGATGCCAGTTTCTACAAGATGTCACATGATTGCTTTGGACAGTGGGGGGTAAAACTACGCATAGGCCTTTATTATCAAATTATAAGACCTCATAATGAAACATTACATGAAAATGTCTAATTTTTAAAAATTTTTGTTGGATGAGAATGGTTCGCCACAGTATTTGCTTACTAGATAGACTGCTGAGGGCACGTTACTGCTACCAATTCCCTTCTAGTGGGGCAGACTGCCGAGCGCCAGGGTGCCGGAGTTCGGGACTCTCTCCTGCTACCATTCCCAGTCTGACAGCCTCATTGCTGAACACCTAGGTTCCACCAGAGAAACTCCCAGACTCATTCTGGGCTAGAGATGTTCTCCCACTCCGGCTCCTCGCTCGCCTCCCTGACCCAGACACGCTGATGTTACTTCTCAAAATACTCAGTGAGGGAGCACATACCTGGGAACCATGGCCTTCCTTCCCCAGTCAGTGTAGGCCCGTGTACACACCAGCAAAGAGTGGCATTTGCTCTGACCCTGAGGACCTGCATCAACTCAAGCCTGCTTAGAAAGATACTTTATCTCCTTAAGATCAGAGGCTGCTTATTACCTTGAAGGCATAGCAGATTAAATGATAGAAAGAGATGGGAGTTAACTGTCCTTCTCCCTACTCTCCATCCTTATCTCCTCTACCCTACAGAGCTAACATATTCCCCAAAAAGTTCTGCACTGATATTTAAGAGCCTGCAACAGATGAGAACCCACCTAAAATCTGAGAGCTGCCTAATGTCGACCACGCCATCCAGTGACCTCCACCTCAGTTGCCCTCTCTGTAAACGTGACGTATGTTTGCCAGCCCAAAAAGCACTTAGCCTCTACTGTCGCACGATAGAACTCTGTAGATAAGTGGAAAGAAGTGTAGTATATTCGTTACTTGGTAGCTGTCAATACCCGCTTACATATACATTTCCCCATGAGGCGGCCCTCTGGGAGGCACAGCACCTTTTATGAAAACATCAGTGTTGAGATCCCAGCGGTCTGGGCTACGGTACCATGGCTTGAGAAAGCTGATACCTTCCTAAATGGTTGGACACAAACTCTTGAAAAAAGAAGTGTTCAAAATATTAATCCTCTTATTGAACTTAATGACTTTCTTTTACTTGATAATGTTTGTTTTATATTTTTAAAATACTAAGGTCATTACATTTCACATAGATAAAACCAAAGGAAGACTGCAGTTATACTGAACTCCAGCCAGCCTAAGGAAGATGAAATTTTTGATACTTACATTAAACACTTATTTAAAGAATAAATATTTATTATGTGAGTATCTATATATGTCATATATATCTGTATGTGTCCTATATTTATATATATCTCCCACAATCTGCTATCCCACAATCTGCCTATAACTTTGAGCTTTGAGGTCAGTGCTAAAATTCAAGAAATGGCTTAAGGTTATTGATTCATTCTTCCTTGACAGGTGAAATCATGAAGCAGCACTAACCACAGCAATTATGGCATTAAAATGTCAAGAAATTAGAGGTCAGAATAACAGATAATTTTCTTCTCTATGTCAGATTTAAAATTGACATTCCTTGACAGCTTAGGATCTCTGCCTGAGAAAAATATGACAGCTTAACTTATTTTATACTTGTAAAGCAGTAACTGATAATCAACTTTATCATGACAGCCTCTGGGCAGAAACATGACAGACCAGTTCTGGTACAAAGCTCTTCTTAATATGTAAACACTAGATCTGTTGGATATTAGATATTATTTAAATTGTCTTAAGTCTTGGCTTACATCATAATCTTCTAGACACATTATACGTGAGCTCAAGTGACTATTTGAGCAGTAATTTTAAGCATGGTAATGAATATTCTTACCACTGTTACAAATAAATACAAATTTTGTGGTTTGCTTCATATTTTTACTTGCCAAATGATGGCTGAGAAACTTTATCCTATGACCTGCTTAGGAAATAGAATATTCTAGTTAATAATATCTGGTCTGATGGTGTTCTAACTCCTTTCTGCTCAAATGTAGTTCCTAGACCAACAGTATCACCATCACCTGGGAACTTGTGAGAACTTGAGACTCTCAGGCCTTCCCAACCTTCTAAGTCAGAACATGCATTTAAGGAGGTCCCCAGGGGCACCTGGGTGGCTTAGCTCAGGTCATGATCGCATGGTTCGTGGGTTCGAGCCCCACCTTGGGCTCTGTGCTGATGGCTCAGAGCCTTCAGCCTGCTTCAGATTCTGTCTCCGGTTCTCTCTACCCTTCCCCTACTTGTGCTCTGTCTCTCTGTCTCTAAAATAAATAAACATTAAAAAAATTTTTTTTCTAAAAAGGAGGTCCCCAGTGAGTTGTCCAAGACATTAAAGTTTAAGAAGCACTGTCTACTAAACGTGTGTAAGAAGATCTGGAAAGCTTCCCACTCCCCTACAAAAGTAGAGAGAATGGTATGATGAACGCCCATGAACCTATCACTCAGTTTCAGATTTTTAACTCTAATTTCTTCCTATCCCTAGTCTCTCAGCTATTTTTAAGTACACCTGCCATATCCAGGTGCCTGGGTGGCTCATTTAGTTGAACATCTGACTCTTGATTTCAGCTCAGGTCATGATATCACAATTCTCAAGTTCAAGCCCCACATCAAGCTCTGTGCTGACAGCATGGAGCCTGCTTGGGATTCTCAGTCTCCCTCTCTCTCTGCCCCTCCCCCACTTGTGCTCATTGCCTTGCCTCTCAAAAAAAGGTAAACTTCAAGTATACCTGCCATATCCATCTAACCCCTCTAACTCCTTATCCACTGTACCATTCCGCAACCCATCAGCATCTTAGGATACCCAGGAGGAAGGTTCAAGCAGGTTTATTTTGAAGGAAAAAAAATCTTTGCAGGCATTTCATATGCATTCCCAGTTCAAACCATTAGCCTAACCTAACACTCTCACTAAATAATTTTTCCAAAGACATCCATCCATGTAACATCAGAGTTACATTTAGAGCCAGGTGAGGTCTCCTGATTCTTAGGCCAGGATTGCTTTAGTCCCATTACTTTGTAGGACTTCTAAAATAACAATATTTACTAATACTTACTAGTTTTAGGGATGATATTCTTCTTACTTTCAAAATGATTCTTAAAAACAAGAGACCCCTAATGAGTATTCCTATTTCAATAATTTGGCCTGTAAGAATTTTCTATTTTGTTTATACATTTGAATTTCTTAAAAGTCTCAATTTAGTGAAATTTCCTGGAATTGTAGGGGAGATTTTAAGAGGGTGTTAAGAAATCTTTCTCAGCCATTTTGTTCATTGTTTATTCTAACCACTTCCCAGAAAAATGCTAAGTGTTATTTGTATTTAAGAGTTCCAGAGGCACAGAGGATCATGCCATAGTCAGTAGCTGGTTAGTAGAGATTACAAATTAAATGCCACAATTTTTTTTACTGTACTCATGAGTGAAGAATACTCCATTCTGAAAGTGTTTCTAAAACTGATCACTCTTACAATCATGGATATAATTACTCAAGCCTGTCTGCCTCAGAGCATGATTACATGGTATGTAGTAGGCAATAAAAAATGATAGAAGGGTAGAAACCCGATAATAGATTTTGTCACAGCCCATCATTACAATTTGAGTGACATTAAGTGAGTCACTTTACTTTTCTATATCTTGGTTTTCTTACCTATAAAATGATAACAGAAATGATACCCTACTCATAGGTCTGTATTAGAGGATCATATGAGAAAAGATGTGGGAAGATACTTTATAAACCATAAAGCACTACAAAAAACATTGGTTATTATTACCTAAAAGATACTTAAATGAAGTGTCTTGGAAGAACTTTTGTTTTAATAATCCATTTCTCTATATCATCATATGTACAGCTGATACTCCCAAACTAAAAAGTGACTTAAGTGATTCCTCTTCAACAGTGCGAGGTATACACACAAGCCTATCATAAAAGGGCATTTTGCTGGCAAACATACAGGTCATGCAATATTTATTTATCCATATATACACATCTATCTACGCTGGAAATATTGAAATATTAAACACTAAATTTTAATATTACTGATAGTCATAAAAGTGTGGTCTTTTTAGTCTAACTTTTTGTTACTAATACTTCTTTCTGGGTCTTCTTCTATTATGTTGTCTTCATTTATCTCTTTCTTTGATTTGGTAGGGAAAACAAAGCATTCCTTTGGAATATACTATAGTGAGAATATGCCCAAAGAAAGGACTAGATCCCTTCAGTTTTCACTTTGTCTTCTTGCTGAAACATTCCTGCTACTGCAGAACACTGACATGATAAGGCTGTCAGGAACCAACAAGACAGACGTGTCTTTAACCAAAACAGCTACAATGTTGGCTTTCCTAGAAAATGAACTCATAGAATTTATAAGGAAAAAAAATTAACCCACTTTCCATCCTGATGATGTAAATGAAGGTGTTTGTGGTGACAACAGTGATGGCCTGTGGTCATTGCTTATTCTTTCTGTGAATTTGTTATCCTTTGTCTTTTATTTCCCCATTTCTGAGTCGTTTCTTCTATCTGATGAGGGATAGCAACACTCCCCCTGCCCCGTGGCTTTCTTGCGTAGATTGTAGCACAATGTTGTCCATTTACAAAAGGCCATGTTGCTAATTGTCTTAATATGGGCAATGATCAGGGTTTTTCTCCTGGGAATTTACTCTGAGATATGATTGCAAGAAATGATTAACAGAATGGCTGATAAAAATTTCCTAAAACCATCTTAATTCTCCTGTAATTACTGGAGGTTTCACTGGCTTAAAAATGCTAGGAAATTCAAAAGCCAAATTAAAATTAAAAGGAAAGAAACAATAAGAAAGGAAAAGAAAGAAAAGGAGAAGAGAAGAGAAGAGAAGAAAACCCTTTCACTTTAAATTATGGGAGTGGAGATGCAAGTTAGGCATTCATTTGGGGAGCAAGAAGAATATTATGGTCCCTAAAACTAGTAAAAGTATACTTTCAGATGTGTCTTTTTATGTGTTCCTCATCCACAGTAAAAAGGTTTGCCCCGCAAAGATGCAATGAATAAAGTTTCTATGCAAAATTAGTATCAAGAAAATTAATGACACATTTAATTTTGATTAGTGAATAAATCTTTAACTTAGGTTTATCTTTTCTCCTTGTAATTACTGCAGTCCTTAGTCCATGGCCATCAATTGTCCACTAGAAAAGCATAAATAATGCAGCTAGTCAAAGTAGGATATGTGTCATTTACGTAAGGTGTGCTTTTTCTCATCTTTGTGTTATTTTTATTGCATAGTGTTGAGGAGTGCTAATTATTGATTTTCAGAAATTAACAGCAAATGTTTTCACAAGCATATAAAGTCATATTTTACACAAGGAAGAAGGGTGAAAATTGCAGCCTGCTGTTTGCAATAGAAATAGCTGGAAGGGATTTCCTTACCTTCTATTAACATAGATTTCAGTTATATTACACAGTTGTTACCTTAGCATAAATTAACAATTATTCAAAACATATTGCATGCTTCAGGTTGTTGAAGTAGATATTACTCGATCTAAATACCTAAGCATTTCAGTTAGATGTTTAGAACTCATTTTTAAAGGTTTTAAACATATTGATAATGAGCATACTTAAAGCCATTTGAAACCCCAATACAGTATATCTAAATTACTGGTTCCTATTTATGTCAAAATCAAGTAAGAGCACTTTGTTCTGCCAAATACATGCAATACTGTTTTTTATTTGAATTTAACCTAATAAAAGCGTATGATTTCATTTTGTAATGTTTATACCACCACCTGGTGAACCTTTGTCTGGCTGTCATTCTACTTCCAAGCAAATCTCTTCAGCTTTTATTGTTATTGCCTTCCCATGATCAGACCCTCCAAGAGAACCTGTTTGTATGGTGAGGAAAGGTCATCGCCTGCACTACTGCTTCTCTCTCATTCCTCCTCCTCCCCCTCTCCCTAACTTCTGTTTCCTGAACTGGCCAGCATAGAGTTGCTTTATATAAACTTTTTCAATGAGGGAAAATCCGGCAGGGACATTGGACTGACTTGTCTCATATTTCACTGAGCATTTCGGGGTTGGGTCCTTTACTTAATTACTATTTAATGATCAACACAAAAGTGAGCACAGAACCAAAAACCTGGAAGAATCCTTAAGAGATCATCTGCTAAAACTCTTGCTTCCAGGTAGATCAATCAGTAAGTTATCCAGAAAAGAGTGTTTTCATTCTCTTCTTGAGGATTAATGAGTATAGATTGCCAAGAACCCCTATAGTCTTTCCCAAAAAGCTTATGATAATGTTTATCCCCAAAATATTTTAAATCCTCAATGAAAATGCCTCTTGCTTGGATATAATCATATTTTGGTTAATCTTACCCAGGAACGAAGTAAAAAACCAACCAGAGTTCCCTTATATAAAATACCTGAATATTAATTGTATTCATATCAATCACAGCACATCACCTTCTCAAAGGACTAATGAAGGCTCCAAAAAAGATACACAAATGGCCAAAAAGCACATAGAAAGATTCTTTTTTTAATGTTTATTTATTTTTGAGAGAGACAGAGACAGAGAGACAAAGCATGGGGGGGTGAGGGGCAGAGAGAGAGAGGGTGACACAGAATCCAAAGCAGGCTCCAGCGCCAGCTCATGAGCCACAAGATCATGACCTGACCCAAAGTTGGACACTTACCCAACTGAGTCACCCATGTGCCCCAGAAAGATTCTTTTTTTTTTAATTTTTTAAGTGTTTATTTATTTTTAAGAGGGAGAGAGAGACAAAGTGAAAGTGGGAGAGAGGCAGAGAGAGGGGGAGACACAGAATCCAAAGCAGGCTGTAGGCTCTGAGCTGTCAGCACAGAGCCTGACATGGGGCTTGAACTCACAGACTGCAAGATCATGACCTGAGCTGAAGTTGGACACTTAACCAACTGAACCACCCAGGTATCCCATCCTGGAAAGATTCTTAACACCACACCATTAACACCATTAGGGAAATGCACATCAAAACCACAGTGACATACTACCTCATACCTGTTAGGTTGGCTACTCTCAAACAATGCAACAAACATAAAATAGCAGTTGTTGGGGAGGACATGGAGAAATTGGAACCCTGGGGCTCCTGGGTGGCTCAGTCAGTTAAGTGTCCGACTCTTGACTTTGGCTCAGGTCACCATCTCATGGTCCCTGGGATCAAGCCCCATGTCAGGCTGTGTGCTAACAGTGCAGAGGGTTTCTCTCTCTCCCTCTCTCCCTGTCCCCCCCACCCCCACTCATGCTCTCTCATTCTCAAAGTAAATAAATGCTTAAAAAAAATAAATTGAAACCCTTATGCACTATTGTGGGGCTGTAAAATGGTGCAGCCTTTCTGGAAAACAGTATGGAAGAGCCTCAAAATTTAAAAATGGAGCTACCGTATGAACTAGCAATTCCATTTCTGGTTATATATGTCCAGCAGAATTAAAAGCAAGATTTTGAAGAAATATTTACACATCCATCTTCATAGCAGCATTATTCACAAGAGTCAAAGGGTAGAAGCAACCCAAGTGTCCATCAGCAGATTAATGAATCCATAAAATGTGTGTACACACAGTGCACTATCATTCAGTCTAAAAGGAAGGAACTTCTGACACAGGCTACAACAAAGATGAACCTTGGGGATGTTATGCTAAGTGAAATAAGCCAGTCACACGACAAATACTGTATGTTTCCACTTACACGAAGTGCCTAGTATAGTCAAAATCATAGAGACAGCAAGGAAAAGCGTGGTTTCTGAGGGCTGGCAGGAAGGAGTAAATGGGGAGTTGTTAATGGATACAGAGTTCCAGTTTTGAAAGATCCAAAGACTTCTAGGGACTGGCGGTAGAGCAGTATGAATGCACACAGCACGACTGAAGTGTGTACTTTGAAAATGGTTAAGATGGCAAAGTTTCTGTTATGTATATTTTATCACAATTTAAAAGAAATGTAAAGGGATAATGAAGAGAGGTTGATAGTGGTCCTATTTAGAAAACTGTGAAAGTCACCAAACTTCACACCCACAAAACAGATAACCCAGTGAAGAAATGGGCAGAAGACATGAACAGACACTTCTCCAAAGAGGACATCCAGATGGCCTACAGGCACATGAAATGATGCTCAACATCACTCATCATCAGGGAAACACAAACCAAAACCACACTAAGATACCACCTCACACCAGTCAGAGTGGCTAAAATGAACAAATCAAGAGACTATAGATGCTGGCGAGGGTGTGGAGAGACGGGCACCCTCCTACACTGTTGGTGGAAATGTAAACTGGTGCAGCCGCTTGGGAAAACAGTGTGGAGGTTCCTCAAAAAACTATCCATAGAACTCCCTTATGACCCAGCAATAGCACTGCTAGGGATTTACCCAAGGGATACAGAAATGCTGATGCATAGGAGCACATGTACCCCAATGTTCATAGCAGCACTGTCAACAATAGCCATAATATGGAAGGAGCCTAAATGTCCATCACCTGATGAGTGGATCAAGAATATATATACACAATGGAGTACTACATGGCAATGAGAAAGAATGAAATCTGGCCATTTGTAAGAAAGTGGATGGACCTCGAGGGTGTCATGCTAAGCGAAATAAGTCAGGCAGAGAAGGACAGATACCATCTGTTTGCACTCATAGGTCTAACAGGAGACCAGGAGAAACCTAATGGAGGACCAGGGGGAGGGGAAGAGGGAAAGAAAGTTGGGGAGAGAGAGGGCTGCAAAACTTGAGAGACTATTGAATACTGAAAATGAACTGAGGGTTGAAGGGGAAGGGGGAGGGGGGAAAAGAGGTGGTGGTGATGGAGGAGGGCACTTATGGGGAAGAGCACTGGGTGTCGTGTGGAAACCAATTTGACAATAAACTATTAAAAAAATAAAAGAAAACTATGGGCAGAATAAAGCAGATGAACAAGGGGAAGTGAAGCGTGCAGGGGTGCTACCTGGAGGCCTGAGCAGGAGAGGAGCTGTTACCACAAAGTGCCAGGAGCAGTAGCCCTGGGGAAGCGGTCGCCCCACAGGAGCTATGGGCTTAGGAAAAAGAGAGCAGCCCACAGCCACTGCCAAACTGGGACCTGGCAAGGGGGACCCTCCCAGTAAGTGTTACCTCACCCCCCATCTCCTGTCCGGAGTTGTCATTGGCTGAAAAGAGCGGGAAGGCAGAGGGCAAGAGAGGCCAATCTTCGGGGGCAAGGAAGATGCGGCAGCTGAAATCCCTGCTACCCGGCTTGGCCACTGCTCTCGGCAAGTTTATGTAAGGCATCCAGGGTAGGATGGCCACTACCTGCCACGTTAACATTCATGAACTTCTCCTAACTAAGTTGACTTGTACTTATTTTTAAATATAAAAATTGAGTGAGCTTTGCCACCAATGGCACTGACCTAATTTGAAGAAAAACTGTTCTGGAAAGAGCATTTTCTATCCAAAGGACCTGCTGTGTGCTTTTCACATTCACTGTTCACGTTCATTTGTTAAGTCAGGTATGTGATCTCATCATCATACTTCATCAATCCAAGGAGGAAATAGGAATCAGCAAGAGGATAATTCTCCTCTGCATTTTTTTAAGGTTTATACTAAAAGAATAAAACAAGCATTGAGGCAGGTAAATAAATAAATCAGAATCCCCTCCCTCAATATTGCCTAACATAGTCTGATAGTTAAAGCAAATGTAGTTCTTTTTCTACTTGAGTTACTAAATATTCGCTTAAATATTCTAATAATTTTGCATACATAGACTTAGCGGTAATGCAGTTTACTGTTGAAACACAAAGAAACATGTTTGTTCTTCTATTGTGTAGTTTCTATGAAAAACTAGAAGCAGTTGAATATAAATTAGCATTTTAATTTTTTATATAGTTTAATGTTTGTAAAGCAAGAAATAATAAAGTGCAGATATTATTTTCTTGATTTATTTTGCTCCTGATTTTCTAGCATTAAAAAGTAATGCTTTATATGATCTTGTTTTATTATAACAATAAACCAGAAGGAAAGGCATATCCGTTAAAATACAGTCTGCCATTAAGTAATCTTTTCTTTTATCATTTCAGATTTCTCAGAATTCTGGGTTTTTCCCTACTTGGCATAAAATTGGTAGAATTGGAAGTATAACAAAGATGATATAAATCACATATATATTTTTACTTGTATGTCACAGTTGTATATTCTGGTTAAAAAAAAAGAATATCGACTTTCAAGCATTAAAATAAAATCTTGCTACGTACACGCTGTGAAGTGAGGTAAACACAATCCTAAGGAAATTTTTGGAAAATCCTGTCCTGTGTTCCCAAGGAAGGACTTTTGCTGTTTTTTCTTGAATTTTCTGAAAATTGTCAATAATTGACTGGTAATTTGAACATAGTCTGATATTTGCATTTTGGGTAGCACAACCTATAGTACTTTATCAAATGCTGACTTTTCTGGAAAACAAGTTAAAAGATTGCACAGACCAGGCAAAATGGATGAAATAGGTCACGGGACAGCCTCCCTTATCAGCTTCCTCACACTCTTTCTCATGCCACTTAGACCTTATGGCATTTCATCAGAAAGACAGAACTAAATTACATTTAGAAGTTGTAAAGACTCTACAGGAGAAAAATATATCTGGGTTAAATTTACCTGCATTGTGGAAAAGACAAGCTTAATCAAAATTTTTATCTACTGGGTATCAGAAGAGGTGTAACTAATAACCACAAGGAGAGAGGAGAGAAAGCATGCTTACTCACCTAAGTAGTAATTTCTTTCTTTTAGAATATTTTGAATTTATCAGTCATTTGAGCATCATTCTGAACTATAACTTATCTGTCACTGTATTTAGTTTTACCTTGGCCAGGAAATCTTTCCTATTAACAGGCATCCATATAATACACACAAACCACAGCATTTTACTTGTTCTTCTGAGGATTTATTTTTTGTTAAGTTTATTTATTTATTTATTGAGAGAGGGAGAGAGAGCGCGTGCCCACACAGGGGAGGGACAGAGAGAGAAAGAGATAGAGAGAGAGTCCCAGCAGACTTCACACTATCAGCGCAGAGCCCAGTGCAGAGCTCCAACTCAGGAACTGAACCCTGAGATCATGACCTGAGCCAAAGTCAAGGGTCAGACACATGGGGCACCTGGGTGGCTCAGTTGGTTAAGCATCTGACTTTGGCTCAGATTATGAGCTCATGGTTCATAGGTTACAGCCCCATGTCAGATTCTGTGCTGTTTGTTTGTTTTTGCTTCAGATTCTGTATCTCCCTGTCTCTCTGCCCCTCCCCTGCTTGCACTGTGTCTCCCTGTATCTCAAAAATGAATAAACATTTAAAGAAAGAGTTAAAAATTAAAAAAACTCAGACACTTAACCAACTGAGCCACCCAAGTACCCCCCTTCTGAGGATTTAATCCCAGCTATATATCTGTATTTATAGAGGAGGTAGAACTTTTATTGGGAGGAAAGGCAGGAAAGAGATAAAGCAACTAAGCAAGAGGTGCAGCAGGCCACAGGAATGAGACTTATGCCAGAACTGACACATATGGCCCTTTGGGCAAATGAAGAAAGATACCCTCATTAGAAGGATGAATAATAAAAGGTGCCCCTTCCTTTGGCATTTGAAGTAGATTCTATCCCTCGTTTGCCCCTCAGCTGGGCACTTTGGTTCAAGGCACAGACGACGATGCAGCTATCCACCTGGCCCTGACTTTTGAGTAACGTAAGACTAAGAGAGCTTGTTGAAAACAAGCGAGGGAAAAAAAGGAAAGCTCCATGAAGATGTGGATAATTTTGAAACTTGATAGGTGGGTCATAGAGGATGTTACAAAGAGGGCCTACCAAGAAAATGGGGGAGGGGAGACAGAAAATGGTCCCTAATAGGAACTTTCCCTAATGGGAGCTTTATATTACATATAAGCAGGTAAACTGAGTTATGTGTCTTATATGTGTGTGAAATCTGAAAGTCACATATACTGTTCAAATCTACTTCTTTTGTTCTGCTATGAATAACTTAGATCACATTTTTCTTTGCTTTTCTGATTACCCAGAAAACCTCCATATTTTAGAACTCTCTCCAGAATGCTAAGAAAATAAATAAATAAATAATTTTTTTTTTCTGATTTTATGACCTGCCTATCTCTTGTTGGCTCTTAGCTGGGGAGAAAAATAAATGCTGAGTACATGGTAGTTGCTCAATATCCAATCGAATAATTTTTATAAGTAAGTATCCATATGACAATAAAAATGTAAAACTTTTAAAAAACTAACTGAATAATTCCCAGTGAAGAAATAAAGTGGTATTCCTTATATGATTATTTTCTGAGATAAGATCGAGTTTGATATGTAAGAGTTTCAGCATATCAGTACCCTGTAAGATCACATAGTCCGATCCCAAGGGATGCAGGCACATGTCATCTGGCTGAGTGTTAGCTCCTCTGTCATCCTGGCTAGAATGTAACCTCTACAAGAGCAGAAATCTCTGGTTTGTTTGATGAGTATCACAAATATGTAAAATGGTACCTAGTAGGTGCCCAGTAAGTGTATGTTTTATGAATAAATGAGGCTAGGTAGCATTATGTCGCTTTGACCCACACAGAACAATGTATAGAAAAATAAAAATGTGTTGAATTTTTTAATACAATTTCCGATTTCCTTTTTTTGCTGTTGACTCACAATTCCTACCTAACACCCAGACCTCTGCTCATGTCCCTTTTCTGAAAGCCCCTTTCCTCACAGCCCTCCTCTCCCTGCCCCCTCCTCCACCCTGAGTCTGATGTAGACATCGCTCCTGGGCTCCCTTGCACTTGGCTGGCCTCTACCATGATCCTTCCACCTCCTATGCGCCCCGATTCCTACTCACCTTGTGTCCTCATGGGCTGAAAGCTTCTTGAGGGCAGGCTGGCATCTGATTTTTTATCCCTCGGCATAGAGTAACCACTTAACAACATTTGTTAACAACTTTATTGTCTTTGCGGTATTGAACTATCAGAGTGAAGAACTCTGAGGTTTTCTCTACGACTGTGCTTTTCCCTTTTTCGGGCTTTCAGTTCTGCACAAATGGCCCACCGTTGCCCCACTGCTAGATTCAGCAGAGGTTTTTGGACTCTGTTAGGACCAAGTCACAGCCTTGACTGCAAAGATTAGCAGTCTGAGCAAACAGAACTATGTAAAGAATTGTGCATTGAATTTCATGATAAAAGAGAAAGCTGTGCTATGAGAATATAGATGACATTCATTATGACTTAGGGATTCTGGAAAGGATTTAGCACCTTGCCCAAGGTTTGCATGAAGGGGAGGCATTTTCTCATACATTAGGGAGTAATTCTCAACAACTACTCAGTTGCTATGCTTCATAGATCATAGAATGGTATGTGTATATCTCCGGGCACCCTCCCACACAAAGTCCCTCCCTCTTGACAGGAAGAAGACATTGATGACTTTCTAGAAGTGCGGGAGAACAGAAAACATAAGATGGGGAACAGGTGAAGAAAATCAGTAGATGCACACTTCACAATCAAACATGTTGATAATGACAAGAAATAGAATTTAGAGGAGACAGTGTGCTTTTTCATGATCAGAAAGACCTGTATATTTTCAAATAGGGGTAAGGAATTACTAGGGTAGGCGGGATTACAAGATAGCTAAAAGGTAAATACTGGAATAAGAAGTTTTAGGTCATGAAGGCATGTGATGTGGATCACAAGGTTGAGGGATTGCTTTTAGTATCAGTCAGTCTGTCAATCAGTCAGTGTTGAGCACCTGGGTGGCTCAGTCGGTTAAGCATCTGACTTCAGCTCAAGTCGTGTTCTTCTGGTTCATGGATTCAAGCCCTGCGTCAGGCTGTGATGACAGCTCAGAGCCTGGAGGCTGCTTCGGATTCTGTGTCACCCTCTTCTCTCCGCCCCTTTCCCACCAACATGCGCGCTCACGCTCTCGCTTGCTCGCTCGCTCTCTCTCTCTCTCATTCTCTCTCTCTCTCTTAGTAAGTAAACATTAATAAGTAAAATAAATGTTGGGGCACCTGAGTGGCTCAGTCAGTTAGGTGACCAACCTCGGCCCAGGTCATGATCTCGAAGTTTCTGCGTTCAAACCCCGCGTCAGGCTCTGTGCTGACAGCTCAGAGCCTGAAGCCTGTTTCAGATTCTGTGTCTCCCTTTCCTCTGGCCTTCCCCAACTCATACTTTGTCTCTCTCACTCTCAAAAATCAAATAAACATTAAAGAAATTTTCAATAAAATAAATGTTAAATGTAGGAAATAGGCTGTCTTAATGAGAGGGTGAGATCACAGTATTGAGTTGATCGCAGTCTAATATTTACCCTGACGCCATTTGAGAGTCATTTACAATACATACGTGTATGTACTCTGCCTGAGTCCAAAAAGGATCAGCGGTGGGCCCTGTGGAGAGAATTGTACAGATTTCTGGAAATGAAGTGAGTTTCATAAGATTTTCTAGTATAGTTTTAATACTTCCCTTTCAGAAACAAAATTAAAGTCAAGCAAAGCATGTTTGTGGATTTAGTCCTTCCGTGACTATTTAAAGACTATCTGTCTGCTAAGTATGGGCACTGACCAAAAGATTAAAATGTGTTTAATTTTACCCCTTTCTCCCTACCCCCACCCCAGTCCACTTTCTGGAGGAGTAAAAACACAAGCCATAGTACCTATTGTTAGAGCGACTTTAGCTGTTCTTGATACATAAAGCAGGTATTGGACATTTGCTAACCAAGGCAGCTTTAACAATAAAATTACTGCTTTTTTCTCTTTCAAGTAACTCTCAAGGGTTTATTGTTCATGATGTGAACCTAACCAGAAATGGTCTTTTCCCTCTTTTATAATCGTAAATCTTGCACCAGGGAGATAAAGTACGATGGTGTCTCTGTGAGTGCGATTTACTTAAATAGTCACACTTTGCGTGCAAATAAATGGATACATTAAAATTGGACAGCACTTAAAAGAGATTTAATAATTCATCCTATCGCCTCTGCAAATAAAAGAACCAAAGCCCCATTTATGCAATTGCTAAAATATGGTGGATAATGATGCATTCATGTTTAATATTGCTAATAAATTTGAAAATTCACATTTTTATTGATAAACATTTTCTTGAAATGCAGGCTAGGCAGACAGATTGTTAAATTTAAGTACTTTATAAATGAGATTTGTAGGTGGTGATGCGATTAGTGGCAGTGCTGTGTCGAGAGCCACCTACCTCCTTACCTGTGCTCCTACGCACTCAGCAATGAGTTTCGTATTTCACTTTTATGTGCAACCAAATTGCGCACAATTTTAGGGGAAAACTTAGCCTGGTAACAGAGTAATGATCATTGTAAATATTGTGCTTCTCCTTGTTGACTTAAATTACATGCTAACAGTATTTTGGAAAAATATTTCTGGTAGTCTAGCTTAATATATTGATTTTTTTTTTACCAGTGGAATTTGTATATAGAAGAAATTCATAAATGTCCTATAAGATTATGTCTTTGACATACACACCAAAAATAAAGCATGTTATACAGTCCAGACAGTTTGAGCTCCAAAATTATTTTTATTCATTGGAAGCCATAAAATCTCATTAATATACCTATCTCTGTAGGCTTTAGTAAAATATTGTGTAGCTCAAGATGCCCAAAGAATTATTTCCTCTTTGGGTTAGTTATCTCTAAAATTTCAAAAATATTTTGAGAGAAGTAAATTGATACCTTTAGACACTAAATAATATCTCAGCATTTATCTTAAAATACCATAGCATGCCAAAATGTATTCTTCGGAGTGAAAATTTGTCCATACTAAAGTCATAGTGATTGCTGTCTGTATTGACTGAATTTTATTTTTGATCGTTGGTGGACTTTACGTATCATTCTTTTTTCCCAAGATTCCAGAAGCTTATTTCATTAGAGATCCCTTTACGTTCCTTCTTACAAAAGACTTTATTAAGGTATACGTGCTGTATTTAGTGTTAAAAGTGTTCTTTGGTCTCCGCTGCATGCATGCACTCACAGGTTTAACATTCCCACATTTAACCTCGGCTTCTAACTAAGAACAGTGACTTGGTTAACGGAAGCATGTTTGGAAGGAGAAGCAAAGCTTGTCTACAAAATACTAACACTTGGATGATTCTGCACCCTGAGAGAAGAGCGCCCGGTGAATTTTCTGGACTTCTTTCATGGCTGACTTGGGATACACTTGCGTTGTCAGAGAGTGTGTTGACCTCTCTGGTTGATGCATATTGATTATGACAGTCACTCTCCTTCCCCTGCAGGCCATGGAAGCACAGATACAGAACTTTGGACAGACGCCATCTCAGTTGCTTATTGAGCCACATCCACCTCGGAGCTCTGCCATGCACCTGGTAAGAATAGCAGCTTGCTGAAAGTGTTTTGCTTTCTTTGTACCTGGGCACAGATCACATAAAACAGTGATTTTAGCGGCATTTTTAAAGGCTTCTCAATATATTGGTCAACTCTTCAGGTTTCAGTATGGGCCGGTGCCCTATGGAGAAACAGAAGGGAGTGCAGTTCTTACTTCTAAGTCCTGCGACTCTAGCCCAACTTGGGATCCACGAAAATAGCCCTCTTCTCTGACCATATGTGCCTCTGCATAAACTCATTCATACGCATACAGGCACCAAACTTAGATTTGATTTATAAGGTAGGATGAAACTATAATATAAACACAATATGATATTGCCCAGTTTAATCCTTTGGGACAAGGTGGAGAAGGGGGGGAGGTAGTTCATTTTAAGAAAAGGAAAGAAACATAAAGGTAATTTGTAGTCACTGCAGAGACAGTGGAGTTAAGAGCAAGGCCTCCAGAGTCACTGGGGTCAAACACCAGCTGTGCCTCTGGCTCGGCAAGGACTTGGGCAAGGTATTTAATGTCCCTGGTCATGTGTCAGCATCCGTTGCCTGAAAGTAAAACTCCTCTTTACCCTGAGATTGTCAGGACTTCATGCCGTGTGGTGTTTAGACCAGCACCCGGTGTACATGCATTCCCAGTAAATGTTAGCTGGTGTCATCATCCTCATCAGCCTCTCATATTAAAACTTTTATTCGAGTTTTACAAGGGAAAAGGTAATATTCTTTTCATTTGAATCTGAATTTTAAAGGCTCATTTTCATAACAAAACAGCCCTTTTTCAGTTTACTTGCAGATCCTATTCCATTTCCCTCTTTAATTTGAAGATGGTAAATTTTTTTCCAAGAAACTTCTTCTTGTTAACTTTTTAATGTTTATTTTTTATTTTTGAGAGAGAGAAAGAGAGACAGCACAAGGAGGGGAGGGACAGAGAGGGAGGGAGACACAGAATCCGAAGCAGACTCTAAGCTCTACGTTGTCAGCACAGAGCCCGAGGTAGGGCTTGAACTCACGAACTGTGAGATCACGACCTGAGCTGGAGTCTGACACGCAACCAGCTGAGCCACCCAGCCGCTCCCTGAGAAGCTTCTTTAGAAGGAGTTTATTTTTTAAACTGGGGCTTTTCACTAATTTTTTTTTTTTTACTGAAGTGAAAATGCTTGAAAGTGAAAGAGGTGTTTGCAGAATGAATTAATGTTCATCAGTTTTTCCAGGTAGTTATCAAGGCAGCAAGTACCCTAATTTTGGAGTAAAGAGCTCTGAAATATGGTTCATAACATACATGCAAACAAATATATAAGCTGTTATTTTGTGGAAGTATCATTTGGACCTTTCATCTATCTTATCAGTTACCTAACACCTTTGTATTGAGTTCCTTCTGTGTGTCAGGCGTGACGCTAAGCATTGGCAATACAGAGGTGACCATGTCCTCTAGACCTTCAAGGAGTCGATAATCAAACTCCTAGTGAAACACATAAATAGAAGTCTTTGTTTGAAAACATGTTCTTTCTCTCTCCAACGGCTCAAACAGTTTCAGCGCCTGCCCTTGATTAGTCGCTAATGGACTCTTCGGATCGAAATTGGCCCTTGCGTGTGTGTGTGTGAGAAAGCAGAGAGGTTGCCCCTGAGCACACTGTCCTGTACAAACACGCAGCCAGTGTAGACGTGGGGATGTGGCCTTGGAGCCTCAAGCCTTGAAATGAAGCATTTTTAATAAACTGTCCAAGAGAATATCTCTAACACTTTATTTTATGAAGGGCTTTGGCAGGAGAGTTTTATTCCCGTGTTAGTTGTCTCTGTTTAATAATAATAATAATAATTATCCTGGAGAAATGCCCAGTCAGGATTCATTGCTTTCCTGGGGAAAATTGTTAGAGACTAAATTGGCATGAAACTGTTCATAAAGGAAACATAGGCCTTGTAAGTTCGTGGAGCAGACAATTCATATGTATAGAAAACAATTACGAAACATCTCTGAAAGCTAAATAATGGTTATTTCCAGAATCCCTGGTCTGTGTTTTTGATGCAACAGTAGTCACGGTGTTTTATAGTGCTGCAACTGTAGCCCATTATCGCGTCTACTTTCTATCAAGTCACATGCTAGACGTTTGAAAACACAGATTAAAAGAAGAAAAGGGGTCGCCCTCAGGAAGCCCCTATAGGAGGGAGAAGGAGGCATCGACTGTGACCAGTCCGTCCTGCTGCAGCAGAGATGGGTACAAACCTGTGACAGGGAAGGCTATTCGATTTTAATTATTTAGATTGGAGCCAGGAGCCCAGATCAAGCAGGTAAAAAATGAAAGCATCAATCAATTCACTTTATCGTTCATGTAAACATTGTCAGTGACGGACCTAACGAATTTTTCCACCAAACTGATGTTTTCACTACACCGAACAATTTATGCTACATCGTATGACAGTTCTGTAAGCGAACCTCTCACACCGCGGTCTGGTGATACTTAAATTGAGGCTGGTCATTAATAACTCGGTGTCCTCTGCCAGCGGCCACACAGAGAGTCCTTGCCCTTTACCCTGTGCCGTCCTCAGAGGATGAAAGTTCGAGTAGCTCTGCTCCCTGCTCGTGCTAGCCTCGTCTGTGCTTACCTTACCTCCATTTCCCCAGAGCCCTCACTAACTATGTCATCCCTTTTGTTTTCTTCTGCCCTCTTCCCTTTCTATTCAACAGTGTTTCCTTCCACAGAGTCCACTCATGTTTAAAGATCAGATGCAACAGGATGTGATCATGGTGCTGAAGTTCCCATCAAATTCTCCGGTGACCCACGTGGCAGCCAACACGCTGCCCCACCTGACCATCCCTGCGGTGGTGACCGTGACCTGCAGCAGACTGTTTGCAGTGAATCGATGGCACAACACAGTAGGTATGTGCATCTAAGCGGGTCACTTACTGAAGGGGTCTTAAGAGCTGCAGTTAAGTTAAGGTAAGTGTGCTGGGGGCCACCTCGTATGCCGGGTCGTCTGCAAAGAGCAGAAGAGCAAATGGGTGCCAAACCTAACGAAACAGGTCTTGTCTGGCTTACCACTGCTGCGATGTGTTAGGGCCCCTCCTCACAGAGCCTGGCTAATGGTTACCTCGTCAATAAATACTTGATAAATTAAAGCAGTTCTGCAAACAATTGGGGCCTTCCCACCCTATATACCCCGGCCCCACAAACAGACAAAACAAAAGAAAGCAAAGCGAAACAAAACAAAAAGCCTCTTATCCTGTATTAAACAAAACTGAGCTTGAATTTTTTAGATAAGGGTTTCAAAATCTCTTTCTTCCACTTCACTAGTTTCTTTGGGAAAGATTGGCCACTATGTGTCAAATAGGCATGAGCCCCAAGAGTACAGCAGTGAACAAGACAGACCCCACTTCCCTCCTTGTGTGGAACTGAGAGTAGTTGAGAAAAGACAGCATCTAAATTGTTCACTGATTTCCTGTGTGTTTTCTTTAAGCGCATCCCTGAAAGTTCCAGCTAGTACATCTCCAAGTGATGTAATTCTCTGTTATCACAATTAGACATATTGATACTTCCCTAACTGGGACAGAAATGGATGTGGCTGAATGATTTATTTGGCCAGATTCACCCCTGGCAGCCCCAGGCCTCTCGCCATCTCCAGGGCTAGCTAAATGGATGAGCCATGGTGAATTAACCTGAAGTTTTCTCTTCTACTGACTTGTGTATCGCTCTGAGAAACAGTATCATTTATATTATAGCTTAATCTTCTAAGAGGTTCTAAAGGTACTTATTTTCTGTTTCTCAGTGATTCTATCAACACGAAGTATAAGTACTTCCATTCGATCAGAAACATGCAACAAACATCTTAAGAAAAAATATAACTTTATTATTCACAGTAGTCTTAGCCTCTAGAAACGTTTTGCATTGAGAAAACTATAAAGGATTAATTTTGTTCACTAGCATTGTTCAAAAGTATTATATGTGTTATATAATCACATGTAAAAAATTATGACTAATGAACTCGATCAAGCCCTAAATATTAATCCTCTGAAAGTAGCTTTCCCTGAGCTTAAGGTCTTAGGCGTGGCTCAATTCCTTTAACCTTCAATTGACTTGTCTTCTATTGAGTGAAGCTGGGACCCCCCGCCCCTTCCCCTCTGCCCTGGCCTCGGTGAGCCTGGCCACGCTCACGGCCACCACTAACTACAGGCACGGCCTTTCTCAGACTTCAAGCTCTGCCCAGAAATCTTTGCTCTCTGATGGGTTCAAGAAATGTTACTATCTTCTACTTTGTGCTCTTTTTTCATGTCATTAGGATGAGAACAACACTCTTTTCTGCTGTTCACATCTCACATGGAAAGCAGGAGTCCCCGCTGTAATTTCTTTGGGGAGTATCTACAAAGATGTGTAGTATGACAATCATTCTTACAACAACTTGCCAAACAACTTCTAAGCAATACACCTTTTCTACAACCATCATGAATCGCTGCTTATTAGGAAATTCCTCCTTTCCGAGAATTTTATGGTAGTTTTCTCCTTCTGTTTAAACTTTAGGCCTCAGAGGAGCTCCAGGATACTCCTTGGATCAAGCTCATCATCTTCCTATTGAAATGGATCCCTTAATTGGTATGTTAACAACAAAAATACATTTGCATGAATGCTGACTCTGCACAGATTCCTGTGTGCTTATTACAAAAGATAGTCGAATGATAATTTTTCTCCCATAAAATTAATGTGCAGATAACATTAAATTACCACCAAGAGGCTGTGTAAATCATAATATGCCATCTAAGATCTTTTGGTATTTAAATAATTATTTGTGGCATGTTCTTGATATTTTAAGAGGTTGTTTAAGTTGGTTCTAAACAAGGCAAATCATTCTGAACTGTCCTTTCTTTCTGCCTATTCTTTTTTTCTAATGTTTTTTTAATGTCTTTATTTTATTTTGAGAGAGCAGAGAGCGAGCGGGGGAGGGGCAGAGAGAGAGGGAGACACGGAATCTGAGCAGGCTCCAGGCTCTGAGCTGTCAGCACAGAGCCCAATGCGGGGCTCGAACCCACAGACTGTGAGATATTGACCTGAGCCGAAGCCAGATGCTTAACTGACTGAGCCACCCAGGCGCCCCATGCCTACGCTATTCTTTAACAACTTTATATCATTTGAAGTATGTAAGGCCTCAAAAAAAACTATTAAAGGAAACTAGTATGAAAGAATTCATTTCTAAAACTCTCCATTCAGTAGGGCCAACTTTTAAAGATTTCATATGAATTGCAAACTTACGAGCTGTAACTCTTTGCAGGGGATAATGGAAGTATTTTTAAATCACATACACATTTGTTAGCATGGGATCCAGAGCAAGACACTTAATTTTTTTAGGCCTCAGTTTCCTATCTGTAAAATGGCTGATGATGATGTTTGTTCTTCCTTTTTCATGGGATCATATAGAGAAATAAATTAGAAAAAAGTTGAAAATGGTATGAAAAATTATAAATCCATATACAAGTTATAGTATTATTTTCTTAGATGAATTCGCCCTTCATCTTTGAGCCCAGAAATAAATTAAAAGGCGGCCAGTTCAGTTAGTTACTCGTACCTCTACACAAAATAGCATTTCCATGTCTATGGGAAATTGCAAGGTTTAGGACCAGGCATATTTTTAGAGTCCAGTCCAACTCTTCCTTTGCCCGAGGGACATCAACAATGTCACATACAGCTGGAAGGTAGCTGGAAAAATTAGCAGCTCTATTGAAGTTAACCAAGACCAATTATATAGTTTTCAAGTGACTCAGAACTTTTGATTTTCCTTCCTTTTGCTACCTTTTTTGTTGTTGCTGTTGTTCAATTTTGGGGGCTTACCTCCCTAGTCATTATTATTACACTGTTAGTGGGAATCCACAAATAGTAGCACTTCAGTCTAATTGGCGCTAGAGAGTGCGGGCGATCTCCTAGGTCTGCATCTCCTGTTTAAGAATTCAGCCCAGGGATTTCGCCTGAAAGGACAGAGCAGAGCATGGGACAGGCTGGCATGCAGACAGGCACTGGGGAAATCAGACGGTTTCTCCGAGTTCCTGACTTTATTCAGATTCAGTCCCAGTGCTATCCCCTGATTCTCTGCCTGTCTCTTTCCCCCGCAGTCCTTCCCCCATGGTTTTTGTTCCTCTCGTCCCCTGCCAGCCCATTCTGGAAAGGCCTTCTGTTTGGTGACAATCCGGGTCTTTAAAGCTACTGACCTAAAGCTCCCTGTGGGGCTGCCCACATAACAACATCCCTTGCTCAAGCCTCTCCCCCTTTTCTCGTTCCACATGAATTCCAAATGCCATCAGAAAATGACAGATTGGGGCAAATATTAAGACACTTTTTTCTTATATACCATACTTCACACAATATTTATTCCTCCTTCATTATGGAACTTGTTGGACGCTAATGAACTTGTGCAGAGTGAACATGGATACAGTTAAATACAGTTAAATATTTTTTAATTTTATTTTAAATTCACTATCTGAATTCTTCATATTGTTATTTATTGGTGGAGAAAGAACTTAAATTTCTTGGCAACTTTTAAATATGTAATATGGCTCATAAATAGCCACTGTAAAAAAGCCCGTGTTCCTCAGGGGGAAATGTTAAAATCTTAATAATCTTATAGCCTCAAAAACCCATTTCTAGATAAATAAAGCATAAAAATACTCCTTCCATAAGTGCTTGATGAGACTCTTGTGGAATCCTTCTTTAAATGCTCTTTTCCATTTATGTTTAGCCAACAATTCTGGTGTGAACAAACGGCAGATCACGGATCTGGTCGACCAGAGTATACAGATCAATGCACATTGCTTTGTGGTCACAGCGGATAATCGCTATATTCTTATCTGTGGATTCTGGGATAAGAGTTTCAGAGTTTACTCTACAGAGACAGGTAAGCTTAACCTTATTCCCTTGCAAATGCCTATTGTTCTGTAAAATATAATCATTCATAATAATGTAGGCATTTTCATCTTGAGTGTCAAGATCCAAATTAAGTGTTCACATTGTAATTAACTAGTTATAATGCCACCCCTTCCAAACCTTATCATGAATCCCAATTTCATAGGACAAATAGGACTCTTGTCCCTGTCCCAAATCAAACCCAGTAAAAGACCTTAAAACCCGCTTCCCCTTCGTCTGGCCCAAACCCTGGAGAATAAAAATCACAGTTGTGTTGTTTTACAAGTCATTTTTCTAAAAAATCCCAAGTAACATTCTGGTATTGTTTTTCAGAAGAAATTCAAGAAAGCATCTGTAGCTAAATTTGAATTCGCTGATAAACATTCACATTTACAGATGCCCTTTTCACAAATCTAGTAAAATAAAGTTAAGCTTATTACCGTTTAAAGAAAAAATAGCAAACAAGTTAAACTCACCCTTTCTGTGTTTCAGGGAAATTAACTCAGATTGTATTTGGCCACTGGGACGTGGTCACGTGCCTGGCCAGGTCGGAGTCCTACATTGGCGGGGACTGCTACATTGTGTCTGGGTCTCGCGACGCTACCCTGCTTCTCTGGTACTGGAGTGGGCGACACCATATCATAGGGGACAACCCAAATAGCAGTGAGTATTTGTCTAGAAGTGTCCCCTCAGGCTATACATGTATTTAAGCATATTTTGCCTTTTTTAAAATTTTTCTAACAGCTTTTCCTGGGGTTGTGAGGAATTTAAAATAGGAGAGTTTTATGTGGCAAAAATCTTTGTTAGAATGTCACGATGTTCAAAGTATAAAAAAAGAGCAGCCACTGTAACCTTCAACCTGGGGAAAGTCCCAGGTCCCCTCACATTGACTCTCTCTTTGACAGCCCATTCCCAAGCTCCCAAAGTCTTTATTCTTCAGAAAGCTCCTTCAGTGTCACCTGGTCCATTAAACTTCTTACAATTTCTCTCAACTGAATATAGTCTCTCCCTCCTCTGAATCTCCACAAGGTTTTATTTGTGCCTCAGTGAGGATGCTCCTTACTTTCTACCACACAGTCGAGTAAATATCTCTGTTTATTCATTTAGCAGTGATTAAGCATTGGGAAGGCAAAAACTGAATGAGAGAATTTCCTTGTTTGTCATGATTTCTATGTAGTCTTTATTCAAAAGTGCCCCCAAGATATCCTGTAGGGGAAAAATGGGGGAACTCCTGAGTAAAATAATTTTAGAGAACACTGCATCTACTCTTACTCTCTGGGTAAGTTCTGAAAGTCTTACACAAATGAATCTGTCGAAATCTGTTTAACCCACTCTGCTCCTGGCAGAATAGTCATTATTTTCTGGAACTGCTGTTCTGAGAAAACACTGAAATGGACTGAGTCTCTCCCTTTCCATTCTCAGTCTCTGGTTCCTGGCAGAGTGACACACATAATAGGTTTTCAATAAATATTGTTAAATGAAGAAGTAGATAGGAGATTGCCTAGAAGTAGTCACTGTTTTTCATTACCAACCCCTCAATCGCTTCAATGCAAATATTTCCTATGAAATAGAGAATGGTTTCTGGAAAGCGTTGATAATGGCTGGTCCCTAAACCGGGGCAATTCTAATTGTAATTAGTACATTGATCACAGCTTAAAGAATACTCCGAAACCAACTGAAACATGAGTCAGGGTCATATGTGCAACAAGACAGAGATGAGAATTTTCCGGGAATGCTGTGTACCCCCTGAAATAGTGTAAGAGCAGATGAGAGATGGATGAGATGCCGCCTTCCAGCCATGCGGCTGGGAGCCGCCAGCCCCGGTCCACGGGCTCCGGCCGCTGAGGTGGCTGAGGACGGAAGCCGGATGGACAGTCTGTCCGCCCTTCTGGTCCCGCCCACCCCCGACTCAACACATTTTGACAGGGATCTTGCAAAAATAGGAAATGGCTTTTGATTGATAGGAGCCAAGGGCCTATCATAGTAGAGAAGAAAATATAGAAATATATATATATATGAATGAAGATAGTGGGAGGTGAACTAGATGACCAAATGTGCGGGGTTTTATTCTTGCGGCCCATTGCTGGAGCTGAACAGTGGATAAAGAAACTAGAAGTGTACCATGGAGTAACGTCTCTTAGCAGAGACACCAAATAAGAGCATGTGTGTGCATTTTAGGTATCAGCCTCTGCTCCAGGTTGTGAACTAAGATGTGATGCTGGTTTGAGGGAATAAAATATTCAGTGTTGCGTGCTTTCCAACTCACCTCAAATAATTACCTACCATTCCTACGTTCTAACAAATATACTCTAAATACTAAAAAATTAAACTCCTTATTTGTTCTTTTCTAAAATGTCCTTTTAAAAAAACAGAAACTTCATTTTTAGCAGAATTCTAGTGTATGTGCATGTGAGTATGTGTGTGTATAAGACATTTGATCTCCATTGATGGCTTTCTTCCTCTCAAGCATTGTACATTATCGCATGTATTCTATCTAAATTTATTTTTTTCATATTTACAAATCTCTCTTATTTTCATAGTCGTGTAGCATTCATTAGAAAAGTTGAATTAAGTAGCAGGTCCGTGTAGTATCTTCCGTCTATTTTGATAACAATTAGAAGTTTTAGATTAAAAAAATATTTTTAAGAAACACAATAGTGGGGTTTTTTTAAGTTTATTTTGAGAGAGAGAGAGATTACAGGCATGCGCTGAGTGGGGTAGAAGCGGAGAGAGAGGGAGACAGAGAAAGAATCCCAAGCACGCTCTGCACTGTCAGTGCAGAGACTGATGGGGGCTCCATCCCACGAACTGCGAGATCATGACCTGAACCAAAGTCAAGAGTCAGACGCTTCACCAGCTGAGCCACCCAGGCACCCCCAGAATAATGCTTTAAATCTCTTTACTAAAATCTTCAAAATGAAGCTCAGAAATGATGAAAACGATATTTCCAAAAAGAGGATTTATTTCTTAAAAGCTCCCATCTGGTCGCCAAGATAAGATATTTTATATATTGTACTGCTATGAGGTAAAGAGTTTTAATGTTAAATTATAGTAATTATCTGTGTTAGCTACTTCATTTTATGTTATTTTCTAATGATCTTTTAAGCCCAAAGGTAACTAACGTTTGCTTTAGCTTTGGTCCATCAGTTATCAAGAAAAATTAAATAGAGTAACATTTAGAGTGTTTAAAATTCCTTACAACAGGAGCTCTATAAATGAAAATATTTATATTAATCCTTAAAAACAAAACTGAAACATTGTATTTGTTAAAATGTAGCATTTTACTTAAGCTTCAATAAAGGCAAGATTACCCCTTAAGGATTAAGAATTTTATCAATATATATTATTTATTATCACCTCCATTTATAAGTATTTTTTATCCGAACTCTTGTCATCATTATGAGCATAAACCACTTCATAAAACCCACCTTGTCAAGACTTACTTGGACATTTAATATGGACATATGTCATAAGGCTTTATTCCATCCATCATCCTTAATATAAGGTGAAAACTTGCTCTTCTAGAATAAACAGGATGATCACCTAAAGCGTAATTCAAGCAACAAGCACAGATTGAGTGCCTCCTGGGTGCTAGCCCTGTGTCTTAGCAGCAAGGAGCACTGGATAATCAAAGTCTCTGACCTTCGGTGGTTTACAGAAACCTCTATTTATACTAATCTCCAAACTGCTTTTTCTGCTGGAATGTACTGAACACGTAGAATATTTATTACGTGGATCACAAATTGCTATCGGATAATGTTTGGCCTCGTGCTACAAAATGTTTAGCCTTACACCTTGGGGACAAATTGATAATTATGCAAAAACTGGCATCAGCTTTTTACCATATGAATAATTATAATAGTAAAAAATGTTAGTAATTAGTCATATTTTATATTTGATTGACTTGACCGATTTATGACTCACCTAATCTGTTAAAACAGCCAACCTGGCAGGGCATAGATGCATGACTAGAGAGACCACATATATTGGTCAATCCACTTCTTGTAAAGGCAGCCTCCGCACACGCGGAACTGACGGTCACATCAGGGATCAGCCACGGGTGTTGACATACACGTAGTGCTTGCCATCAGAAAACTCACAACATGAAAGGAAAAGACTTTTTTTTTCCATTCCCAGTTTAATCTATTCTAGCTACCAATTCACAGGTCAGAGAATCAGGCTGTATGTGTTTTCTATCTTATAAGGCATTGCTACTCAGGACGAAAAAGCTAGTTATGTCTAAATTCATATTAAAGTGTGTGGCACAATGCCCCTAGGTTTTGAGGGTTGTATACATTAACCTAGACTTGAAGGGGGAAGTCCTAGTGTGAAACATAATATCCCAGTAGCTGTTAGAACCCTGAGATTGGTCGTGGTAAGGACACTGAATTGCTTTGTATGTCAGAGGCCGGATCAGATTTATATTCAGCACAACATAAAATGATAGGATTCATTTACTCACTCTCTCAAGATTAATTCAAGTGGCTCTCTAATATGCTTATGTCTCTTTTACATTGTCATTATTCTTTCTTTAATGGGTAGCTCTGTTGCTACCACAGAGAAAACATTTCTAATGTTTGGGGATTTCTTAGGTAGGTGCGGAAAAGACACCTCAGAAATAGTGTTTTCCTAATCATTTTTATGTTTTTAGTGAATTTTCCACAAAGACCATGAAAATTTGTACACAGATTATTACAAAGAGTTTCAGACGATAAAGAAGCAGACGCTACACTACGTAGCATAGATTATGTTTGAATTATGGTTGTTTTATTAATATATTTTATAATACTAATATCTAGTGTTACTCTTTCAAACTTGTGACTTTGAACGTAGAAGATTTTCTCAGAGATTTGGATAGGTCCCTGACTAGATAACGGAATTGCAGAGATGTGAGGGACAGATGCTTTCATCTGAAACACTCTTTTGCACAAATTCTGAAACTCATTTGGAAGTGATAAAAATTAATTTGCGCACTCTAATTGGAAGCAGCCTACTGCATGAAAGAAAGGAGAGCAGAGCAGGCAATTTGTGTTAAAAGCTGATCGAATTTTTTGTCAGGTAGGTATCTTGGACTTGGCCGCTTATCCCCCAGAGCCCCTCTTTGCAATATATTACGACCCATATCTGACTGGTGTTCTTTAAAAGGATCAATGCTATTCCTGTTGAATCCCTGGAGCCCAAAATTTCATTGATCTTGGGACTTGACATTTCTCATTACGTGCCGTAGCTTCCAACAAGATAGTCACAAGAGGGGCAAGTCAACATTGTTGTCTCTTCAACAGACACTTAAAATACACTGGGACCTCAGCTCAAAATCCAATTTGCTTTCAAAGTGTGTGGTTTTAATGTTTATACCACATATAAGGGGCTTTGTAGAGAGTTTGTCGATACATACATGTGACAATTTTTTAAGTCATAGCAATAGGAAACTTTGGAAGAGAATTTACTGTTCATCTTTTCAAATCCCACCTACGAATATTCATTGAGTAATATACATAAGATGTTATTATGCCTTTTCGATTTCACTTTTTAAAAAACAAGTCTTTTAGCTCATATGTAAGCATTATGCAGAGTCTGAGACCAGAAGCCCATTGAAAAGGAAACTCCAGCTGTGCACACATCCCTTCCCTGCGCTCCCATTGTGTGAGCCTCAGCTCTGGACAGGGACCCTCCTGCCAGCCACAGCCTGTCACTAAACATCTGCCAAATCATATCCCTCTTTGTTCGCCTCCAGCCTTTTTTTAATATGGCTATCCTGGTGCCCAGCTCCAGGACCACCAAGGACTGATGGTGTTGTACCGGATGAAAGCATGCACAAAGAACAGTCCAGAGATATTTTCCACATATCTATATGTTTGCCTCATTTCTTAGAGCAATAGATCTTATCTAGGGTTTATTAAATGTATTAGAGGAAACAGTTATTTGTGAACAATCCCTAACTCCTAGGACTTTGAAAATTGATGTCCCCTTAGCTGAACATTGGGACACTTTGTAGGGTTCGTGACTAAGAAGGGGACTGACTGCCACTTGGTTTCTGCCTTTTCTTTCCCTTTCTGGAACTGAGGCTGTGAGGCTCCTTGGCTGGGATCAAAAACAATAATAGTAATTTTTTTAAAACACATACACACAAGAGTAGTACGATTTCTTGATCAGAGAACTTCAGATCTGCATCAGGTGGCAGCGGGGGTGTCTCTGGCCATTATGCAAAGTGCTCCTCCCTTGGATTATACTGTTGACGGTTTGGGGAAGGTACTGGCAGGACAGTAATGTACCTTGGCCTGGATCCAGGTTCAGGACTTAAAGGGAAGAGATTTGCCCTGCCACAGCACGGCTCAGAGGTGGTCTGCGTCATCCCTGCAGGAGAAGAACTTAGAGTGAATGAATAAATAGGCACATGTCTATCTTCTGTTTTCCAGTGAGTACTCTGTGAGTATGTAATAAAATGAAACCACATCATGAGATGTTTTCCAACCCAGGGGATGTTTTTATGTAGGTCACCCTTTGGCCTGTGGAAAATGTGGGCTCAGGCATTTTTGGTACTTGAGCCAGACCTCTGCAAGAGGCTGCGAGGACATGGTCTCTGTAAGGAGCGGTGTCCTCACAGACACAGTTCTGAGCTGCCCTAACAATTGTCTAACAATTTTTTTTAATAAACCTTGAAATCAGGTAGTGATTAAAATACCTATTCTGGGGTTTCAAGTCATCCTATTTTATGTAGGCATAAACATGAATGAAAATACCTTTTGCAATGACCTAATGAAGGTTGTAGATAAAATCAGATCATATATCACCAAGACATTCGTCTTCTGACTCCAGCAGAACTGTTCTGAGGATCGTAGATTATAGAAACTCTGCTGTTTTTGTTTAGCTCTTAATTCAGAAGGGCCAAAACTTCCCCTTGCATATTAGTCGCCCCACAAATAAGGCTTAAAATAATAAGAACCATGAGTATCTTTACTTTGATCCTGTCTCTAAAAGCAGAGACCATCTCACTGAAAAAATTCTCCTCGTCAGTTCCATGGGAATAACAGCATCTAATATCTTTCTACTGTTTTCATCATCTATTATGGAAAATATTCAAATGACTTTTGCTTTAAAATGAGATGGAATCTGTTTATAATAAGCCTTTTGTATTCAGAGTTTCCAAATGCTTGCCTACAAGCAGTCTCAAAATCGGCATGTTTTTTCTTCATGATCCACAGTAATTCCGTCACACGGAGAGCTTTTCTGTTTGAGGAAATGCTGGGGCACAAGGTTGATGGCGCTGTGGTCCTGGGAGTGGGGGCTCACCTGCGCCTCCCTGTGCACGGGCCCTTTAACCCCCAGCTACATCCATCAACTGTGATGTGACAGTGACAGAATATTTCCAAGATTTTGAGTGATTGTTGGGGTGTGTGACATCGGTCCCTGGCAGGAAATATGCCTTTCCTCCCCCCGCCCCCCATGCAGGTTTCTCAATTCAAAACCCCCTGCATAATATTTTATTCACTTTTTTCTGGTTTAAATAGGGAAATAATGCTTTCCTAGGCCCTAAACCATATCCCCTGATAGTTAAGTTCCACACTTTATTCAAATGACCGGTGGAGACTGTCACGAAGAAAAAAAATTTTTTTACTTTCTAAATCAGATGCAAGTCTTTGAAAACCTCATTTCCTAATAGAAAATATATTATATGCATAAGGAATAGTTTTATACATGTTTTTCAATTCCCAGCAAGAGAACTAGATTGCTTTTTACTTTTTTTCTGTAGCATATAAGGGGAAAAGTTTAGAAAATTCTTTATGTAAATTTTATTAAGCATATAATTTCAGGATTTTTCATTTGGCCAGTCTCTCCAAGATAAAATAATCACTTAGAAAAATTAAGGGTAGAGTCACCTTGGGAGCTAAGTCAGTTGAGCTTCCGGTTCTTGATTTCAGCTCAGGTCATGATCCCAGGTCATGAGATAGAACTCCATTAAGTGTGGAGTTTGCTTAGGATTCTCTTTCTCACTCTCTCTCTCTGCCCCTCCCCCACTCACACATATGCATGTGCACTCTGTCCAAATAAACATTTTTAAAAAAAGAAGAATTGGGGCGCCTGGGTGGCTCAGTCAGCTAAGCATCCAACTTCGGCTCAGGTCATGATCTCATGGTTTGTGGGTTCAAGCCCTGCATCAGGCTCTGTGCTGACAGCTAGCTCAGAGCCTGGAGCCTGTTTTGGATTCTGTGTCTCCCTCTCTCTCTGACCTTTCCCTGCTCGTGCTGTCTCTCTCTGTCTCTCAAAAATAAATTTAAAAAAACAGAAAAAAATTTTTTTGAAAAATTAAGGGCGATTTTACACAGAAAGTGTTAATTCTCATTTTACCAGGGAACTCAGGGCCTCTTTGGAGCATAATTTTATAAATATGTTTCAGACAAATCTGGGACTGCTGGCAAATATAAATGGATACTTTGCCAGTATTGAAACACATCAGAGCAACATACATAAACTTAGCATAAGATGACACACCCACTGAGGCTACCATCCCCCTCCTCCCTTACTCCATCCAAGACATGCCTCAAAAGCAAAATGGAAAGTGATGGATTTGAGAAAGCTCACATAAAACAGAGCAATTCCTGGAGAGACAGAAGATGGGTAGGTCTGAAAAAAGAGCATTTTGTGTCTGGCAGAGTAAGGTATCTTAGTTATGCTCTTTCCTCCCAGAATTTTCCAGGACCTATTTTTGCCTTCCCTCCGGCCACAGTGGGGCATAGACTTGGAGAGCCAATGGAGCTGCTCAGTGCTGTGGGCCACATCAGAGGCAAACAAGGGGCTTTCAGGAGGCAGGCATAATTACTGGGCCTGAACATCCACCTCCCCCATCCTGCCCTCTCCACAGTGAGGGCCAAGTATGGCAGCCCAGGAGACTGCTCTCAGAGCAGTGTCAACCCCAAACCACAGACAGCTCTCTAAGAGACAAGAACTGGGCAGAAGGGGGAAGGGGGCATGCCATCCAGAATAGGATCCACAGAGAAAATCAGGCCAGCATGCAAGGAACTCAAGCGCCATTTTAAAAAGGTCACAGGAGCACCTGGGTGGCTTAGTCGATTGAGTGTCCGACTTCGGCTCAGGTCATGATCTCACTATTGTGGGTTCAAGCCCCGGGTCAGGCTCTGCTGACAGCTCAGAGCCTGGAGCCTGCCTTGGATTCTGTATCCCCTTCTCTTTCTGCCCTGCCCCGTTCCCACCCCCGGGCTCATGCAATGTGTCTCTGTCTGCCTCTTAAGAATGAATAAATGTTTAAAAAAAGCACCAAGGTTACTAGATGTTCTATATTTCTTAATACAAGTGTATTTATTTTATTCTTTTAATTTCATGTATGTGCTATAAATATTTAATATGTAACTAATTTTTTAATTATTTATATCTAAAAACAAAAGAAGATCAGGTCTTTGTGGAAGCTACCAACTTGAAAATAATTTGTGAGCTTGGAGAAAAAACTAGTCTACAGAAGTGTTTATCAAACTAGATATTACATTGATCCCTTTTAAAGAGAACAAAATTTTTATTAATACCAAAAACCAAAAACAAAATGAAGTGAAAACAACCTCTGACTTTGAGGAATGTGTACTGGTACCCCACAAATGAGTATGAGAAACATTAACTTAATTAATTAGTCTATCTTAAATTTTAAAGCATATGCCAATTTTAAATCACCACAGCATAGATTTTTGACAGCAAAAAAGAGATCTCATCTTTGTAATTGATTTAAAAATATTTTTAGTGTATTGGGGTGCCTGAGTGGCTCAGTCGGTTAAGCATTCAACTCTACATTTTGGCTCAGGTCACAATTTCACATTTTGTGGGTTCGAGCCTCATCTTGGGCCCCCACACTGACAGCACAGAACCTGCTTGGGATTCTCTCGCTCTCTCTCAAAATAAAGAAATAAACTTTGAATAAATATAAACACTCTCTCTGTATACACACACACACACACACACACACACACACACACACATATGTGTCTATATGAGATCATCAAATTATAAATCTGAAATTTAAAATTTTTCCGAGAACTTTTCACTCCCAAAAAAATACCCACAGACCCCAGGGTACACAGACTGTAGTTTGAGAAATACAGAAAGTTCTGGACGAGTTGCAGTTACAAGGCCAAGTTCCAACATGCCTTTTGAAGGGGAAAAAGTAATGGTCAATAATACTGATAACTTAAGATGAACTGTAAATAAAAAATATAAAAATAATAATAATATAATAAACTCTTGGCCAAGATGATACTGTAGAATAAACGAAACGACACACCCAGATAAACCAATGTCATGCACTAGGAGTCAGCTAGAACTGTTTAAAAATTAAAACAGAAAGAAATGGGCAACGTAACACATTAGTGAGTGTGACGTTAATGAAAAACGGAAATACTGGGATGTTACAAGAATTCGATAAATATTTGTTGAATCTGATTGAGTGATTCAGGTCCAAATTGTATTGTTACTATGTGTTTCACATCCTGCTTTCTGATCACCCCAACTTCAGTGAAATTTTACTTCAGTGAATCTTTTAGATCTTCACATATGCCCAAGACGGCCAGCACTGGCTTTCTTGTCCCATCCACCAGAGAACCACTCAGAACCCGACCCAGGTTGGCACCATAGCCCCTTGACCTTCCACACTGCCTCTCTGACTTCCTGTTGTTTGCTTTTCCTTCACATGTCTGCACCCAAGACTGTAGAGACCCCTCATTTCTGTCCCAAACTGGGTTCTCCAAACTGTTTGCCCCTGTCAGACGGTGTTGGGCATAATACCCTCTCATTGCTGACCCTTCTCACACGGTCTTTGTGCAGGTTGCTCACCAGACAGTCTGACATTCTTTTCCCAAGGAGATCTCTTGATTCCTTTTATACTCTGTGCACATAATCTGTTCTTGCCCACACTTGGCATTGCCGGGTGCCTCCAGCGCAAAGCCTAGGGAAGGCCGTGGTTGTTTGAGGAGTTCTCAAGAGCTGCAGGTTATGCCTTATACCTCCTCTTTACACTCCCAACTCCTCGTCTCCTTAAAAGAATGCCGGTCACTTCAAAGCCATTCCTTTAATGTCTGTGAAAGCACTTAGCAGTGAAAATGCTTATGGCACGTAACACAGCTGGACTTTTTAGCTAGGCTTGACTTTATTAAAGTCAAATGGAAACTTAAGATGACCACCTCTTTTTTTGCTTCACTACTTCCCTCTCACCTCAAATTCACACCACTTTAGCCTGTTTTGTTGGAACATTTTAGGGAACGTTTTTAAATGGGTAAAGGCATGCGTTTCAAAATTAGACAACTCTGGGTTCAGTTCCAACACTTACTGGCTGTATGAACCTGTGCAGATTGAAGAACTTTGCAAAGCCTTGCATTTCTAGCCATAAAATAGGTTTAATAAGTGTACCTCCCTCCTATGAATATTGCCATGATTAAATAAGATAATGCATGTAAATACCTTGGCAGACTTGGTGTCTGTTTCCCAACATTAGGAATAAAAGAACAGCTGTCACCACTGTCGTAACGAGGTAAGCTCATCACATTTGTTAACTTCTTCGGTCATCTGAACAACCCACCTAGTCGGTGTACAGTAGTAGTACGCGGTACAGAGGAGGAAAACACAGAGAGGTTAAGCAACTAGCTCCTGGTTACACAGCTGTTAAATGCTCTTAATAGATGCTAATGATTATTATTTTAAATGTTCGATACAGTGGTGTGGCTCTTCATTTCTGCCGTTGGTCTGTAGTAACTCACTGCTCCTGTTTCCTCCCAGGTGACTATCCCGCCCCAAGAGCTGTCCTCACAGGCCATGACCATGAAGTTGTCTGTGTTTCTGTCTGTGCAGAACTTGGACTTGTTATCAGTGGTGCTAAAGGTCAGAAGGCATTTCTTTCATTTTAAATCTTTAAAAACTATACTATTTTCTCAAGTTAACCATGATCTATAATTTATTTCCTTTAGGAAATAGACATTGCCCTATATAGACAATGTAATCCTAAGTTCTTTGCAACTGTTTAATCATTAATATTTACTAGTACTAATAATAAAATACATATAAAATTGTATGTAGTATTTTGTGGTCACCAGCATTCTAGCCAGAACACTGGTAAATTCACCTGCAGCCCATCCCTATGACACAGCCATTAAAAATAACCTGTAAAAGATGGGGGAAGATATTCATGATGCTGTGGGGGCCTGGGCAGAAGTCAGGTTGTTCATCAGACATGGCCTTGGGCCCACCTCCCTCCAGAAGCCCCTTCCTAATAAGGCCCAGGACTTAAGGTGTAGAGATTGATGGGAAAGGAAACATGATTACTTGGGGGTTTTGACTTTTGGTGAAAGAAGCATTGTTTCAAGAAAAGTCAGAAAACTTGGATTCTAATTCTGGATCAGACACCAGTTCACTGCAGGAGGCTCCGGGGCAGGAAGGAGCCTAATGCTTTGGAGAAACTTCACGAAAACCTGACGGGCTAAATGGATGTTGTCTCAGTGGAGTTAGGGAGAGAGAAGGCTGGCAGGCAGAGGACCAGTGGCACAAGAACATGTGACATTTCTTTTATTTTGAGTCAAGTAGGAAGCCGCTGGAGGCTTTTAAACAAGGATGATCATATTTGGTTTTCAGGATCTTGTCCTGGCTGCTTTATGGAGAATAGTTGTACTGTCTGAAGGTAGCAACAGTGTTTTTCACTTTCATATCTAAGAGTAAATAATCCTATGGACACAAAGGATATTTTCAATGAATGTCTTTTTAATTTAAAAAAACGTAATGGTAAGAGTAATATTATCCTATGCTGTAAAGTGAAAATGGGGCAAAAAAAGGAAAAGGAAAATACAGACACATAGTAAGTAGGTATAGAAAAAAAACATTAATTTCAGTAGGTGATGGGTGACATTAGAGGTGATTGCTTTTTTATTTCTAATTTTCTGTCTTTTCTATCATGCACATCCATCACCGTAGTAAAAAATTAGGTTTAGCTTTACAGTGCCACTTGTTTTCTAAAATATGCACCTACTGGAGTCAGTTGAAAAATACAATTCATTAACTGTTTTTGTGAGGTTGTGTGTGTGTGTGTGTGTGTGTGTGTGTGTGTGTGTGTTTAAATTAGGAGACCCGTAATAGCAAACTATATTAACCAGTTATTTTTAGGAACTTGCCTAGTGAAATTTTTATCTTATCAGCACAATTTCTACCAGGAGAAAGAAAAAACAAACAGTTGGAGCAAAAGAAGTCAGTCCCCATACTTTTATTCTGTCACTTCACTATTCATACTTAAAGACAGAAAGTGTTTTTACAGCCTGAATCACTTTAATTATCTTAAATTTGCCTTTTACATTTTATGTATGACTGTAGAAAAGGTGAAACTCATTATTTGTCAGGACTGTATTTATGTGGCGCAATGTTAAAGTCTTGATGAAACTAAAGAAAATTAGCAGTTGTGTGGATAATTATAAACTTTGAAGACACATTTCTAAAAACACATTAAGAGAAAACTTTGGGACATACAATATTTTAATCTCACATTATCTATGAACTGTATCTGATATAGAAAAAGACCAAGTATTTCCCTTGACAAAAAGTTGAGAAAATCTGTGTTAACAGCTCCCTGTATTTGCTGTGTTTAAATATAACACCAATGCTTCGCTCCACTAGCATACCTCTTTTCTTTTCTGCCTCTTTCCCCAAGTCTGACTGTATGTATCCAGGAAAGGTCTGTGTGTTTGTGAGACTCATAGGTGACTTGTCATTATGAATGACTCTGGCCGTTGATACCCTCCTTCTGCAGAGGGCCCTTGCCTTGTCCACACCATCACTGGAGATTTGTTGCGAGCCCTGGAAGGACCAGAAAACTGCTTGTTCCCGCGCTTGATTTCCGTCTCTAGTGAAGGCCACTGTATCATATACTATGAACGAGGGCGATTCAGCAATTTCAGCATTAATGGGAAACTTTTGGCTCAGATGGAGATCAATGATTCAACACGGGTAGGTCTGCGTGTTCAGTGCTAAACAGGGACTGAAACCATGAGATTGAACATCTACTATCGCACATTAAGTGATTCATAGTAGAGTTTTTTTGGTATCCAGATAAATAGATGTGTGGTGTTTTTAAAAGCAGGTAAATTCATGTAGATGAATGATGCTTCGAACAAACCCAGAGTTCATTTAGTCCCAAATAGTTAGCCCGGTGAATTTGATCTTAGAGATGATAGCTTTTGTTTGATGAGGGGTCAGACCCTTAAGGAAATTTTTCTTCAGCTCCTTTATAAGTAGTGCTACGCCCCCTGACATTAAAAGTGAGTTCATTGTCAAAGAATCTTACCTTTAGAACCCTAGACCAAAAGCACATGTACCAGATTGCTCTTCACTCAGAAGTGAATTGTAATTGTTGATTTATCCTTATTAAAAGCTGTTTTCAAATATGCTTCTGCCATTTGTTCTGAAAGTCTTGACATTATTAATATTCGAGACTTAACAAAACATCGTGTTACTTAATGCTCAAGTTCTTCCTGGATGAGATCGATAATATTCTCTTTGGGACTTCTGTTATTTTGTAACCTTAATTGGTTTTAATAAGATCCTTTGTTTATGTAAGAACGCTGATGAATTCCACATTGGAAATTCTGCGGACTGCTTTAGAAAACTTGGACAAATGGCTAAAAGTAGAAAGTAATTATGACAGAACTGCATTGAGTGCTTTTCAGTAATGACTGTTGACCATCTGGGAAAATCTGATAGAAATGGTTGCTTTTCTGCCTTTTCTGAAGGCCATTCTCCTGAGTAGCGATGGCCAGAACCTGGTGACTGGAGGGGACAATGGTGTGGTGGAGGTCTGGCAGGCCTGTGACTTCAAGCAGCTGTACATTTACCCCGGATGTGACGCTGGCATTCGAGCAATGGACTTATCCCATGACCAGAGGTGAGCCGCATTAAGGAGAAATGTAATCACTTGAGAGCTGTCGTTGAAAGCTCTTTACCGTCTACCAAGGGCAAAATGTGCTGTAAGACTCCAGCATCAAGATGGAAGAAGGACTAGCACAGAAAAGGGTACATTGAGGAGGGTAGTAAATGCTCTAAGGATTCTGGTAAGAAGAAGAAAACAGGAAGAGAATAAGAGGCGGGGGGAAGAAAGGAAGAAATGGGTCAGAGGTGGAACAGGCACATCCAGACACTGCTCAGAACAGAACTATTCCCACTAACATCTCTGTTCTAGGATCCGCACTGAGTCTCAGGCCCCCTGGCTTCCCCTCTGGGAAGCAGAGACACGTGTGTTTCAGCAGAGGTGTTTCAACTTGAGGCATACTTGTAGCTAGCAGTTTCCAGCAGAATGCTCAGTGTAGACCAGTGCTGGCCTCTGTTTTAAAAGACACAAAGCAGAACTCTTGATTTCGGCTCATGGATTCACACCGAGCGCAGAGTCTGCTCGGGACTGTCTCTCCCTCCCTCTCTGCCCTCCCCCACTCATGAACTTAGGTGCTCTCTCTCGCTCTCTCTCTCTCTCAAAATAGATAAACATTTAAAAAATAATAATGGGGGCACCTGGGTGGCTCAGTCAGTTAAGCGTCTGACTTTGGCTCAGGTCATGATCTTGTGGCTTGTGAGTTCGAGCCCCACATCAGGCTCTGTGCTGACAGCTCAGAGCCTGGACCCTGCTTCGGATTCTGTGTTTCCCTCTCTCTGCCCCTCCCCTCTTCATGCTCTGTCTCTCTCTCAAAGATAACAAACATTAAAAAAAAATTAAAATAAATTAAAAATAATAAAAAATAAATTAAAATAAAATAAAAGACACAAAACACTCAGCTGTTATTAAAATAGTCCTTACCTCCACTTTCTTATTCGCTTATTTCTCATTTATGTTATTATATTTTATGTATTTCCGTAAAACACTACAATCTTTTTGAAAATAATTGGTATGGGAATTAATTTGATTTTCCATGGTTTCTCAGTTGGCAACAGGATTTTACTGTTTCCTAAAATTCACCTTAGTGTTTATTATAAAGTGAAAAGAATATTTGGAATATTCTAGATTTTAAAAATTTAAACTCTATAATCTTAATGTGATATGTAATTTCTCCCCCTTTTTTGCTGTATATTTAGCAGAAATAAGAAAAGATTACTAGCCAACTTTTTTAAATATATGTATATTCTTTATAAAAATATTGGTTTCAAAATGTTATAGATATTAAGGCTTATAAAACAAGTTTAAGAAAGCATCACACCAATCTAGTAAAATGGTACTGAAGTCATTAGGAAAGGCAATGTAATTTAATTTAGTTTGAGAAGGCGATATTTGAGCTGCAGCCAGCCATTTTTAAAGCAAATTTAAGCAGGTGATTATTAGAATATTCCAAAATGCTGCCGTCCATAGTCATGAATAAATGGAATGCTCTCTTGTGTAATTATGTGTATATACATGAGTGTTTCTAAAGCATTTGAAGTAAGGTATTTGAAACTGTGTTAAGTAGTTTATATGTTCTTTCTCCCTGACATCCGTACTCATTCATGCATTCATGTCACAAACATTTGCTTCACCATCATAGACTAAGCACTACCCAGTGCTAGGATTCCTGACCCCTAGAAGCCTAAATAATCATAATAATTGTATCTGAGGGAAGCAGGGACAACAAAACAGAAGGAGGAAGGGATCGACTTTGCCATGAGGGGTGACAGGGGCAAAAAAGGCTTTATTCACTGGGCATTGAGAGAGAGGGCAGGTGGCAGCACCGGCAAAGTCACAGTAGTGCCAGGGGTCTCCAAAGAGGAGTGAAGAAAGATACTGATCAAGTTTCTTTCTATTTTAGTTTTGTCCCCAATTTCTATTATTTTTGCATTTTATAATGTCCCTGACATGTTAGAACAGCAACACATCCCATCCACGTAAGCCGTAAACACACATTGGGGGCGCACACCCGACGGCATTTGTCTGACGAGCTGTCTGATCTAAAGCTAAGCAGCGCTTGGTCTGGTAGTTCAGGTATGAGCAGGATTGATTCGGCTTCTCTCAGGAGAACCAAGAATAAATTATAACCCTCTCTCAATGAACGCAAAACTAAGACTTTGTGAACTTAGAGACCACGATACCATCTAGTGTAAAGCAGCAGCGCATCAGTGATTTCGTATCGCTCTTAACTAACGTCTCTGCTTTTCCAGGACTCTGATCACTGGCATGGCTTCTGGTAGCATTGTAGCTTTTAATATAGATTTTAACCGGTGGCATTATGAGCATCAGAACAGATACTGAAGACAAGTGAAGAACCAAAAGCCAAGGTAAAGCTGAGAGCACAAGTGCTGCATGGAAAGGCAATATCTCTGGTGGATAAAAACTCGTCTACATCGACCTCCGTTTGTACATCCCATCACACCCAGCAATAGCTGTACATTGTAGTCAGCAGCCATTTTACTTTGTGTGTTTTTTCACGACTGAACACCAGCTGCTACCAAGCAAGCTTATATCATGTAAATTATATGAATTAGGAGATGTTTTGGTAATTATTTCATATATTGTTGTTTATTGAGAAAAGGTAGTAGGACGTGTCACAAGAGACTTTTGACAATTCTGAGGAACCTTGTGCCCAGTTGTTACAAAGTTTAAGCTTTGAACCTAACCTGCATCCCATTTCCAGCCTCTTTTCAAGCTGAGAAAAAAAAAAAAAACACGTTTGATACTTTGTACATCAGATGCATCTTATTTAAAGGGATACTTTTGTAAAAGTAAAACCTTGTATAAAGAACAAAACGTTTCTTAATTTTATTGTGGAGTTACAACTTGCATGTTCTTTAATCCTGATGTCTCGATGGAACAAGTGCATTCAGACTATGACACAGAAAGATCTGTCCAAGGACACAGCTTGTATGAAAGGGTTGAATTTGGGCTCAATCAGTAATTTTTGACATTTTCACCAAAATATGGTTTGCACTTTTTAATCGAAATTCATCCCTTCTAAGTGAAATTTGCTCATAAAGCATTTGGATACTAAGCCATTATTTGCCATTTTTGCTACTTTATACAAAGAAAATTCAGCCCCGCCCTTCATAATTTGAAGACACAGCAGAAAGGGGGCTTAGGGATGAGGTCTTGGTTTTTCTTGTATAAATAGGAGTCACGCCCATTAGTTCCATAGTAATGACTTCCCAACTCCTGGACATCTCTTCTGGACTCATCCTGCTGGCTTAGCGTGTGTACATTAGGGGAGGAGAATCTGATGCTAATTATTTTTGGATTTGTTTTTTCTCTTTGGTTCTTGAATAGCTTAGTTTCTTTAATAACAAGCCAGACTTTATTATAACAATAACTGAGGTTATTCTTTTAGGTTCTTGTGAAATTCTCACCTAAAGCCACATTCTTAGCCTAAGGCACTTCATCTTTTATGATATAAAATGATGGGTATCAAATGATTTTCCATACATTGTACTGATCAAGTTATACACCCAGGGGTATATACACTTTATTCATGTTTCTTCTTTGTATATTTGGTGACTGTATCGTCATAGATGTACATATTGTGTCGGTAGGGCTATGAGGCATGTTACAGGAATGTGATTTTCTCAGAATTTACACTCACTTGCAGTCATTTATTTAAAAAGATAAAACAAGATAATGGGTTCTTTGTATTGGCACTTTGCACCAGAAACATATCATTATTTATTGATGTGATTACTTATTTGTCATCCACCTTGTATTAGTAAGTTTTAGCACTGAATTCCTTCTTCATTGTTGTTTGTATTTATGAGATTCTGAAATTCTGGGGAATCAACGTAATGATTAAGTTATTCATCACCAGGCTGTAAGCAATATCCTGAGTTTGTAGCTTAGAATTGGGAGGATACTGAACATCTGGAAGACAAGTTCATTTCATCTTGAGATCATGGTGAAATATTTTGGATATATAAATTCCTTAAGCTATTGTAACCATGTTTTATTGCAAAGATGTAAAATATGCCAGATGTGTGTGAGTTGGAAATCAAAAAAAAGAAAAATAAAATATGCAAAGAATTCACTGATTGTTTCACATTTCATCGGACACCTCACTAACATGCATTCATTGTGTTGTCATACAAGTTTAAGAAATCAACGTCACCTCATATAAAGGCTGGTTGCATCTAAAAACATGAAATAGTGTCCTAATGAGGTTCCGTAATTTGCTGATACATGAGCTGCTCTGCTTGACCATCTGGCAGGGATTTGTGGCAACAGTGACCAGAGGGAAACAGCCCTGTTGTTTTCTTCCACATAATCCACCTTGGATGTTATTTTTTTATTTTATTTAAAAGGAAGTAAATGCAGGTGATGGTGAAGAATATAACTGCTCATTACATGAATGTTATAAAATAAGGCTGTTTTTGTTCAAACAGAATTTATCATGGATCAGGCACGACACAGGCAGGGCTTGAACAACCAGGAGGAGGGGTGCAATCGCCAGGAGGGCGGGCGGCAGGGGTGATGCTCAGGGGCCCCCGGTCACTCCATGCTGGTTCGGCACAGGCAACAGGCCCAGGGGGTGACAGAACTGCAAGTGAGCCTCCACCTACATTCTCAAGACCAAAAGGACAACCAACAGCAGCCTGAGAAAGACCGGTTCCTATCACTCCCCACTCTGTCTCCAAGCCAGACATCTGTCAGTCATCATAAGCCTGGCCGGCTGGCTCAGTCCAGCCTCCTGGCAGCCCAACGGTCGCTCGGGCAGGCTGGCTACCAGCGGCCCTTTAACCCAACTCCCCACTTCCAGAACCATCATCTGCACTGTCACCAGAACCTCCTGACCTCTCTCTGGGTCTCCAGCCAGACCCCCATCACACGTGGCCCTTCTGCCAGAGGGGCTGGTGCGCCACCACCCAATCATCCCACAGCCGAGCACCTTGCTGTGGTGTTCTTCATTCTTCAACTCTAATAATGGGTGAAAACTTGCATGGGGAGCTTTTTTTTTAAGAGCATAATCTCGGCACTATCGCTGCCAAGTGATTCCAATGCGGGTCATCCTGGGGCACAATTTCAACACCACCAATGTGAGGGCTGAAACCCAAACCCAGCAGAGCATGGAAGTCCTTCAGGAGAGAAACACTCTCCTTGTGCCTCCCCCTGGTACCCTGCACCTCAGAGAACCCACTTATTTACAAGTCCCTGAGAACTTCCCTGTGCTTTGGTACCTAGTGTCCTCCCTGGCCAGACAGCACCCTTTTGCCTGCACTCTGGTTGAACTTGGGGCAGACTGACCTGAACCAATCTGGTCATGCGCAATCTTTTTGGCGTGTAAGGGTAGTGTCCAAACCCCATACATAATACAGTGCACACTGTATTATGAGGAAAACAACTTTCAGGACCAACACCTGCCACATGTACAGATACCTTGTCACCAAACATTTCAGTAGGCAAATAAAAGATCTATCAGAATTATTCTGTGAGCTTGGTGAATCCCCGTGCCTTTTGAGATGACCTGGCAACCATTTGACCTAGAAAGTATACTGAAAGCAGAGGCCAACCTTCTGTATAGAAGCAGAATCCTATTAACATGTGATGCCATCAGAATCCTCCAGTCCAATCATCTAGGTATCAGCCATGGGCACCCATAATAGGAGTATAGACTAAAGACGTCAGTGGATTCTTACACCCTGGTTATGGATAGGCAGGAAAGATCTCTAAAATACTGTAGTCAGGGCATATTGGATTCACATATATTAAATACCACTACTTTCATCAAAGAGAGACCCTCTATGGGGCGCCTGGGTGGCTCCGTCGGTTGAGCATCTGACTTCAGGTCATGATCTCATGGTTGGTGGGTTCGAGCCCCACATCAGGCTCTGTGCTGACAGCTAGCTCAGAGCCTGGAGCCTGCTTCAGAGTCTGTACCACCCTCTCTCTCTCTAACCCTCCCCTGCTCATGCTGTCTCTCTCTGTCTCTCAAAAACAAATAAAAAACATTAAAAAAAATTTTAAGAGAGACCCTCTATAATATCCCTTATGCTAATTAAGAAGGCAATAATGTCCCCACTGAAAAGCTATTCTTAACATTCACTATCCTAACAGTAAGAAGCTTCTGGTTTCTTTTGACATGAGGAAGCTGGAGCTCTGGGCCCTGGCTCACACTGAGTCTGGAGTGTAAAGCTCTGACCAGAGCAACTGACCGCGCCTCAGAACGCAGTACGAAGTAGCCTACACAATCCCGATGTCTATAGTGCATATTTTGAAGTTACTTAAACATCATAACCTATTGTTACAGACTCAGTCCAAGTGCTGCCGCCTCTCTGAGGCCCTCCCGGCCTGCTGAGTTAGCTGCCCCACACCTGGTATGTCCCTGTCCCAGAGCAGAGTAGTAATATTTTCCAAGCTTACTTGCCTCTCCCCCCTGGTAACTGGGAGCTTCTTAGGCAATGCACTCTTTTATCTTAGATCCTTAGGACAGTGTTGGATTCAGATGATTGTCAACATATGTAGTCTTGCTGAATGTATGGATAACAGATAAATACCAGATCCCTGGGTAATGTGACACAGTTGCCGGTGTTGCTCAAAGCCTTGCCTGCCTACCTCTTCCCACTGCCTCAGGTTGTCCTCCCCTGCCCTGCTCTGTGGTTCTTCCAGAGAGCACCATGCTCCAGTCACTACCACAGTCATGGCCTTTTTCTAGAAAAGTTGAAGGGATCATTGATTATAGCAATTCCCATAGCTACAAAAAAAAATGTTTAAGGAATACATTTTTGAATTACTGCATTTTATCATATTCATCCATTTGGAAAAAAGGGGGAGCTAGCTGGCAGATGATTTTGAATAAGAACTTCTCTTGGTATTCTGGTCAATTCAAGAATGGAAGACGTGATCCAGTAACTGCGCTCCTCACTTTGGAGGTAAACTGTGAGTACCTTCATCGGTTAAAATGGGCATCATAACACCCAGTCACATGCTGTTTTTGACAACTGAATTTCTTAATGTACATCAAGCACCTAGTGAAGCGCCTGGTTCTCAGTAGAGTTCAGATGGTCATTGCCTTCTACCATCTAGCGAACACGTTCCATTCCATCTGTTTGGCATCATCTATTTGTCTTCTACGAATTTGGGGGGAAGGGGTACTTTCCCTCCCTTTCCTGTACTGTGATTTACTGGAACCCAATCCTTGGAACCTGTTGGACTGATGCCTGTCTAACCATATCACTCCATTCTGGTGACCTCAGTGATTGGGCAGGGGTAGGTCTTCCAAAGCCTTCCTTGAAATTCTTACATTTGAAGTGATGGGGAGAAGACTCCTCCTCTCGTGCCGCTAACCTGTCACTAAGAAACCAGGGGCTGCTAACAGCCATGCTCTCCACTACATAGACAAAGCCTGTCTCCCATAGGTGAGGATAAAGCCATGAGAAATGAAAGACCAGGTGTACTTGTCTGCCAGCCACAAGCCCATGAGAACCTAAATGACCTCACTCTTACAGGTGGCCCGATTCTGGACCCCTGCTTTACTCAATGACCAAGAAATACCACCTCTGCCTGACGTAATTGATCAAAGCTTTGTTTTTAGGTGCTTGAGATCAAATGAAAACATCCTTGACTACAGTTCCCTGCCCCCCTACCTCTGCTAAAAAAAAGGGACACAATGTAGACTTGGTAGTAAATCTAAGCCTATTCCCAGCCTACGTATGACCCAGAAATCCTATGTTTCAGTAAAGATCCAAATGAAATACCTGATTTTTTCCAACAACAAGACATGGAGAAAATAACCAAACATAGATGCCAACTAGAAAAATCCAGACACAAAAGAGCACGTGCTCGAGTTTACATAGAGTGCCGCTGCTCACTGACACATGCTGTTAAAGAATCAGAACACTGATTTTCTCTTTCAGTCAGAGATTTTCACTGGTAAGGGCCGTGAAGGGGGACCCTGAAGGGCCAGGTTCCATCTTGGGGCATTGGGTTCTCTCTAATGAGCTGGGTGCGCTACCTAGCAACTTTCATTTTGTGAACATTCATTGGCCTGTATGTTCAGTAATTATTTGTGTACTTTTCTGTGTGTATGTTGTATGTGAGTAAAAATAATACTTCAAGGGTGCCTGGGTGGCTCAGTCGGTTAAGCATCTGGCTTTGGCTCAGGTCACAATCTCACGGTTTGTGGGTTCGAGCCCCGCGTCGGGCTCTGTGCTGACAGCTGTCCCAGAGCTTGCTTCGGATTCTGTGTCTCCCTTTCTCTCTGACCCTCCCCTGCTCATGCTGTATCTCTCTGTCTCTCAAAAAAAAAAAAAAATTTAAAAAATATATATCGAGTGCCACCTGGCAGAGAAGATGGATTTAAAAATAATGATAATAATACTTCAAAAATTTTAAACATGCCCCACCTCACATGGACTCTTGTGACCACTCTGAATTTGTGAGGCCTAAGATTGTCCCACAGTCAGAGCCAACGTCCACCAGCAGCAGCAGCCTCTTTCTCCTATGGTCTGTAGGCCTGCCATCTTGGCTACCCTGTCTTGACAAGCACTTTTTTCTTCTAATGACAGCCTTGGTTCCAATGCCTTCTCCTCCAGGAAGCCCACTCCCCTCACAGGGGAAAGCACTCTGGTGCCTGTCTCTCTGTGCACAAGATTGCACATCTCTCCGTTTGCATCCATCTCCCTGTATTCTCACTTCTCACTGACACATATCTTCCCTTACTACAAGACAGCTCAACAGTCGTGATTTTTCCTTTTGGTGCCCCAGGCATTTAGCACAAAACTGTATTGTCACTGTCATTTATGTGTCTGTCTTTCCCACTGGACTGTGAACCTACATGCTAAGCCCTGGAAAATGTTGACTGAATGAATGAATAAACCAATGAATAAGTAAATGTATGAGTCACGTGGGGAAAAAAAATAATAAAGTTAGGACTTGGGTCTGAATCCAAGTTCCTCTGCTTACCAGCTCTGTGACCTTGGGCAGGTGGTTGAATCTAATGCCCGGCCTTTCAGGGGTACAATAGACAGAGCCCTCATACAAGACATGTGCTTTGCAAATCATGAAGCCCTACAGAACTGTGAGGTATTACTACTGAACAAGGACGCCCCCAGCCACCCAGTCATGTGCTTTTATGACAAGGCTAAAACTCACGGTGTGGAGGGTGGGGGCACTGGAGATCTTTTCTGATGGAATCTCAGCCGTCCACGGAAAAGGCTGAGGCAACAGCTTCCCACCACCACGTGTACACATAAATGTGGATTTCAGTTCTGTTTAGCACCTATTAAGAAAAGAAAGATTTTGTTTGGTTTTATTCTAGTTGGTTGGTTGGTTGGTTCTTATAATGCCCCTTCCCAGTCTGTATGCAAACAGAAACAAGAAGCCCCTCAACACCACTGGGAGATCCAACTTCTTAGCAGGACCTTCTCTGAGGGATGATTCTCTTAGATAAGGACATGTTTTCCTTGCTTGCCGCTAGAGCTAAAACCCTGATAGGGAAAGCTGCAATTAGGAGCTTAGACACCTCTGTGCAGACTTTCCACTCCTCTGGCAGAAAGAGATACCCAAGGGAACTACTCTGAAGATGGAGTGGCTTTGGCTGCTGTGACCTAGGAGCTCTGGGCTGAACAGGTCTGAGCAGCACTTTCCAGGCACAAGGTAGCCTGAGGAAGGGTAAAGTTCTCCATGCCTGGGAAGGCCTGTGAGTGACAGACCGCGGCCCCTCAACCTTTCATCTTTCCCTTAGCAGGAAGCTGATGGCCAGAGAGGTCACAACCCATGCCTCAGTCAGCCACACATGCAGAAAAACAGTCAGGGTCCCCACCCTGTTCCCCTGCCCTCCATCCAACACTCAAAATAGTCAGAGATGGGGCAGGCTGCAGAGGCTGGACGTCCTCACTGGGAGTGAAGAGGTGGCAACTTCGAGATGAGGGAGGCCTTGGGCACATACTGCCAGTGTCACCAGCTGCAGGCAACCATGCTCAGTGCCCCCAGAGGACAAAAGAGGTAGTGGGCCTGGAACCACTCCATGAAATCAACCAGCGTTCCCCAAGCCCGATCCAAAAACCCAGGACAAAGACGCCACTGGATGAAAGTGAAAATCAGACAAATAAAGACTAGTGAGTGGATTTCTCCTAAATCTGAAGTCACTCATGTGTTCTTATTGAGACTGTGCCCTTGTGTGAGCCAAACATTTCCCGTTCTAATGAAATTAAGGAGATAGCAAACAATAATTTTTCATGTCTTTCTTGATCAAATAAAGTCAGTGTTCATAGTATTTTTGAAAAGCTATTTCCTAAAATCCCCAAATACCTGATTTAGAGCTGGCATCTGCCCTCAGGAACAGAGCAGACCCAGAAATCCAGGAAGAGTCATTCCCAAGGAACAGTGGGCGAGGGGGGCCATCTTCTGCCCAGGTTAAGACCAAAGCAAATTAAGCTAAAGTAAACCAAACCAAACTAACTAACTTTCTTTCTCTCTGTCTCTCTCTCTCTGTCTAGGTGGTTAAACAGCACTTAGATCCAAATGTATGTCTAGGAGGTAGCAGAAAGCCTCTGGCTCAACCTTGCTCACAGAGAACATAGGTTCCATTAAACTATCCATAGAACTCCCTTATGACCCAGCAATAGCATTGCTGGGGATTTACCCAAGAGAGACAGAAATGCTGATACATAGGAGCACATGTACCCCAATGTTCATAGCAGCAATGTCAACAATAGCCAAAACATGGAAG
>NC_043703.1:64601510-64668632 GCF_006229205.1 Suricata suricatta | reverse complement strand
GGGGGGAAAAGAGGTGGTGGTGATGGTGGAGGGCACATAAGGGGAAGAGCACTGGGTGTTGTATGGAAAACAATTTGACAATAAAATATGGAGAAAAAAAAAATCCACTCCAGTCCTGGTGATGGCCCTCCCTTCCGCACAGCCCTCCACTCCAGTCTTGAGAGGTGGAGAAAGGTCTTCCAGAGCCAGGAGGGCCAAGCACCCTGAATCCTGGCTCCATGGGCAATTTCTGCTCTCACCTCCCTCCCAGGATCACCAGGAAAGGGTGGGAAAAGGAGTCTCTTCTCCATCAGCCAGGCTTCTTACAGGCAAAGAAAACCAGTTCCATCCAGTTAATTGAAGCAGAAAAGTGATTTATACAAGTATTGGAAAGCGTCCTCCATTTCAAGCTGTGTGGCACGCCAGATGCCCTGAACACCCTTCCTGAATGGAACAAGTAGAAAGTTGGGTCAAATACAAAAGCTCTAGTTCAAATTCACTGCTGACCTGGCACACAAGGAAGACTCCCAGGAGGCTAAGCGCCCAGGGAAAGTGGGAAACCCGGGTGCTTGTGGTGAAGGAGTGATTCTGGGGAGGATCCGTGGTTGTAAGGTAGGGTCCTCAGCCCAGGGGGTGGCCGGGCCCATTCAGGAGCCCCAGCAAGGGTTAGTTCTCACTGAGGACCTGGCTACTGTGAGGTTTTGTGTGCATGCTGCCTTACTGTTTTTGCTTGGTGTTGTGTGAGGAAAGGGGACACCAGAGACTTCCTCAAAGAGCAGGAGTAGTTAAAAGAACACGGCCCTAGGGTGGAGGATGGGAACAGGCTCAATACGCAAGCCCGCAGGGATTTACAAATAGAGAACAATAAAAACGGGGAAGAAAAGCAACTTTGCTAACCAGGGATTTGTCTTGAGCTTTCTGGCAGGGCCAGCCAAAAACAGAAGGGTTGAAGCACAATTGGAGATAGACTGAGTTGTTATTAACAGCCGTCTTAGTACCTACTGGAGCAGGTGCCTCACTGTTACGTGATGCCCAAGCGTTATTTCTCACCCTCCCAACAATAGGAGGGTGGAACGTAAGGAAACATTATCATTTCTATTTTCACAAAACAGACCTGAGGCCCAGAGAGATAGGGATGCACAGTGGTTTCCTCACCACAAATTCTGAAATTAATTCATCCGTAAATGCGAGACACTGAGAAATCAAAGGAGCATGGCTTTTACAGCATAGGCAAAGGCAGTTTTTATTTGACGGTTTCCTTAATAGTATTGGGTAAAACCCAAGGGTTTAATGTGAAAGCAGCTCAGTGAGGGTAACCCTTGCAAGCACTAGGTTTGCAGCTTTCTAGAAATCTCATCTCTGTTGTCACACTGTAGGGTCCTCACAGGCAGAGGACCTCCCAGACCAGGGTCTAAAGGGGGGGGGCTCCCTCAAGTTGGTGGTGAGGGCAAATCCAGATGTTTTGAAAGTCATGAATATAAGAAATGAGGACCATGATCATGAAGGTCTAGAAGCCTGGCTGGTACCTTTGCTGGGAGTGAAATCTGCCCCATTCATTAACTTATTTAATCATGTAACAGTTTTAAGCCTCTGCCAAGTTTTGTGCAAGGCCCTGGGTTCTGAGGTTCTTAGCAAAACCCTCAGGGGATGACAATTCGGTGGAAAAACCAAGGAGTCACTTATCAATATCAAGTGTAACTGCCGTGACAGGTGATGGCAGCAGCTGAAATAACACGGCTCTCGTGGTGCTGTGTCATGGAATCTCTGAAGAGCTCTGGTAATGCCATTTTACTTCTAAGTAAGCTATATCCAAACCTGTGCACCTGTAGCCAAGTAACTATGGTCCATATTAGTCCTTCATCTCTATTCTTGCCAAGAGAGGGCCCAAGCCTGAGGTCTTTTTCAACCACTCTTTATTTAGGATGATCAAGGAAGAAGGTCCAGGCTAAAATCAATTTTCCTAGGCAGGAGAGATCAGGCCCGAGGGGACTAGCTTCCACTGAGAAGGGAAGCATGAGAGGCAGGAGGGAAGGAACTCACCTCTGGGAGAGGGCTGGCTCTGTGTAGCTCCAGGTGCAGAGCTGGAATGAGGCTGAAGACTCCTCCCTCCTCCTCCTACATCTTCCCACCCCTCCCCCTCTCCTTCCCCTCCCGTCTCTTCCCCTTCCCCTCCCCTCTCTTCCCTTCCCCTCCCCTCTCTTCCCACCCCTCCTCTCTCCCCCTTCCCCTCCCCTCTCTCTCCCAATCCCCTCCGTGCATCCCCCACCTATTTGCTTCACTGGGATTTTCCACCCCACCCTCATTCTCAGTGATTCTCCAGCCTCATGAAGTAAATTGGAATCCAAAGCTGCTTTGAGGGGACATGAACAAATTAATAATCAGAAAAAAGATGGGAATTAAAGAGAGATCTTTTGGGAAGGGTTTGACACCAAGGAGGGATGTGATCAGAGCATTTTCTACACATGTGCACCTTTTTGAACTTGAAATGGAAAGACAGCATGTCTCTATTTTATGTAATTGCATAGCAAGGTAAACATGAATATGACTTCAGAATAAAATTCCAAGAAGTTGGTATTACACCAACAAAAGTTCCAGTAACCCTATTCAAATATCACATGGTAAGCTGGAGTCCTGGAAGCTGGTAGATACTGTGACCACGTCTTCAGTCATGCTGTGCGTACAGTGCAGGGAACACAGAGCAGGGATCCCGCCGGCGCTGGGCTGGGGCTGGTGGCAGGAAGCTGAGGCCTGAGGGGCGGGGATTTTAGCTGACAAGAGGATGTAAGGGAGGAGAGCGGTGACCTCTCATCCTTGGGGACTTTCTCTTCCTTCCATGTGGTGGTTTCACATGGCAAGCACTACAGGCAAAGCCAGAGTACTCCTCAGGGGCTTCACCTGCTGCACACACAGCCTAGAAGAGGGGGTCCCAACTTGGACACTTCTGAGGGCACATATTACGTAGCGCCCAGGTCAGCCCCTCAGAACTTCAGGGACAGCCTGGGACACATCAGACTCAGGCAGCAGAGTCTCTGTCATGTCCCCCAACTCTGAATGTATGGGTTTGCCTTGGGGACTTAGAAATGAATGTCACAGACCGTGGCTGCCTGTGTTGGGGTGGGGAGTGGTTTTGCTTACATGTTATAATTCAGATGGAAACGAGCTCTGTCTTTCTGGTTAGAAGAGTCTGTTTGCACCCTGGTCAATAGCGTGGACTGTGGACTTTCCAGCAGAAGCCTCCTACTGGTCCTGTAAGGAAGGGGTGGTGAGCACAGAGCTCTGCCTCCTTGGTTGGACAGATCTGAAATGTTCTGGAGTGTCTCCCTCTTCTTGTTATAAAAAAAAATGTATCTACCTCACTGAAACTTCCAAGCATACCATGAGCTCTGCCCCTTAAAACAGAACAAACTAGTGCTGGAAAAAAATGAACAGTTGTCCTGGTACCAGGAGCCCAAATTTCCCTTGGAGAGTATCTCTCCTATGAGATAGACCTCAGCAACAGAAGCCTCACCATTAATTAATAGAATACCATCTTCCTACTTACTCTGAGGAGGGAGGCTATAAGTCAGTTCATCTAAAAGTGATACCAGACCACTTTTTTATAAACTAAAAATGAGGGAGATGAAACCAAACCAAAAAATTCCCTGTTTTAAAGGACGTCAAACACTTGTCTCCAAAGTCAGGAGATCGTGAGTGTCTATATTGATTTTTGTAAGTAGAATACAGATGTTATAATGGCACTGATGTTTGGTCCATAGATGGGCCAAAGAAAAATGCAATGAGTTGTTGCATTATCCTTGCCAGAATCCTTCATAATGTAAAGGGAAGTACGGAAGTAGCCAATGTTTGGAAATGAGATCCAGTTGTTCCTCATATAGTGTAATGAGAAATCCAGCTCTGAGTTCTAAGAGGGAAACTGGCACAAGTTTAGAGGGAAAACTATTGAAGTAAATGAAAAGGCATGTGAGCTATAGGCACAGAGATGTTGGGGTAACCCTTTGAGAAAATTGAGTAAACCCCACTTTTATTTTATAAAGAAAGGTAAGTAATCAAAAGAGCAAATAGAAGTAAAAATTTTGGCAAAAAATCAGAGCAAACCATTTAGATTCTATTTTGGCAATATGGAGGTTTCGCTATTTAAAAACCATTCCACTACAAAACATCTAAAAATACCGGAATTGAGAAAAACCTAAGAGAGGTCACCAGAGGCCAAAAAGAAAGATGAGTCATGAGACCAGAGAGGCAAATTCTACAAATACTACTATCTTGAGGTCATTTGCAAATCCCCAGTATTTAAGGCCCTGTGGGGACCAAAAGACAAGGCTTGGTCCTGTCAAAGTAGAGAGCTAGGAGAGAGCTACACTCACATAAAGCTAGAATTCCTAGTCTTGAAGCAAAAGGCTCTTCTTTTTTTTTAAATTTACATGCCTATTTTAAGAGAGAGACAGAGACAGAGAGTGGGGGAGAGGCAGAGAGAAAGAGAGAAAATCTCAAAGCAGGCTCCACAAACTGTCAGTGTGGAGCCTTATGTGGGGCTCGATCTCCCAAAATGTGACATCATGACCTGAGTATAAATCACGAGCCAGATGCCTAACCAACTAGCCCACCCAGGTGCCCTGAAAGGCTATTCTTGAAATCACCAGAAAAAAACAAAGCCAAGGATTTTTTCTGACTTGCTTTGGCTCTGTGTAGAGAAGGGAAAAGAGTGTCCATGGACAATTCATAATCACAGCCTAGCCCACTACCCATGTGATGGTGAAAGCCCTAAGCCAATGCTTCCATTCAAAGGGTCTTAGTTTGGCACTTCCTTGGGTACTAAAGAAATAAATCCAAATTGCCCCTGGAGAAATGGACAAATGGACCCTCAGTCTGCAACAATTTCCTATGGTTAAATTTGCATGGAATACAAGCACATGCACACACACACACATACATACATACATATATACACAAACACACAAAGGAAACATGCCACCAGAAACAAGAATCAATCACCAGCTGAACTAAACTCCTAAATACTACAGATACTGGAATTGTCAAAATCAAAATGGTTTAAATAGTTTAATATGCTCTGTGTTTTTTATTTTTTATTTTCTAACTAACTTTATTTATTTTGGGGAGAGAGAGACAGAGCATGAGCAGGGGAGGTACAGAGAGAGAGGGGGACAGAGGATCCTGCTTTGGACTCTCTGTGATGACAGCAGAGAGTCCAATATGGGGCTTGAACTCACAAACTGTAAGATCATGATCTGAGCCGAAAATGGACGCTCAACCAACTGAGTCACCCAGACACCCCTGTTCTATGTTTTTTAATATGTATTTTATATCATGTAGTTCTTATGGTTGTTTTTTAAGAAAACCAAAAGGAAAAAGGAAAACAAATATGAAAAATGCACTCTCCAAAAGACCAAGCTGGTTTAACAAAAAACTAAGTCAAACTTTAAGGAAATAAAAAATGCAATTAGTAAAATGTAATGCTTAATGGACAGATTACACAGCAGATTAGACTTAGCTGAAGAAAGACTATTGAAACTTAGATCTGAGGAAATCAACTAGAATAGCAAGACAGAAAGCAAAGAGATAAAATATATGGAAACATGTAAGACAGAATGAAAAGTTCTACATGTCCAGTCAAAGTTCCAAAGAATGGGAGGAAAGCAATATTCAGAGAGAAAACAGTTGAGACTTTTCCAAAATTTATGAAAAACGTGAATCTGCCGAAACAGGAAGCACAATGAATCCCCTAAAACAAAGAGAAGATCCCGAGAGAGAAAAGACATATCATCCCTCTACACAATAAAAATCAGAGAGAAAGTAGACTTTTTGAGAAGAGAAACAATGGAACAACATTTTCAAAATATTAGGAGGAAAACAACTAATGAATATACTTATGCAACATATCTGTCATTCAAGAATTAGAATAAAATGAAGACATTTTCAGGTAAACAAACACTGAGAGCATAATTATAACAGAACTTCACAAAGGAATTTAATTCTTTAAGCAGAACGAAAAGGATCACAGAGAAAAAGGGATCCTGTGCAAGAACATAGTAAATACATGAATAAATGTAGGCAGGCACTGATTGAATGATACAACAACAATAATACCCACTATGTGGAGTTAACATAAGGATGGAAATCAAGTCCTGGACAAAGGTATCTTAAGTGGGTAGGGTAATGATCGGTGGTTGTATGGATTTTCCAGGGCAGCCATAACAAAGCGCCACACACTAGGAGGCTTAAACAACAGAAATTAATTTTCTCACAGTTCTGGAGGCTGTGAGTCTGAAGTCAAGGTAGTCTGTAGGGTTGGTTTCCTCTGAGGCCTGACTTCCTCTGATGGCTGACTTCCTCCTGTGCAGGTCTGTGTCCTAATTTCCTTTTCTTATAAGGACACTGGTCATTGGATTAGGATCCATACTAATGGCCTCCTATAACTGTAATTATCACTTTAAAGACCTCAATTCCAAATACAGTCACATTCTGAGTAGTGGGGGGTTAGGACTTCAATATATGAATTTTAGGGCTGTGTGTGTGCGCACAATTCAACCCGTACCAGTGATAAAGCAATCTAGGGTCCTTGTGTTGTCTTCTGAGAGACTGATAAGGGACCCTCAGTTCCTTAAAGGGCCAGACCAGGCATCTCTCTCTTTCTTATCTGCAGAAGCCATCCCTGCCTGGGGGTATAAAGATCCCTAGTCATCCACCTTGGGCTACAGAGCAGCCCTCTCCTCTCCAGTGCGTAACATTACGGCTTGTTTTTGTTTCCCTCTTTAAAAAATAAATAAACAAAAAGAAAGCCAATAAACTGTTTAAATACAAAATTTATTTTCTTAGGACTTTGTTCAGTTTAAGATGGCTGATCAGATGAGGAAAGGTGATTGGTCCCAGATGGACAGCTGTCCTGGGAGCAGTGAGCCTTCAGAATTGTCAGGGGGATCATCTCCCTTGCCAACAAACTCCATTCCTGAAACTACACCACACTCCACCATATCCCCAACTCCACTTGATTAGTAGAAAAAAAAAAAAACAAAGTTCAGGCTTCCATTTGCAATCTACTATACATTTTAAGTTTTGCTCAGAAAAAAAAAGTAATGAACTCACAATAAGCTTCTTGAGTGTTGTACTTGTTGCCTACCTCCAACTATTTCAGGTTTGTTTTTATTTCTGATTGTTACCAAACCCAGAGCTAGAGGAGCGAGACCGTGTACACAAAGAGAAGGTCTTACAGGACCAGGCAATGAAAAATGCTCAATGACTAAGCATCAATAGACTTGGCTTACATGTTCCACAGCTGTTTGGAAAGCAGTCAGGATTAATAATGAATATCTTTCTGGACTTCATCAGGGGATGGCCCATAGAAGAATGGGCACACGACGGCTTTAAAAAATACAAAACACCCTGGAATGCCTCAGCGGGAGGGATGTGAAATTATATCACACAGGGAGGGCTTTGGCTCAGATAGGAGTTCTGCTTTTCTGGGAGCCCAGGCAGGAGTTGCTCTTGTGAAGAGCTGGCAAAGTAAAGCAGGATATCAAGTGGCAAGAACAAGAATCGCCAAGCTGACTGAGAAGGAAATAATGAATACTCAGTTTCCAGTGTTTAGCAGAAAATACAGCCAGGAGAAAATTTCCTTAGAAATAATGTTGATAAGGGGCACCCGGGTGGCTCAGCCAGTTGAGTGGCTGACTCTTGATTTCAGTTCAGGTCAGGATTTTGCAGTTCATGAGATGAAGCCCTGCATCAGGCTCTGTGCTTACAGTGCGGAGCCTGTTTGGGATTCTCTCTCTCTCTCTCTTTCTCTCTCTCAGAATAAATAGACTTAGGAAAAGAAATAATGTCCATTACATGATATTCTCAAAATGAATCAAATTCTTCTGTAAGGAAAGAACATCCTGATGTATAAGTCTGCCATTGAGATATGGGCTGGGCTGGGACAAGAAAGAGGGGCCCTAACAGAGCATGAACAGGGATAGGATTTAAATCACATCCAAGTAACTCCCTAAGTCTCACCTGGTGAAGGGTTTCACCAACTTCTGTAGCAGGCAAGAAATAGAAGTTCATTTTATAATTTGCAGTGTTTCATGGGCAGGACTTTTCACATTGTGCGATGATGGTTTTCATTTCCAAGCGTGGGTCTAATCTTTGATTTCTTCCAGAAAGTCCTAAATTTAAGGAATTCTCCAGGTTTTGTCACAGAGGTCTCTGCACAGAAAGAAATGTATGGCACCATCAAGGACAAGAGTTTGGTTCTCTAAATGGGGTAAAACTAGGGAAGTTGCCTCCAACCAAGATTCGCCAGTGAATTTGTATCAGTCTGCTCAGCTGCCATAACAAAATACCACAGGTTTAAACCACAGAAAGTTAGACATCTAATATCAAGGTGCCTCAGGGATGCTTTTCTGGTGAGGTCTCTCTTCCTGGCTTATAGATGGCTACCTGCCTGCTGTGTCTTCACACGGCCTTTTCTCTCTTTGTTCTCTGAGATCTCTGTGTCTCTTCCTGCTCCTATAAGGACACCAGTCCTATTGGATTAGGGCCCCACTCTTATGACCTAATTAACCTCAATTTCCTCCTTCTAGGCTTTATCTCCAAATAGAGTCACATTCTGAGGGGCAGGGGGTTAGGGATGCAACATATGAATTTTTGGAGGACACTATTCAGTCCAGAACAAGAGTATTGCTTTATGAAGGGTCATCTGTGAGCCGTGAGAATATGGTGGAAGCCCAGACTTATATATCCCCTCAGCTGAGAGCAGAAGCATTCCCTTCACAAGACATGGTTGTTTTGAGTCTTCTACCCTTTATCTGCTAAGGTGATCAATCTCGGGAAGTTCTTTAACAGGGTCTATGTGAGGCTCATATAAGACACTGTGTGAAATATGTGGTCCTGAGCCCTACAAACGGGAGATAAATAGTACATTATAGTTCAATATGACTCTTTTTTATCATTCTTTTTTTTAATTTTTTAATGTTTTACTTATTTTTGATACAGAGAGAGACAGAGCATGAGAGGGGGAGGAGCAGAGAGAGAAGGAGACACAGAACCAGAAGCAGGCTCCAGGCTCTGAGCTAGCTGTCAGCACAGAGCCTGATACGGGATTCGAACCCATGAATGTGAGAGCTGACCTGAGCCGAAGTCGGGGGCTTAACCGACTGAGCCACCCAGGCGCCCCTTTTTGATCATTCTTTATGTTTCAGAAGGATATAACCAAAATGGTTCGGTGGGGTCAAATAAGGAACTTATACAGCTAGAATACTGATCATTTTAGGATAAAGCACATTGAATCTATTTCCACAGAATTTCAAGATTAGTTAATTTTCTAATTTTGCCTCCCTAATAGCAAAATATGAACAACTGGACTACCAGAAATGCTCTTTTTGGCCCTATTTTCCAAAGCTGCCCTCCTTTAGCTTCCAGAAATAAAAAAGGATGAGGATTAACAGTTAGATAAAGTAGTACATGTGTGTCTTTCATGTAGAAAAAGCAGAATTCACTTACTCAGTTTGGTCATTATTCGAACAATCAAACACTCCATCCTGAAGCCCTTTAAACTGATATTGTGTTGAATGATGTCACTAATGTTAATTGACAGTTTGCTGGAAACCGTCTCTTAAAAACTCTCATTTTCTGTTCAAGACCTGTTTATTTTGTTACAGAATTAGAAATCAAGGAGGAACTTCCAGAAAGAAAAAGTGTATATCTGTGCATATATGTTCTGGCTTTTATAGTAGGAAGGTCATTTGCAAGAGAGGAAAAAAAAAAAAAGAAAGAAACAAGTAGAAATGAAATTAGACCTGTGTTTATACAGTTCTCCACATTGGCCCAGGACTTATTTTTGAAAGTTTGTAAACTAGCCTTCCAGTTTAAATTGAATAAGTAGGTGCAGCTGAGTAAATGGAGAGACCTGGTTTTGCAGCCATGTGTTTTCACTTTAAAATTACATTGAAGAGGAACAGAGGGGGTTAGAAACAAAAATAAGAAAGAGAGATATAAGACAGACTACGTTTAAAGGGAAAATGTGAGAAAACGAAGAGTCAAAACAGAAGTCCTCTTTGCTTGGCCCGAGGGGCCGGGGGAGAGCAGCCTTTCCAGAGCAGCATCCCCACAGACCTGAGGATGGATGTACAACCTGTGAGGAGGGAAGGGACCCGCCCACCAAAAGGTGAGGTGCTGGGACAGGACTTTCCAGGGTCAGAGGACATTCTGGGATGGCCTGGATTTAAGACCTGTCCCTCCAGGAGTCACCGCATAGCCTCCCCAGGGAAATGCTACTCATCTGCTCATCTTCAAGACCAACTTAGAATTAATGATCTGTTCCTCTAAGTCAGAACAGCAACTTCCTCTATAACCACTTGTAGGTTGAATTGTGTACGTCTGAAATTCATAGATTGAAATCCCAACCGCCAGAATCTGTAAGTGTATCCATATCTGGAGGTAAGGAATGTCTTTTAAGAGGTAAGTGAGTTAAAATGAGGCTGTTAGTGTTAGCCCTAATCCAATAGGACTGGTGTCCTTATAACAAGAAGAATAGAACCAGTTGTATGTTCGTGCAGAAGAAAGGTCATGTGAGGACCCAGTGAGACGGGAGCTTTTTACAAGCCGAGGAGAGAGGCCTCAGAAGAAGCCCTGACAGCACCTTGATCTTGGACTTCCTGCCTCCAGAATGGTGAGAAAATAAATTTCTGTTGTTAAGTCACACGGTCTGTGGCATTTTGTTGGAGCTCCTTTAGCAAAGTGACTTACTACTGAAGGAAGTAACTTCCACAGCACCGAGCTGGGTAGCTGTCTTGCCTACCCCCACAGGAGAAGTTCAGGTTGGCTTCTCAGCCTAACACCAATGTAACCGCTTTGGTTCTGCCTCCTCAACCGCCCAGGGTGAGTTGTAAAAGCCGGCTGGAAACTGTATCATTACTCATGGACTTCTGGGTCATTCTAAAATACTTCCACCAACCAACCCTTATCATCTATAATGTCCCTGTTGCGGATTGAATTGTGCTTCCCAGGCCTCCCCCCCCAATAAAATATGTTGGAGTCCTAACCCCCCTCCCCAGCAAGTGACCTTATTTGGAAGGAGTTTTTACAGAGGTAATCAAGTCATTTGCATGGGCCCTAATCCAATATGACCGGTGTTCTTATAAAAAAGAAATTTGGACATGGACAAATACAGGTAGAATACCATGTGAAGATGAAGGCAGAGATCAGAGTGATGTATCTACAAGCCAAGGAACACCAAAGATTGCCAGCAAACCACCGTAGGCTAAGCATGAGGGGTGGAATAGATTCTCACTTACGGCCCTCGGAAGGAGCCAACCCTGCTGATCATGTCTTGATCTCAGACTAGTGACTTCCAGAACATCAGGACAGTAAATCCCCATTGTTTAAGTCCCCTGGTCTGTGGTAATTTGTTACCGGAGACCCAGGACACTACTACAACCTCTCTGTGCAGCATTTCTTTTCTCATCTCCTGGAAACGTGACAAGAGTCACCTCCTACACTTCTCGTTGGTGGGTTACAGGTCTGTATGGGGCTTGATAATTTGACATATTTGGTCTACAAGAGTAGATCTCTTAGACTCCTCTCTCCCTCGCCCTCATCCCCACACTCACACCTAATGGCTCTGACTCGCTCTGTCCCTGAGCCCCCAGCCAGCTCTGGCTCCCTCTCTCCAGAATTGACTTCCATGCCCACACCCCACCACTCCTGACCTCAGGCTTTCTCTCAGTTGCCTTTTAAAAAGTCTTCCTTTATGCTTTCTCACCCCTACCTAAGCTGCCTGCAAGCCCTCTTGGGACTCTGTCTTTTTTGGACCCCCTAACTTGAACCCTGGCTTATATTAGGTACTAAGTTAATGTTCATTGAAAAAATAACTGTGAAAAATAACATTGAATGGTGCAATGTTAAGACAGCTGTATTGATCTGTTACTATGTTATCAATCACCCCAGATGTTACAGTTTGTTCTCTCACAGTTTCTGTGAGCTAGGAATTGGGAGCGCCGCGGGGTTCCAGGCAAGCTACTGGCCGAGGCTGGCTAAGATAAAATACAGAGATCTCTTAAGTGGCTGCTGCCAGGCTTTGGCTTCTTGCTGGCCATGAACTTGTCCTCAGTTCCTCACCACCACGTGGGCCTCCATGGGCTGCCTGAGCAGTGGCCATGGCTTCCCCGCAGAGCGAGCAACCGAGACAGAGCCAAGATGGAAGCCACAGACTCTCTCTCTTTTTTTTCAGCTTTATTGAGGTATGATTGACAAATTAAAATTGTATGTATTTAAGGTGTACCTCGGAATATTTTGATATATGTAAGTATTCTCAAATAAGCACTGTAATCATGATAATTAACAGTCTCTCACACAGTTAATACCTAGGGTGTAGTCTCTGAGCAAATCTCAAACATACAATATAGTATTATTAACTATAGTTGCCATGTTGTTCATTAGATTTCCAGAATTTATTCACCTTGTGTAACTGAGACTTTGTGCCCTTCAGTGAACACCTTCCTGTTTCCACCACCTTTGCCTCCTGGCAGCCACCATTCCACTCTGAGCCACAGACTCTAACCCCCTAATCTTGGCAGTGACATACTGTAACTTCGACCGTACCTGTGGGTATAATGTGTGAGGAAATCACACAGGATGTGACCACCAGGAGGTAGGAATCATTGGTGCCATTTTGGAAGCTCTTTCCCACAGTAGACACAGGGTTCAAATCCCAGACCGTCTTCTGACTGACTTCAGGCAAGCCTGTTACATTTATGAATCATCTTAGTTGATTCTTACCTGCGTAATGATGTTAAGAATTGCAAGATGATCAGCTATTTAAGTAATTGCATATGCTGTCGCATTTACTTTATTTTATTTTACTTATTTGTTTTTAACCTTTAAATTAATGGGCATGTTCATGACTGCAGGGGTTTGGGGCCCTAATCATGTGGAGTGATGTTTCAGTGAACTGAGCCTGCATGTGTTTGGGTCTTTAGGCAACGGATTAAAGGCAGGATGATTTATTTGTGGTTATAGTTTTTTTTTTAATGTTTATTTTTGAGAGAGAGAGAAAGAGAGAGAGAGAGAGCGAGAGCAAGCAGGGAGGGGCAGAGAGAAAGCGAGACACAGAATCCAAAGCAGGCTCCAGGCTCTGAGCTGTTAGCACAGAGCCCGATGTGGGATTTTAACTTAGAAACCATGAGATCACGACCTGAGCCGAAGTTGGATACCCAACTGACTAAGAAACCTGAGTGCCCCTGTATGTTGTCTCATTTAATCAGTCCCCAGAAGCAGGGGTTATTTCCATCTTCACAGATGGGAAACCGCTGGCTAAAATTCAGGAGGTCACCTACATAGTAAGGTGACTGAGGCTGTGGACTTCAACTCAGGTCTGTCTCTTCTGAGCTATCATGCTTTTCATGCATAAAACTGAGATGTCGGGCTCCTGATACCAGATGCCTGCATTCTATTGCACTCCGATCTTCCCATGGCCTGGACCAGCCTCACTTCCCTGAGGCCCATTGTATCTTCAGGTGATTCACACGCTGTCCTTGGGAGAGATTCTGTCTTTGAACAGAGGGGGGCTGCTATAAGACCTCAGGGATCTCCCCTCACCCAACTACACAGTCCCCAGGTGTCACTTAGGGTAACTGGCTGTGACATGCACCTTAGTCAGGTCAAAAGCTATTATCCTCGGGGCGCCTGGGTGGCTCAGTCAGCTGAGCATCCGACTTCGGCTCAGGTCATGATCTCACGGTTCATGGGTTCAAGTCCCACATCGGGCTCTGTGTTGACTGCTATCTCAGAGCCTGGAGCCTGCTTTATATTCTGTGTCTCCCTCTCTCTTCATCCCTCCCCTGTTCACTCTCTGTTTCCCAAAAATCAATAAAATGTCAAAAAAATTTTTAAAGCTATTATCCTCATTTCATCTTTCTTTCCAAATATTTATTTCTGCTTCAAGGAGAAAGTTCTAGACCAAACAAGCCTTTGGTTTGGGACCATTTGCTGTAGGCCAGGGACACCTGCTGAGTATAGTGGGCCTGTGAACAGAAGCCACCCTCCTCTGCATTGGCAGGGTAGGAGGGACAGGGCAACCACATTTGTGGCAAGAGCCGAAGCCTGGGCTCTGAACGTCAGGAAGGACTACCGCCCTGAGCCTTCAGACTGAGAATCTCATTTCCCTCAGTCCCACGTGAGGGCATTTCAGGACTCCCTTGATTCCTATTCAAAGTCCACCCCATCCGCTCCCATCACCAGAGCTGGCCGCTTGGCGGAGGCTGGAACCCACTGCAGTGCCATGTGTGTTCCCCATGATGAGGGCCCCTGGCGTCCGGCCTGCTCCCCCGCACGCTCTCTGGCTCTCTGACAGACACAGCCGTGCTATGGGATCCCGCAGAACCCGCTCGACACCCACCACCCGCCCTCCCCTCCTCCTTCCCCATCTATGTTCCTCATTCCCAACCCTGTTTGCAATTATCAGGAGAAAACAATAGGCCCACATTTAAACTCAAAAGTAGGAGACTTGTGTTTCAAAAATCTGCAGCTGCCTCAGCTTCTAGACAGCTCTATCACTCTCTCCCCACAGTTCTGGGGAGCCTGAGTGCAAAGCACATCTCTCCCCGGACCCCAGTTGGCAAAGTCAAGGTAAAGCCTCCTGAGGAATTCTGGAATGTTATGGAAGCTGGCAGGAATTTCATGAGTGACCCTGGCTCTGTGGGAGGATCTGTGAGAAAGGCCTTCAGCGGACGTGGGACTGAATTCCCCGTGTTAGGGTACTGCCCTGTGAGGAGGGGGTGGGATCAGGAAGACTGGATCGCTTCAGGACGCAGGCTTTTCACACCACAGCCGCGTTCTTACGCAGGCAAGACCTTCGGCGAGCGCGATGTGTTGCACAACAGCCAAACCGGCCGGTTGGCAGGGCGTCCCGGAGCCCATCACCCTATCTGGGTGGTACAGGGTGAATTAGAGAGCCCCTAACACTGGCTCCATTCTGCCTTACCCCGCAGTTACTGGGGGGGCGCAGTGTCTGTTCCCCAAATAAGTCCTACCGTGCTTCTTTCATCCCTGCCTGTTGAGTACCCTTACTGAATGTATTGATTCCCCTTGTTTAATAGGTTTAAGCTGCGGAGGGAGACCACTGGAGCCTTTGTCTTGTGATGCTACGCGGACCTCAGACCTGCAGCTCACCAGCCAGGGACACCTGCCATGAAGGCCACGGGGAGTCGCTAAAAAGCGCTTTGATCTGAGAGTGGATAGGCCCCACTCCATTCCAACAGTGGCGCTTTGGACAAGGCCCACAAGATATTGAAACCCCTTGATCACCTCTAAACCAAGGACAATAGTATCCACTTTGCAGGTTTATTGTAGGGGGAAAATGCATGTGAAGTGCCTCGCTTATAGCACATGTTCAACTTAACAGCTTTCCTTTCCCTCTTCCCCCCTGCCCAGCCCCCCAAACCGATTCATCCAGGTGGGGCGAGGAAGGGCCGGAGCCAAGAGGTCATGTGAGAGATGGCAAGTGTAGACATCCCAGGAACTTCTGTTCTCCTGCCCCTGATGTTTTCAAATTCCGCAGTCACAGCCTCACCTTGGGGGGCTCAGGACACCCTAGAGTGAGCTTCTCTGAAAAATAAAGTTGCCACTCACTTACCAGCCCACATTGCATTTGATTACCACATAATGAAATGATTTTCCTTCCCTCTTTTATTTCCTCTCCTTCTTTCCTTCTGAGACAAATGGAAAAATAATTTGATCCCCTTGAATCTTTTCACCCTGGGTATTTTCCCCCTTCACGCCGAGCCCCGCCCCTTGATAAATGAGAACACATGTGCTGAAAACCGGCCTTCACCCTCTTGACTCAAGGTCCTCCTCCTCTTGGGACTCGGCTTTCCTTTCAAACCTCCTGAATAAATTCATCACAGCAGGAAGAACATTGTTTTTCTTCAAAACTTGGGGGGGGAGCAAATCCCATATCACAATTATTCCATTTGAGAGGGAAAATACTGCCCTTTAAGCTCCCAAGTTTCTTCCCTCCAACTCTGAAGGCTGTGGCCGAGGTGACTTACAGACTCAATACAGCTGCTTTTGCAAAATCTGCACTGATTCATTACCTCAGGGAGCCAAAGGGTGACACACACATATTTTGAATATTACCCTGTGGGCAGATCTGCAGTGTGGCTTGACTTGGGGAGTTTCTACTTCTTGACGTGTTCACATGTGGACACTTTCGATAGAGTTTGTACTTAAAAAATAACCCACAATGCAATTCTTTCACTTGAAGGTTGAACTTTCCGGAAGATATGCTGTGAACCTAGTATGTTCGTCCACTGTTGTTCCTCTAGCATGCTAACCCCTTAGAAAACAAGCCCCTTTTCCTTTAAGAAAAACACACAATGACAAATGCCCAGTGCCTCAGAAATTAAGCTCTTTGGTTTGACCATCTTCTCAAACCAAAACATCTGCCCAAGAATTCCTATAAATTTCCTTACTCTTCATTTCAAGAAAATCTCCCTGACACTGAGCATACTTTTTTCTTGCTGCCAGGCGTCTTCCTTTTTACATAGCCTTTGTTTACTTGTGCCCCCTGTTAAAAAAAAACTGTATTTATCAGATGCACTCAAGCACCTAGGAAACTAATTTTCTTTCAAACTCAAGAACTTCCTGGGAAGGGATAAAAGGAGCGGAGAGTTGTGTTGGCAACCCTCCATCGTGTGGCCATTTATTGTCATGGAATGTAGCAGAAGACGGCTCCCGCGATTTCCTTTTGATTTTGGTGTGTAAATCTGCTCTCACCTAAAGCCTGACCACATGACGATGCAGACACACATTAACCTGATTATTTCTGTCTGAGCTGTGTGTAAAATGTGCACTCTAAATTGCACATAAAAACGTTCCCCAAAATAGTACCACCTGCCTGCAGGAGTATCATTTTCTTTCACAAAGACAGACCCAAATGTGTTTCTGGGATTCTGTAGCCTCCAGGCAGATGAGGATTGTCTCTCTGTGCTGGATGTGAGCTGAGGCTGGCCTGGGGCTTCCTGCCCATGCAGGTGGGGACTCTGAAGGCCTCTTGGGGTGTTTGGGGCTCTTACTCAAAAGATAGTCTCTGATACCAGGGAGCAGCGTCTCTCTATCAAAACAGGGGACAAGAGAGGACAGCAGGGTAGTGGGTGCCCTGGGTGAGAGGGGCTGGAATGAAGTGAGCAGAGAACAAAGAAGCAGAAGGAGGTAGAAAACAGACCACCACAAACCACAGAAGAGCTTTCCAAGAACAAGAGAGAGAAGCCTGGGGAGCAAGAAAAAGGAATGTAAGACTAAAAACATGACAGTTGTTTCAGTCTTTAAAAACCACAATGACGGGGCGCCTGGGTGGTTCAGTTGGTTAAACGGCCTACTTCAGCTCAGGTCATGATCTCACAGTCCGTGGGTTCGAGCCCTGCATCCGACTCAGAGCCTGCAGCCTGCTTCGGATTCTGTGTGTCCCTCTCTCTGCCCCTCCCTTCCTCACCTCTGTCTTTCTCAAAATAAAATAAAGACATTTAAAAAAATTTTTCTTTTAAAGCCACAATGAAAACGGAAACCAGTAAAGCAAGATCAAATTATTGTGATTTCTCCTGATTAATGAGAGAAGGTGCATATCCTGTTACCTTTTGAACATCTGCCATGACCTTTCCAATTAAAGGAGGAAAAGGAGGTTCAGAAGGAGAAAGGTGTTTTGCCCATATAGCGGCACCCTATGAGATTTATTCTCAGAATAGCTCTTTCCTGACTTACTAGCTTCTTTGTCCAGAGAAAAGGTCCCATCTTTGCAGGCCAGCCTTGCAATGTGCCATTTCCTAATATCTGGGGCTGAACAGAGGAGCCACACAAAGACCTGAAAATCCTCATAATTTTCTTGGTCATTTCATGCTCTGGATACATATAGCTTTTTTTAATGTTTTATTTATTTTTGATACAGAGAGAGACAGAGCATGAGAGGGGGAGGAGCAGAGAGAGAAGGAGACAGAACTGGAAGCAGGCTCCAGGCTCTGAGCTAGTTGTCAGCACAGAGCCTGACGCGGGGCTCGAACCCACGAACGTGAGATCTGACCTGAGCCGAAGTCAGAGCCTTAACCGACTGAGCCACCCAGGCGCCCCTGGATACATATAGCTTTAAGAAACTAAGCAGGGAGGGGTGCCTGGGTGACTCGTGACATGGAGCCTGACGTCAGGCTCAGCGCTGAGTATGGAGCTTGCTTGGGATTCTCTTTTCCTCCCTCTCTCTTTGTCTCTCCCCTACTGGTGCCTTCTCTCTCTCAAAATAAATAAATAAACTTTAATAAAATAAAAAAATACTAAGCATGGAAGACAGTAGAATATCTTAGCAGTTAGGGCAGAATAATTCAGAACCATAAATTGTCCATCGATATCCTTGTTAACTCAGAAGGCTGTAGGCTGGGCTATTTCCTCACATGCTTTGGTGTTGTCTCCACTCTTGACCATCTGGGGCCCTTCATCCCTATGGTCAGACTGTGGTTTTGGCTCCTATTTTCATGTTAATCAAGTTACTCAAAAATAATCAATGTCTTGTCTCCACATCCTTGGCTCTGCTCCTGTACCAGAGCTCTATAGACTGACTTCCCTGCCCAGACCCTGCCCTGGCAGATTATCAGCAACCCTGACCACCAAAGGTAGAGGGAACTTTTCAGTCCATCTCTTGTCATCTCCGACATACCTGCCAAAGTTAACCTCTTTCTTCTAGAATCTCTTTCCTCTCTGAACTTCCCAACGCACTCTCTCCTATTTTCCTCTGCCTTTTGTGACTTCTAATCCTTCCCCTCCCCTGCAGACTCCTGTTCTTTAGTCCATTCCTAGGTGTTGGTGTCTCAGATAAATCGCCCAGCCCAAGTCCCAGCGAACACGGCCCTCTGCATTCTGCTGCTACACTCCCAGCCGTGAGGAAAGTATTCCCACCAAGGTCTTTGTGGGAAGCTGAGTACTAGATCCCAAAGACATCCATATCCTAATGCCTTTAACTGGCAGATGTGATCTCACATGGCAAAAGGGGTTTTGCAGATGTGATTAAGTTAAGGGTCTTGAGATTGGGAGCTGATTCTGGATTTTCTGGATGGACCCTGAACATTATCGTGAGTATCCTTATATGAGTGAGGCAGAAGGAAACTTGATATGGATGAGGAAAAGGCACTGTGATAGTGAAAGCCAATCCCAGAGTGGCCAATTCCACCACCAGCCAAGTCACACTAGCAGCCTCTAGAAACTGGAAGAGGCAGGAGACAGAATTCCCCCCAAGATCCTCCAGAAGACCCAGCCCTGCTGACATTGTCTTTATCCCAGAGAGACTGATTCTGGACCTCTGGACTCTAGAACCACGAGAAAATAACTGTGTGTTGTTTCAAGGCACCAAGCTAGTGGCAGTTCTAACAGACACGGGAAACTAATACAGTCTTCAAGAATGACTCATTAAGACATCCGTCGGATAGTTTTAATCCCCATGTCTCCTTGCAGAGGTATCTGGTACCATTGAGCATTCTCTTTGGAACGTCCTCCTCCTTTGACTCTCACTTACCCACTGCTCAGCAGCCAGTCAAGAATCGACCCACCAAGCCAGGACGCTCTCTCTGTCTCTCGCCTGCACCCCTCTGTGTCCTGCCTAGACTACCTCTAGTCCCATGCTTGCATCTAATTTACCCCATAAGTCACTGCTGCCAACTTGTCAGTGTCATATGATACGGTTGTATAACCCAATAGATACGACTGTAATTATGCTGGTCAAAAAAAATAATAATTCTTAGATGTAAACACTTTTAAATATGGCAGAATGTATGTATGTAAGCTTGATTCACCCCTCCCCCCCCTTTTGAAAAGTATCCCAGGAAACCCAAGTAAAGTGGCTTTTGTCTCTAGAACTCCAAGGAACTGGCTGAAGGGGGATGGTCCCTTGTCTTCCCCCCATCCTGCACTTCTCATGATGTGGGCTGTGACTCCCTTGTAGCTCCTTAGTTCTCTGCTCAAAGTTGTTTCCTCAAGGGGATCACAACGCAGACTCAGTTCACCTCAGCTTTCCATTGACAGAATTTTTCTCAAGTCTTTCTTGGAGGCCAGCATTAGAAAAAAAGAAATTGTAGCTCCTAAAGATTGGACCCTTCAGCAAGATCTCTTTAGCGTGATGAAGAAACTCACCTACTTTGCCCTCCCTATATTTAAAGCCCACATTTCATTTTCATTCCTGCCTAAGCACATGCCCCAATTCTCTGAGATTGAACTGGGGATTGAAGATTGTTACTATTGTGGTTGCAGACATCATCATGGCCTTTCTTTCCAATCTTAGGTTTTTAAAAATCTACAATGAAACCACAGAAACTATAACACCTTTGGGCAAAATAATTTCTCTCTGCAAATTCATTTCTTTCCTTTTCTATCACTTTCTCCCCTTAGTCTCCCTCTTGTCTCCCACATCACCAATCCAATCCTGCTGGTCTCCCAAATCATCAAAAAATCTCATCTGGTTATGCCTCTGTCCAGTACCCCCATGATTCCCCAAGGCCTTCTGGATATCCTCACCTCCATCGGTCACATTCAAGGGAATCCACACTCTGGTTCCAGAAACACCCAGCCACTTTCAGATGCCAGAAATACTGGACACCAGCCCTTGGCGGTCATGTCTCCCTGGCTCTCAAACATTCTTTCTCTCATTGAACCAACAGTACTTCAAACACATACACTTAAAAATTCCTTTTGGTGATTTCACAATAATTTCAAACATAAAAAAAGTTGGGAAACTAGTAAAATAATACCCCAAATGTTAACATTTTACAGGAAATAGTATAATTATCAATGTCAGGAAAATAACGTTGATCCAATGTTATTATCTAATCTATGTAACCTACTTCAAGTTTTAGTAATTATCCCACTGATGTCATTTTTGTGTCCCAGTGTCTAATCTAAAAGTACATCTTGTATTTAGTTGCTACGTCAACTGACTTGCCTTTATCGTGGCCTATTTCTTGGCTTCCTTTATCTTGCATGGCCTTCACACTTTTGAAGAACACCGGCCAGTTGTCTTGTGTAGTCACTCTCAATTTGTGTAGGTCTGATGTTTCCTCATGACTAAGTTCAAGTTATGCATTTTTGGCCAGAATGCCACAGAATTGCCTTGATACCAAAACCAGCCAAAGACATCACAAGTTAAAAAGAAAGCCAACTCAGACCAATATCCTTTTTCAATATAGACGTAAAAATTTTAACAATTTTAGCACTAGTAAACCAAATCCAGCAACATGATGTAGAATTATATTACATGGCCAAGTGGAGTTTATTCTGAGAAGGCAAGGTTGACAACCCAGTATATAAAAAATCAGTCTATGCAGTAAATCATATTAATAGAATAAAGGACAGAAACCACACGATTATTTCAACAGACACAGATAAAACATTCAACAAAATCCAACACTCTTTCATTATACAAATATTCAATGTACAAAAATCAGTTGCGTTTCTGTACACTAGCAATGAACAATTTGAAAATAAAATTAAGAAAACAGCGTCATGGGGTGCCTGGGTGGTCCAGTCGGTTAAGTGACTGACTTTGGCTCAGGTCATGATCTCATGGTTCGTGGGTTCAAGCCCCGCATTGGGCTCTGTGCTGACAGCTCAGAACCTGGAGCCTGCTTCCGATTCTGTGTGTCCCTCTCTCTCTGCCCCTCCCTCACTCCTGCTCTGTTTTTCTCTGTCTCAATAATAAATAAAACCGTAAGAAAAAAAATTAGAAAAAAAGAAAACAACTTCATTTATAATTGCAAACTTAGACATAAATTTAATATTTCTTAAGTATAAATTTAACAGAGTGTACAATACATGTATACTGAAAACCACAAAACATTTTTGAAAAAAATTAAAGATCTAAATAAATGGAAAGATGTTTATGGATTGGAAGGCTTGATGTTACTACGATGGTTATACTCCCTAAACTGATTTACACCTGGAATGCAATACCTACCAAATTCCTCACGGCTCCTTTTTTTTTTTACAACAAATTTTAGAGCAGTTTTAGGTTCACTGTGAAATTGAGGTGATGATACATAAATTTTCCATACATTCCCTGCCTTCCCCCACCCATAGCCTCTGCCATTATCAACATCTGTCACCAGAGTGGTCCATTTGTCACAACTGATGAACCTACAATGAGGCTTCATAATCACTTACAGTCCAGTTTACATGATGGTGTAGTCTTGTACATCCGATGGTTTGGACAAATATATAATATGTGCATACTATTATAGTATCATAAAGAGTATTTCTTCTGCCCTAAAAATCCTCCATTCTCTAACTATCTGTGCCTTCCTACTTCCACCCCTGCCACCTGACGACCACTGATCTCTTCATTGTCTCCATTGTTTTGCCTTTTCCAAACTGTCATATAGTTTGAAACCTTTTCAGATTGGCTTCTTTCCCTGAGTAATATTTAAGGTAAGATTTCTCCACGTCTTTTCTTGGCTTTACAGGTCATTTGTTTTTAATATTGCATTATCTAAATGTACCACAGTTTATTTATCTATTCACCTACGGAAGGATATTTCTGGTTGCTTCTGGTTTTTGGCAAGTATTAAAAAGCTGCTACACTGGGTGTTGTGTGTAAGTGATGAACCATGGGAATCTACCCCAAAAAACAAGAGCACACTTTACACACTGTATGTTAGCCAATTTGACAATAAATAAATACATAAATAAATAAATAAAACAAAAAGCTGCTTTAAACATCCATGTGTACGTTTTTGTATAGACGGAAGGTTTCAATTCCTTTGGGTACATACCAACAGCACAATTGCTGGATTGTTTGATAGGAGTGTGTTTAGTTCTTAAGAAATTGCCAAACTGTCTTCCAAAATGCCTGCATCATTTTGCATCACACCAGCTGTGACTGAACGTTCCTGTTACTGCCATTATTTGCCAGTACTCGGTTTTGTCAGTGTTCCACATTACGGCCACTCTAATAGATGAGTAGAGGTATTTCACTGCTGTTTTAATTTGTATTTCCCTGATGAGAAAGAAAGGAAGTGGAGCATCTTTTCCTACGCTTATTTGCCATCTGTGTATCTTCTTTGGTAAGGTGTCTGTTAAGGTTTTTGGCTTATTTTTTAATAGGGTTATTTGTGTTTTTTGTTGAGTTTTCAGAGTTCTTCATATGTTTTTGGGCAATAGTCCTTAATCAGATGAGTCTTTTGCAAATATTTTCTCCCAGGTTGTTCTCGTTTTCTCATTCTCTTAACACTTGCACAAAAGAGAGGTTTTTAATTTTAATGAAGTTTACCAATTATTTATTTCATGCCTTTGGTGTTGTATCTAGAAGATCATCACCATACCCAGTGTCATGTAGGTTTTCTTCTATGTGATCTTCTAGGGCCTTTGGCTTCTTTGCAGAAAGTGACAAGGTGATCCTAAAATTCATACGAAAATTCAAGCTACCGAGAATAGACAAAATGACCTTGAAAATAAAGAAAAATGTTGTAGGACTCATGCTTCTCAACTTTAAGACCTATAACAAAAAGTAATCAAGATGCAGAGTACTCAAGTACTGGCAGAAGGATAGATATATAAGGTAATGGAATACAACTGATAGTGCAAAATAAACCATACAGTTACACTCAACAGATTCTCAGCAAGGGTGCCAAGACAATTCAATGGGGAAGAGAGTAAAGTTGAATTCCTGTCTCACATGGTAAACAAAATCACAGACTTCAGTGAAAAAACAATTACAACTATAAAATACCTAAACGAAAGCTTAGGAGTAAGCTTTCATGACCTTGGATTGGGCAGCAGTTTTCTAGATATGGCATCAAGAGCACAGGTGACAATAAATGAATACACACATACATACCTTGGACTACATCAAAACTCAAAAATTTGGTGCGGCAAACGATACCATCAAGAAAGTAAAAAGACACCCTACAGAATGGGAGAAGGTATTATCAAATCACACATCTGATAAGGAACTTGTATTCAGAATATATAAATAACTCTTACAACTCAAAAATTAAAAGACAGGTAAGCCCATTAAAAAGCTGAGGTATAATTCACACATTATAAAATTCAATGTTTTTTAGTAAATGTATAGGTTTGTCCAAACATCTCTACAGTTTAATTTTACAATATAGTTTTCATTATCCTGGAAAGAAACCCTGTGCCCAGTAGCAGTCACTCGCCAGCCCCCAAGCCACTCCAGGCCATGCTGAGCACAGTACTGGTCCTGAGGGACACTCAGCTCTGGTCTGTGACTGGATAAACACATGCAGAAAAGAATAAAGGAACAAACAAACACTGCTAGTGTGTGCTCAGATGCAACTCATAATGTAGGAATATTGCTTACGAAACTCAAAGTTTAATCTTGTTTGCCCTCAGGTGGTTGCCAGATGTTCTGTATACTCATTTTCTGTCCAGACTAGATATAGAAAGACAAAGAGGGAAGAACCAAGTACACTTCTGAGGTTTCTGGTTATATGCCCATTGGCAGGAGGTGGTACACACACTCCACCTGCAGACTTACCTAGAGAAGATGTGTGGGGTTAGCTGTGATGGGTTGAAGAACCCCCCTCCACCCATGAAACTCAAGGGACGAGTCTGGGAGGTGGCTGTGGATCTGGGCTGGCTTTGGGGGAGGGCTGGCTTTGGGGGTCATGGGCCTGCTCAGAAGGGATTAAACTGCAGGAAGACTAGCATGAGCAGAAAGAGAAGAAAAGAGGACCGAGAAAAGAGCCCTTGACAATACCAAAGTGTCATATGCTCATGGAGGAGCCTGAGGAAGAGCCATCTGAGAAGAGTGTGAAGGAGAGAACAGCCAACAGAGCTAAGAACTGGAGTGAGGTCCAGTAAGACTGAAGAGGATCACCATGTAGGCATGGCAGCCAAGTGGTTGGGCAGGAGAGACAGATTGTAGGTGGAGCATGTGGAAATGGAAACTTTGGGGGTAGCTTATTCTCAGGTAATCTAAATGCCAACAGGACAGACACCTGATGATACTTCTTGGAAGTTTAGTGTCAACTGGTAATTTCTTTTAAAATCATGTAGGATCTTGAGTGTGGTTATACATCAGAATAGACAGAGTCAGCAGAAAGGAAGTGATTTGGTAAGAGAAGAAACCATTGCTAGTAGGAGCCTAAAGACGTAAGAGGAGAGGGGATTTGGAATCCAGATGGAAGGAGGACTCTCTGACAGGGAGAGCCCCATCTCCTTCTGAGACCAGTGGGGAAGAGGAGAGAATGGAGAGATGTGTGAGAGCTTCAGGAGGCAGCAAAACGCTGAAGTGTTCTCCTTTGAGGGCCTCCTCGTCTTTTGTGAGGCAGCAGGTAAAGTCACCTGCTAGAAGGTGGGAGGTGACGGGCAGGAAAAATTGAGACTAGAGTGAGGAGGAACTATCTGGAGGAAGAGGGCCACCCAGTGGCTTTGGCAAAACAGCCAACCTGGGGGCGGGGGTCCTGACTCTGCAGCGCCATCTTGTGGGCATTGCTCCCGCAGGCCCCAGGTGCGCAGCCCCAGGTGAGTGGGTTGGAGGAAAAGGGGTGCGGAGGCTGAAGGGAGAGCGGCTGAGATGCCGAGTTGTGGTGTAGGGAGGGACCCAGCGCAGGCAGCCGCCGGGAGGACAGCCGGGGGAGGGAGAGGACTGGAAAAACAGGGTTTGTGGCCAGCGAGTGGGATGATGGAGTGCGGAGTGTCTGACGACAAGGCCTGGGTGCGGCCGTGGGTGTGAGTAGCTGATCTGCTGGGCCAGCAGGGATGTAGGAGGCAGAGCGGGGCATTCCAGGACACCAGAGGGGGCGGCCCCGCCTCGGAGACCCTAGCTAAGGCCAGCCAAAGTAGTGTCCGGTGTGTCGGAAGTCAGCCCTGCCCACGGTGGGGGCCTGGGAAGGAGCTCGAGAGAGGGACAGTGCATGGGCGGGTCGGGGCGCAGGACAGGGCTGGGTGACCCTGCCCCAGAGAGCAGGAGCTTGAGAGACTGGCTTCCAACATGTGCGCTCCGCACACACCTACGCTGGAGGGAAAGGACTCTCACGGAGCGTCCAGGGTTCAATGTGGAGAGGTCATCACACTGTATAGGCACCTTAGGCTAACAGCTTTTAAACTAAATTGTGCACATTTTGTACCCACAATATGGCAGGTGAGGTGTGTTTGAACAACATCACCGGTTCCCTCATAAACTGTCTGGTCTGCTACAGTGAGGGTTTCTTTATTTTTGTTTTTACTTTGGCTTCTTACCCTTCGTCCTGAGGACAATTCAAATTCTGCTACTAGTTGTTGACTGATCAACCTGAAAGCTGGGTATGCTGAGTTCCAACGGCACTTGATGTCCACTTGATAGAGGTGTAACTTTGATCCGCTAGACTTGCTGGCAGTTTACAGCTCTCAGCTGAGCCTCTCACACCAGATTTGACCTTGCTGAAGGGCACTGCCCTGCCCAAGGTCACACCTTCCAGGGTCAGCCCTCATCCAGTGACTGGTCATGTTGGGAGTATGAAGACCCAGCCACCTTCCCCTCAATGTGGGGTGATTCTGAAGGGTCTTCCCAGCCCCAGAGCACCCTGGAGGGTGGGTGAGACCTTTGTTGTGATTGCATCTCAGTTTGTCTCCTCTCTCTGCCCATTTCTGCTGGCTTCACTCTCCCACAGGCATCAACCTTCAGAGCATTCCCCAATAAACTTTCTGCACGCACGACTCCACCTCAGAGTTTGCTTCTATTATAGTTGCCAGATTTAGCAAGTAAAGCTACGGAATGCCCAGGTAAATTTGAATTTCAGAAGAACAATGAAAAGTTTTCTACTAAGTAGAGTTGGCATATTTTATCTGGCAACACTGCTTCATAACCTGGGTTATGAAATGAGCACTCATGGCTGTCGTGGGTTATGGAAGAGGAGCCCTGTGGCTTCTATGGCTATGAAGGAGCTCAAAGTTTATTAAAGGCATGAGAGCCAGGGACAGTTGAAGGTCAATAAGATAACACATCTAGAGAATGGATGAAGGACAGGTACTTTTAGTGGAGCTGAACGATTTTCAGGAGTGGAGGTGAAACTGAACAGTTTTCCAAGAAGAACCCCCACCCTAGTTCAAGAATAAAGACATTTTAATGATAAAGGTTGAATTTTAAATGCCATCTTTGAATTTCTTTAGTAACCAAGACTGTTGGAAACTAATAGGATATGGTCACAATGGTGTGACGAGGTACCGGGCCCACAGTGAGAAAGGGGGGTTCAACAGGGACTTTATCAAGGGCCAGTTATTGGAAAGAATAAAACCATTTTATGCTTATATCCAACGAGTTACACTCACAACGAATCGGTTACAGTCATTATTATCACACTAAGGGCTTTTAGCTTGAGAAATTAAGAGTTCTAATATCCTGAGCAAAGATGGCTGTCCTTTCACTCTTACTGGAGAAAGAAGAGAAAGGGTGGTAGGTTAGAGAAAGGTCCACAGCCCTACTCCTCACTCAGCCCACCTCTCCTCCTGGGCTTCCCACAATCATGCACTCACTCTGGGGAGGTCCTTTATGCCCAGATCTACATCCAGGTCTTCCTAGAAAACTTGCCTCACTCCTACTACTTCTGCAAGCTCTTCTCCCCACCCCACAAGCCAACCCTGCAAGTCACAGTGGTGCAGTGCAGCCAGTGGGGCTATCTTAGGGGACATTGGTGACGTGGTTGGTTCATGCCCCTGTTTATTGGTCTGGATCCTCCTTCACCACTTCCCAGCCGCTGAAGTAGCTGCCTGTGGACTTCTCCAGAGTCACTCCTCTTCTGAAATATAAAGAATCTCCTGCCTCTGCCCCCTCTCTGTTGATAAACCCACTTCCTCTTTCTGCCTTGGGGAAGGTACTCATTTCGAAGAAGTTCCATATTCAGAGCCTCAGCATCCTTGCCAACATTTGCTATTATTGGTCTTTTGTAATGTTAGCCTTCCTAATGGGGATAGAATAGTATTTCATTGTGGTTTTAATTTGCATTTCCTAATGACTGTTGATGTTGATCGCTTTTTCATGTGCTTATTGTATTTGTGTATCTTCTTTGGAGATATCTCTATTCAGACTTTTGGCCGGGGCTACTTTTCCATTAAGTCACATGTCTTTATTTTTGTGTTGTAAGAGGCATGTAGATTTCTGGCTACAATTTTCTTATCAGATATATGATTTGCAAATATGTGGCCTTTTATGACTGGTTTCTTTCACTTAGATTTTGAATGCTCTTGAGATTGATCCATGTTGTTATGTGAATGGTAGTTGTTCCTTTTAATTGCTGAATAATAATCTCAATATGTGGATGTCCATGGTCCATTTATCCATTTACTATCTGATGCACAATTAGTTTTTTTCCTAGTTCTTAGCTACAATGGAAAAACCTGCTACAAATATTAGTGTGCAAATCTTTCGGGGGCTATTTCTTCTTACTTCTCTTGGGCGAATCAATACTTACTTCCTGACTTTTTAACCTCAGAGTGGCCATGAAAAACCAAAAGTTCTAGTAGAATGGGAGAAGAAAGTAGATGTGGGGCGCCCGGGTGGCTCAGCTGGTGAAGCGTCCAACTTCGGCTCAGGTCAGGATCTCACAGTTCATGGGATCAAGCTCCGTGTCGGGCTCTGTGCTGACAGCTAGCTCAGAGCCTGGAGCCTGTCTTCGGATTCTGTGTCTCCCTCTCTCTCTCTGACCTTCCCCTGCTCACGTTGTCTCTCTCTCTTTCAAAAAGAAATAAAGCATTTAAAGATTAAGAAAGAAAGAAAGAAAATAGATGCATGGGACAGCTAGCAGACTAATAATAACCCAAACATAAAGCCCTGTCTTTTGTTATCCCAGTCAGGGTTCAACCAGGGAAGCAGAATCAATAGGACACATGGAGATGCACGCGCGTGTGCGCACGTGAGAAGCCCGAAACCTTAAAATTAGACCTAGACCGACCAAGACTTAGCTGGTCTGTGCTATTTCTGAGAAAATTAAAACTGGACCCGCCCTGCTTGTTCTGCTTCTGTACTGATGCTTGGGGGGCAACACCCTGGGCGGGAACAACCAGATGGCTGGGTAGGAACGGCCAGATGGTCAGGGAAGGTCAGCGGGAAAGCCCGATAACAGGGCAGGGAATATTAGTGTTCAAGTTATGGCAGGACCCAATCAAAAGATGCTGAGTGTTTAAACCTTAACTTTGACCAATGCTTGTGCTGTGGCCGCGGAACGCCCCAAACTTGTTTGTATCTGCCTATAAAAAAGAGTGTAAATTGCCTGCTTGGGGCTCTCTCTCTCTCCCCCCGCTCTATCGGCGTGGAGAGTGCAGAGATCCCGGGTTCGAACCTGCAATAAACGACCCTTGCTGCTTGGCTTTGACTCTGGACTCTGGTGGTTCATTTTTGGGCATTTCATGTGCACACACAAGATTCATCATGAGGAATTGGCTGGCTAAGCACATGAGAGATCCAGAGAGCAGGTCTTTAGAAGAGAAATTCAGAAGCAGGCTGGACCCACAGGCATGGGTGCAAGCAGTTGTCCAACTGATTAAGTTAGGCCAGCCCAGGATAGTGTCCCTAACCTAAAGTCAACTGATCAGGATTTTAGTTATCTCTGCAAAATCCCTTTACAGCAGCACCCAAATTCATGTTTGAGTGAATAACTGGGAGAGGGTATACATATGCTACAAAATGGCTATTGCTTCCCTTCTGTCCTTTACATCTCCCAAGAGAATGTCTCTTATAGCCCACCCTGTCTGAAAATAGACTGGAAAGGGAATTCTGGGAAATACAGTTCAGTACGGTAGTTCACCACAAAGCTATCCCACCTGGGTTGGAAAAAGTCTCTAACTGGTCCAGCTCAGGTCACATGGCCACCCCAAGACCAATCTTGGCCACTAGGAAAAGGAGTAGACTGGGGGCACCTGGGTGGCTCAGTAGATTAAGCATTCAACTTCAGCTCAGTTCATGATCTCATGGCCCCTGAGTTTGAGCGCCGCATCAGGCTCTGTGCTGACAGCTCAGAGCCTGGAACCTACTTCAAATTCTGTGTGTGTGTGTGTGTGTGTGTGTGTGTGTGTGTCTCTGCCCCTCCCCTGCTCATGCTCTAACTCTCTAAAATGAATAAACATTTAAAAAAATAATAAAGAATGATCAAGCCTGAATGTCATGACCATCCCGTGGCTAGGAGGATATGAACCTGTGATAGATAGCCCCATGGTATCACATGATTTGGATACAGAAGGAACAGTACCTAAAGGAATCGGGGGTGTTGAGAAGCCAATGCAACCCACATCTACCCATGGGACGGAGCATTGTGCCTAGCACTCAGAAGGCATTCAGTATGGTGCAAATGAAAATCTAAATAAGGACAAAAGTGGAACCCACAGGTTGTATTAGTTCTACTGTTTGGTCGGTTGCTGCCATTGACTGGGCCTGGCTGAGATCCAAGAGAAGGGCAAATCTGTTAGTCCCTGTGACTGCCAAGCAGGTCCTGGTTCCCGCACATCAGGGTTGGCTTCTCAGCGTGTTAATGCCTTTCCAATTTTCTGTAACAGTTGTTATTTTCCAAGACGTGTTACATATCTCCACAGCATCCAGGGCTGCTTGTTCACACTCAGTTTCCTCAGGAAGTCTCTGGTGAGCACCATCTGGCTTCAGGGAGGGGACCGATCATGGGTCTTGTGTTCCTCCACTGCCTCCTCCTCAGGGGGTTTTAACTTGTCCCTTGGGCCCCTAAGGAGAAGGCCCCCCATGACTGTTGGTCCCATTTAGCCAAAGCAGCAAGTTTGTGCCTTTAGTCCCTGCGGCATCATCCTGATGCTAAATCTGGGCCAGCGGAAATGGTGCTTAACTGCCTCTCACGGACTCATCGAAGTTTCATGATCCTTCTCAGGGAGCAGTGCCAGCAGGAAGAGGAGCTGTCGCTGTAGATACATCCTGGTCTCAGTCCCGACTTTGTTGTAAACCTCCCAGCCGGAGCTGCACGTCTCGCTCCTGCGTGCATGTGTCCTCGGAGCCTAGGACAGCAGCCTCATTCCAAAGGGCATCAGGCAAATGTTTGCCGATGAATAATGAATAATGAATGAAGGGGTAAATGAGTGAAGGCGATCGGGAAGCGCTGGTCTTCCCTTCCTTTTTAAAAATGTTTAAGTGTTGATTTATTTTTGAGAGGGAGAGAGAAAACGAGTGTGGCAAGGGTAGAGAGAGAGAGAGAGGGAGACACAGAATCTGAAGCAGGCTCCAGGCTCTGAGCTGTCAGCACAGAGCCCCACTTGGGGCACAAACCCACAAACCATGAGATCATGACCTGAGCCAAAGTCAGATGCTTAACTGACTGAGCCACCCAGGCGCCCCTGGTCTTCCCTTCCTCTTACGCATAGGCAATAAGTGAGCTGAAATTAGAAACCGTAGTGGGGCGGGCAGCTGCATTGCAGGTTCAGGCCAGACCGGGGTTGGGCTGGAGGCTGTGGGAAGCTGCAGACACCCGGGTAGTGGAAGGAACAGCCTGGAACCCGTCCACATGGACCAGCAGATGCAGAGGTGCAGATCTTTGTGAAGACCCTGACGGGCAAGACAATCACCCTTGAGATTGAGCCCAGTGACACCATTGAGAATGTCAAAGCCAAAATCCAAGGCAAGGAGGGCATCCCACCTGACCAGCAGCATCTGATTCTTGCCAGCAAACAGCTGGAAGATGGCCACACTCAGTCGGACTACAGTATCCAGAAAGACTGCACCCTGCACTTAGTGCTTCTCCTGCGGGGTGGCGTCATTGAGGCTCCCCTCTGCCAGCTGGCCCGGAAATGCAACTGCAACAAGATGACCTGCAGCAAGCGTTCTGCTTGCCTGCACCCCTGCGCAGTCAACTGCCTCAAGTGCAGTCACACCGATAACTTGTGCCCCAACAAGAAGGTCAAATTGGCCCCTCCACCAACTCTCAGCCTGCAGGGAGGCCTCTTGCCCAAGCCCCGAGACCTTGGGGAAACTCAAAGTTTCCGTTTCATTGACTGGAGCAGTAAAAAAAAAGAAAGAAAACTCACAACTGTAGTGGGGTATCCTAAAGCACTGGCAGTGCTAGTAACGTGACCTGCACTAGACAGTGAGCTCCATAAGAAAGAGGGAAACTGAGCCCGTTTCCCTCCCGTGGCACTCAACGGGCATTTGGTATGTGTTGAATGAATGAGTGTGTTCTTCAGGTCATCTGGTGAGCCTATTTGATTCTAAGTACCAGGGCTTTTAAGAACGACAAACGGTCTCTACTACAATCTCTTTCAGATTAAATTCTAGGTCCGATTCACCGCGGACGTTAAATTGAGTACTTGCTATGTCACAGGCACTGCTCTGTCTTCGCCACTTGTATACTTTAAGAGATCTTGGCACCATCTCTATCTAGTAGGCACTATACTATCACTCATTTTAAAACAGAAGGAACACAGGGAAGCACAGTGAGCTTAAGTATGTGCCCAAGGTCATGCCATTGCTGAGTAGCGGAGCCTCCTGAGAATGAAAGGTACCTGCCCCATCCCTCGTGTCCAGACCAACAAAGCAGGCCGTGGAAGGCAGGACAGAGCCCAGAGCTGAGCTAATTCTCCTTGAAATCCATCACCTTTGTATCTTATTCCCTGTGTAAGCCACCCAACGATACTCTTTTTTCCTTTACTGTTTATTTATTGTGTGTGTGTGAGAGAGAGAGAGAGAGAGAAAAGGAGAGAGAGAGGGACAGAGAGACAGAGAGAGAGAGAGAGAGAGTGCATGCATATATAGGGGATGGGCAGAGAAAGAGGCTGAGGGAGAATCCCAAGCAGGCTCTGCGCTTGGTTCCATCTCACCACTTCAAGGTCAGCACCTGAGCCCATATCAAGAGTTGGGCATCCGACTGACTGACTGACTGAACCACCCAGGCGCTCCTACCCCTCGTCTTCGAAAAATCTTCTCCACATACTTGCCAAATGGCCCAGTAATCCTACTCTTAGGTATCTCTCCAGAATAAATGAAAACATGTGTTTTCACAAAGAAATTTTCATAGCAACTAAAAATTGGAAATAGCCTAAATATTCATTTACTGGTGAATGTACATGCAAATTGCAATGCATCCACATAAGGGATACTGCTCAACAGTAAAAAGGAGTGAAGTCCTGGTACGGACAGCAATGTGCATGGATCTCACAGGCATTGTGCCGGATGAAATAAACCAGATGCAAAACGCTACAGACAGTGTATGATTCCATTTAAATGACATTCTAGAAAAGGTACAAGGACAGAAAACAGAATGATAGCTGTGGGGGGTTGGGGTCTAGATTGTGGGTGTGCCAGGGGACACATGGAACTTCTGGTGGGGAAGGAGTGGAAACTCGATTGTGGTTAATACCCAGCTGTGCATATTTGTGACCCGACTGTACACTGAAGAGGAGGTATGCAAATTATAACTCAGGAAACCTGATTTTTTTAAAGCAACATTTTCTTCTTTAGCCCAATGTAAAAAGATGAGTTTTTTAAAAATCCCTTTCCTTGTAGATTCAAGCAATGGCGTCATTCTTAAAATATACATAGTTTTGGAGGCACCTGGGTGGCTCAGTCAGTTAACTGACTTCAGCTCAGGTCATGATCTCACAGTTCGTGGGTTCGAGCCCTACGTCGGGCTCTGTGCTGACTGCTAGCTCAGAGCCTGGAGTCTGCTTGGGATTCTGTGTCTCCCTATCTCTGTGTCCCTCCCCTGTTCATGCTCTGTCTCTCAAAAAAATAAATAAATGTTAAAACATTTTTAATTAAAAAATATATATACATAGTTTTTAAATAACAGTAGGAAAACCCTGACTTGAAATGTGGGTGCTAAACCCATCCCACTGGGCAAATGAAGCAAAGTGACCCATATTCTACCACAGCAAGAGCAGCTCTGCTGCCCAAGGGGCCAGAGGGGCTCGGGAAAGCATTTAATCCAGGAGCGTGTTTCTGCAGCTTTGTGTTAATCAGATTCCATATGACCCCTTTGACCTTTGTTCTCCTTCTGGCGGAATCTCCCACCTCCCACGTTGGGGTGGGGGGCGCCCGTTTAGTTTTAGCAGCGCCGCAGGGTACCAGCCGCACTGTATCCTCCCCAGTAGTCAGCCGGGCCTGAGAAAAACAGAGGGAAGGGGAAAGAATTGATGCAGGACTGGGGGTCAGTACCAGGAGCTACGCCACGGGACAGAAAGTGTGCTGTCCCCGCCGAGCCCCACCCCCAAACCTCAGCCTCCCTTCTCCGGGCTGGTGCCACCGCCCCGGGCAATGGAGGCCGCAACGCAAATAAATAGAAGAGCGGTTTCATTAAAATCTCCGCAAGACGTGGTGGAGCTCTCGGTGCAGTCTTCTGTGACCCCTGGAACAGTGGAGGCCGCGTGTAAAGACAAGATGCCCCTGAGGCCAGTCTCCGGAGCGGGACAGGGACAGGGCGGCCTGGGGTCAGCCGGGGCAGCCTCCAGCTGGAGGACATGTCAGGCCTCTGCAGCATCAGCAGCTTGGCGGCTCCGACACCGAAGCTGCTATGGGAGAACTCGAGGCAGCAGGAAGTTAGTGCCCATGGCGAGATAGCGAATCTGCCGGAGGTCCCGGCCCTGATCTCGAGCTGGGGGGGAAACTGAGGCAGACTGTGGTTCCTACACAGAGGGTGGGTCCAGAGTTGGGTTTTTTAAAAAAATGTTTTCTTACTATTATATTAACTTATAAGTGTCCATATTCTTCCTCCTGTCGTCCAGCTAGTGTGGGGCTGGGGGTAGAACAGGCCAACAACCCTATTAAGAAACTGGATGTTGGGGTGCCTGGGCTCAGTCGGTTAAGTGTCCGGCTTCGGCTCAGGTCATGATCTCACGGATCATGGGTTCGAGCTCCGCATCAGGCTCTGTGCTGACAGCTAGCTTAGAGCCTGGTGTCTGCTTCAGATTCTGTGTCTCCCTCTCTCTCTGATCCAGCCCTGCTTGTGCTGTGTCTCTCTGTCTCTCAAAAATAAAAAAATAAAAAAGAAAAAAAAGAAACTGGATGTTGGGGGGTGCCTGGGTGACTCAGTTGGTTAGGCATCTGACCTCAGCTCAGGTGATGATCTCATGGTTTGTGAGTTCCAACCCCGTGTAGGGCTCTCTCTGTGCTGACAGCTTGGAGCCTAGAGCTGGCTTTGGATTCTGTGTCTCCCTCTCTCTCTGCCCCTCCCCCACTCATGCTCTGTCTCTGTCTCTCTGTCTCAAAAACAAATGTTAAAAAAAATATTTAGAAATTGGATTTCTGTGATGTATAACATGGTTGTGCAACCACATTCCTCCTCTCGGCTTCTAAAATTCCCACCTGCATTATAGATAAATCTCCTTAAAGGTTCCGTCTCTGCATGCATTTCCCGGGAGCTCTGGTGCATAGCAACTGAATCAGCATCCAGACCCGCTTAATTAATAAAATGAGTCTGGGTACATCTGCAATCCTTCCAAGCAATTACGGCCTCTCTCCCATTCCTACGTGGAATTCAGCCTGTTAGCACAAGAAAACCCCACAGTGCACCAAATTATTATCTTGCCTTGAAAAAAATCCTTTAAAATACAACTTACTTTGACGGGGGCCTTTTGGTAATTTCTTTTTCTCCACTGCACTTTTGCTTTGCGTGATATCTGAGAAATCCCGGGCTTAGCACCAAATGGAGTCCACATTGTTTTGTTGAATGGATGTTAACCTCAGGTCTGTTGCGTAATCTCTCCCTGAGTGTTAATTTTGCCATCTTTTAATGAAGATAATAATACCACTCCTGTAGCATTGAGGTGAAGATTAGCGACCCTCTGGGCTAAGTGTGTGGTGCATCGTGGCTGTAAAGCATATTCAGCGTTTTGTACATCACACCAATGCTGAGAAGGAAGAGAGACCCGTCCTTTCTTCCTCGATCTGCCACTAAACTGTTGGCTGACCTCTAGAAAACCTTTTAACCCTCTTCTTTCTCGTAGAGACGTTAATACAGGCACCCACCGGATTTTGTCAAATATTATATGAGATGCTATCGATAAAACAGGTTAAAAAGTAGACATGGTTATTCACTTTTTAGAGCTTTGGGATCCTCGTGCCTCCTTCAGAATTAACCAAACTTGCTCGAACTGGTACATGTTTCCCTAAGAGCCCGCCTTGTACGTTCAGGCACAGCTCATCTGTGGGCTGCTCACGAGTACATTCATTTTCACTCCGCCCCGGTTTAGCCGGAGCATTTCCTGGCCCCACGAGGGTCTCCCAGCACTTCGGAGAAAAGAAACACGCCCACGTCCAGAAGTAAACAGCGTTGTCCTCTATTTTTCCCTAGGAATTTCTACTCAAATTCCCCTTTCTGCGCCTCAAGCTACCCAGAACGGTGCTGGTTTTATTTATTTATTTTGCTCATCCACTCTCGTTGGAGGTGGTTTTCCCACTCCTCATCTTTTGGAGCTGTCACCCTTTGTAGATCATTCTTATTAAGCATTAGCTTGGTGAATGGATGAACGTCACTTGGGAACAGCTCTAGAATATTGCAAAACATAAAGCAGTCAGTGCAAACATCTGCAAAACTTGGCAATCTACTGTGGTTTCAATGCGCTCGGGGCCAAGTCCTTGACAGGCCTTGAGGTCCTCAGAGAATGCAGCACAGGGAAGATTTATTCGGGGAAAGGGCGAGAAATGTCACTTTGCACTTCAGGTATGAGGTAGACTCGGTCAGCATTTGCAAGCACGAGTCATTGTCTAATCTCACCCTTCACAGATGTCATCCAAACTGCCCTCACCCTGATTCCAGTAGGTCCTTGGGGTGCTTTGAAAGAGGCTTAATACCCAGGGCCATCCCTTGAGGGGTTTGGGGAGCTTATCTCTGGGCTCCACTGGCTGCCCTGTCTTTCCCATCACCTCTTGTACCAGTGGCCTGGCAGGGATCGGGTCCCATTCTCCACCGTCACCTCCTCCTGAGACCACCCAGCATTCTGGTCTCCAGCTTGGGTACCTCCCCTGAGGCCACCCAGTCAGCGTGGGGAGGGCCTGACTGGCAGCAGGAGTCTGACTCCCCGGCTAGCAGCCAGCAGACCTCCTGTGCCCACTGACAAGTGGCCGAACTAACGCAAGTGGGATAGCGTGTTCCGTTTTTGCGTCCCCAGCAGCATGCGTGGATTACATACGTGTTTCCAGAGCATGGCTTTGGCCCTTGGCACTTGGCATCCTCATTTAGGGCTGGGAGAGAAATCAGGCCCCTTTCCTAGCAATCAATTCTGAATAATTCTAGGGCTTGGGACAGAAAGTGATGCTGTTTGGGGTCCACGAAGGGAATGCCGGTATTTGGATCTTTCTTTTTTCTCTGACCTTATCAGGACAAAGTTTCATGGTTCTAAAATTGTTTTTTTCTCAACTTAGGACCTTGAGATGTTGGATCCCCTTTTGTGATCACTGAGAAAACATTACCCCAAGTTTCAGAGTATTTACTTCAGAACCAAGGACAGTTTTTTTGTACCTTGTAAAATCCAGCATGCATTGACTGACTAATTTGGTCATCACAGCAGAGCTATATTATGACTCTCACGGGCCCTGAGCACTTTGACTTTTGTGGGCTTCTCTGCTCATATAAGTAAATAAGTAAGGAAGAAAATAAACAAACAAGTAAGCAAATAACTGAAAAAAGATAGAGAGATAATTAAAATTTCAAATGTCCGTGTTGGTATAAGATAAGTGTAATCCAGGCTAAGTTCATTACTAGTATTATATTCATTATTTTTCTGATTTAAAAGTAAAAACAATTTCAGGACCCCTAAAAATATCCTGGGTCCCAGGCATTCTTCCTGCTGCACCCATTGGAGAAGTTGATCTTGTGTTGAGCCTTCCCGAGGCTCTTCGTGTTTGTGCTGTCTTTGTAACTTGGCCCGGAGCCCAGAAGGTTCCCAGTGCCTACACCGTGGTGTGCAACTGGTTTGAGTTGTTTTTCTATTCCTCTCTCTCCTTCCTCCCCACACCCAGTCTGGAATTTCCTGAGGCTAGGGATCATGTCTTACTTACCTTTGAATCCCACCCTCATACCTGCCTTCTTTACTGATTCAGTACAAGCTGGTGGAATTAAATTAAATGTCTGAGGTGACATTTCATAGCCACATCACAAAGATGGAAACTTAACAAGTCAGTCAGTCAGTAGAGCCCATGCGCATGGTGCTATGGAGATAATCCAGGAGGCAAATGATGGTGCTGTTTCTCTAACTTGCTCACGACAGAATGGTGGAGACACACTGTCTTCTGGTCAAGTTATGAGGCACCCTGGTCAGGAGCATGAATCCAGAGCCCTCCAGCCTGACCTTGACCCCCACTATCCCTGCCTATCAGCTCCAAGGCTTTGGACAAGTTCTTTAGACTTTGTAAAGTTTTCTCACTTTTGATTTGGAATAATAATAATAATGATGATGATGATAATAATAATAATTGGGGTGCCTGGGTGGCTCAGTCAGTTAAGCGTTTGACTTCAGCTCAGGTCATGATCTCGCAGTTTGTGGGTTCGAGCCCCCTGTCGGGCTCTGTGCTAACAGCTCAGAGCCTGGAGCCTGCTTCAGATTCTGTGTCTCCCTCTCTCGCCCTTCCCCTGCTCACACTCTGTCTCTCTCTGTCTCAAAAATAAATAAACGTTAAAATAATAATAATAATAGCAACCTCATTAAAAGAAATAATACATGTAAATATATTAGGACATGACAAGGCCTCGTGCACAGAGAGTTCAGTATAGTAGCTCTTCTTAGTAATAATGGTCTTGTCCCATATCAGAATTGAATCATCTGTATCTTACTGGTTCCATTCTTAGCTCCAGAAATTTCTATTAATCAACTCAAACAGTGCATCTTCGAAACTGAACTCCTTTTCTTACATCAAAACACACGTTCTGTGGGCTTTTCTCCTGTACTATAAGCTCATTGAAGACAGGCCTGTCTGTGCCTTTGCTCTTTGTTTTTTCCAGAGCCTAGTCAATTCTCTTTATCAGGGTGTGAGATAGTTACACAGTGATGCTGGCCAAGTGACTATAGCCTAGAGATATGTACTGGCCGATTTTCCCATAGACTTGTGTGGGAGCTGGGGCTCACGGGGGAATCTGGCTAGCACAAATTTCTATGGCACTGAGGGTTCTCCATCAAGCTCTATTATATACACCCCTTTGTTGCCTCGGGGCTGGGAGTTACTATAGGTAGGCAGCTACAAGTTTGGGAAAGGAGAAATAAATCTGGAGGCAACCATTTTTCAGAGCACATTGGATCCACACAGAGCAGTAGATGAAAGACCGTTCTTAAAGGGAACTTGGAACTTTGTCAATGCAAGGATTAAAAAATAAGAATATCTCGATGTGGTAGAAGAACATCTTTGATATTTTAGGGGAGATAGGAACTGAGTTTTAAAATCTCTCTTAGTAATCCTTCTTCTTGCCTTGTCTCCCCTCATGCTGTGCAGCCTGGAGGCCGGGAGATGGCCGCCAGGGAGTGTGCCCAGCCCCTCTAGCAGTACCCAGAGAGGAGAACATACAGTGTTGTTCCGGGTTCCCGTGGTAACACAAAGGAAATCTTTCCCAATGTCTGGAGACTTTGATGTCCTGCAACTGAACGGGGAGGATGTCCCACTCTGGTGGCACCAACCTTGACCTCCGAATGGAGCAGTACCTCTACAAAAGGAAAAGTGATGGCTTCTACATTACAAACATGAAGAGAACGTGGGAGAAGTTTCTGCTTGCAGATTGGCCGCTGTTGCCATTGAAAACCCAGCTGACATCAGTGTCACATCTTCCAGGAATGCTGGCCACCAGGCTGTGCTGAAGTTGGCTGCTCCCATGGGATCTGCTCCTATTGCTGGCTGCTTCACTCCTGGAACCCTCACTAACCAGATCCAGCCTTCGAGAAGCCGAGATTTGTGGTGGTTACGGATCCCAGGGCCGTCCAGCCCCTCACATGGGCGCCCACCATTGTTCTGTGTATACAGAGTCTCCTCTGTGCTGTGCGGACATCATCATCCATGTGACAGCAGGGGGCTAGCTCAGGGGGGTCTGATGTGAGCGCGAGCCAGGGAAGTTTTGTGAGTGCACGGCACCATCTCCTTTGAACACCCATGCGTGGTAGCGCCTGCTGTGAACTTCTAGAGAGATCCTGAAGAGATTGGGAAGGATGAGCAGCCGCTCCTAGAAAGGCCAGGACCAAGAGGAATCTCAGGGCAAATGGACTCTTCCAGCTCCCCGGTTTACTGCTCCTCAGCCCAAGGCCACAGACTAGTCGGATGGTGCAGAGGCCCTCCGCACCTGTCCAGCCTGGAGCGTTCAGCCTGCCGCCGAAGACTGGTCTGTAGCTCCCACCACTCAGGCCACTGGAGGGTAGGAACCATTCAGTATGTTCTTCCACAGACTCCTAAACAGAAAATGGAAATAGGGTTGAAGGAAAAGAAACACTTTCTTTAAAAAAAAAAAAATGTAGGAGGGAGACAGCAGAACTGCCTCTTACCTTGGTTTTCCAAAGCCTAAACCCGTTAAGGGTATTGTTCGTGACCCCAAAGCAGCAGATGTGAAGGTACAGGAAGTCTCCCTGAGGGGAAAACCCTCAAGAACCAAAAAGGAGTTCCCCCTCCAGCTTCTGAAATAAAAACAACCACTCCCCAGGAATGGGAGTGGAGTCCCAGGGTAGCTGCCTCAGAAGATGCCGGGATAGTTTTCCAGAACAGTCTTCAAAGTCAAGACCCCAGGGGCTTCTGGGTGGCTCAGTCGGTGGAGCAACTGACTCTTGATCTTGGCTCAGGTCATAATCTTGTGGTTCGTGAGACTGAGCCCGGCATCAGGCTCTGTGCTGACAGTTCAGAACCTGCTTGGGAATCTCTCTCTCCCTCTCACTCTCTGTCCTTCCCCTACTCATGCATGCACTCTCTAAATCAATAAATAAACAAACGTAAAAAAAAGTCAAGACCCCAGAGAGAGTTTGTAGGCGGGCTAGAACCCAGGGGGGCAGCAGAAAGAACTGATTTCTGTGTCTCTCCTCTGTGAAAAGAGCCTTGACCTGAGGGGAGATGTGGAGAAGCGCGGCAGACAGCTCAGGCAGGACAGACGACTCAAGGTCTAAAGCCACCCACCTCCAACCCTCCTGCCTCAATATGATCAAGTTCATGGAATATTAACACCACTCTGGGGGAAGTGGGGAGAGAAAACCTAATTCTAAGGGGAATTAGAAAACCTAATTCTGACCATCAGGTGGAATAGGAACTTGAAATAGGAACAAAGTTATGGAAAAAATTTTTTTAATGTGTAGTTCTTAGACCACTGGATTTGTGGGTGAGCCCCATTCTGGCTACGGTAGGAGAGACCCCTGTCAAAGGTGCCAGCTCCAGCAGAGACAATCGCCCAGGATGGCCAGAGGCCTGGCCCTGGGAGGAGCAGGATGCTTTGTCTCCTGCAGCCAAGACTGGGTGGATTCTACTTGACTCCTGCACGCAAGATTTTGGTACCTGATGTGGGCACCACCAGGTGAGAAGCCTCTTTGTGTGATGAGGAATGCTGCCCAGCCTGGCTTATTTTGGACCTATTTTGCTGCCTGGCACATAGTAGGTACTCAGTAAATGTTGAATGAATAAATGAAAGTCTGAGCTTCTTGAAATGCTCCTCCAAAGTCAGGCCCTCAGGGCTACTCAGATGCCACAGGCTGACGAGGTGACTCATCCTTCAGGACTGAGTCCGATGGTGCTTTAGTTTGGAATCCCTTTACCCCCAGCTGTTGCCAACATACCTTTTTAGAACGGCCTGTTGACTTGACTTTCTTCCCTCCCTAGTCTGTAAATTACTGGAGCATGACAAGTATATCCCCAGCCCAAGGCCTGGCAAATGTTGGCGGAATTCAATGATAATGTGGTAATATCACGCCAGATGAGCCTGACGAATCAAGGCCAGGCAATGGCTGCACAGACTGAGCTCAGTGTCATCAAAAGGCAGTAAACTGATCATCTCTGATCTGTGCTACTTATTTTCACAAGGTGCTTACATTGTTAACAACTTCTATTTCTGAAGTCTGAATTTCCTATAGGAAATGTCAATGTCAAGGAAGCTGACCTGGGTCAGAGCAGCAGCTGAACGCCCAGGGGTCAGACAGTACCTTGCTCTAGTATCCACCAAGGTGCAGTGCCGTGGGAGAGAGGAGAAGGGAGGAGCCTGGGCCTATCCTCACTAGATGTCTGAAGCTAAGAGAAGAATCCTGGAGCTCAGCACACAAAATGCAACAGAGTAGATGTTACAGGCCCAGTGAGCTGCGGGGCTGCAAGAGGGAACTTGTCGGTCCTTGCTGGTCCATTCCCTGGGGAGTGGGATGAGGCACAGGTGCCCCCTGGTGGTCTTCCTACAAACTGCAAGGCCTCAAAGCCGGGTGATCTCCAGCAGAGAATGGCCTGGCCACCTAGAGGAGCAGCATCACCCGTTAGGCAAAGAAAAGAATCAGTCTGGGGCTGAGGAGCCAGAGTACCTTAATTAAGTGCCTGACATTGTGGGATGTCTTCTTAGTGAGTCTATGCCTGCTTAGTCTATGTGGATTGATTTTGTGATTACGTCTTGAAGTCCAGCCGCCAGGGGCCTTGATAAAATCTTTACATCCGCATTAATCAGGGAATCCAGGTAAGCACCATGGAGCATTTGCCAGATAACATCCAGCAGACGAAAGCCTCCACTGAGAAGAACAGTGCACCCAGGGTCCACATTAACTGTCAAGTTTAGTAGCCCCCACAATGGCTGAGTAGCAAGGGTGGAGCTGGGGAATCGAGTGGAGCTGGCGTGGAATTGTCTAGAGAACTTGCTGAGAAACTATGGAAGCCAGGTGCTGGAGGAGAACACAGGAGGGCCTCTTGTCGCAAGAGTGGGGACATAGGGTCCAGATCCAGGCTGCTGCTGGCTGGCTGAAAGAGCATGGAGACTTTCCCAGTGAAGCAGGAATTATTTTACAGATTAGGACTTCTTCTGTGGGGGTGGGGAAAACCCCGGGTTCTTTTCAGATGGAACCATCTCATTAAGTATAAACCTTTCTACAGCAGGTAGTTGTGTATAATCTTAATGAGTTGTGTTTAGCCAAAGGGGTTTTAGATAGCAAGGTATTGCCATGGTTCATAGGTGGACAAGACATATGGGCACATGATTTTTTTCTTACCATAAAACAAATGGATTAAAAATAAGAATGATTTCATACAGTAAGCCCTGTTCAAGAATCTGGAGCCCAAACAATCATGTAGTTTAAACTGTTTCATCACAAAATCACAGCTTCTGTGCCTCTAAAAGTTACCAAAGCAGCCGTTTTCCGAGTGTGGCTAAAGGTTTTTCTTTGAAAAAGCACACACTAGTTAACCAAATTAAAGGTTTAAAAATATGAGCTAAAGATACTCCGCTTCTTCTAACAGTCGCATGCCCATTGAATGGACAGCTACAGTGAGGCATTTAGGATCTTGCTCTATGTTTCATGATAACTGAGGTGGGGGAAGAACAAAGGCAACGTGGCTTCCTTTTACCCCTTCACACCGAGGATGCGCGGCTCACCGTGCGGGGGTCTTACTCAGTGCCCCGCGAATACACGGCTGCAGCAAACCTACTTCCTTCTGGCTTCTTGGAAAAGACAGGCTTCGAGAAGTGATTCCTGAGAAAAGCAACACCCCCCAATGAAAAACTGGTCATAAAACATAAAAGAGAAATTCCCCTACTCTCAGCAGCAGTAATGCATTTTCTACTGTATCCTGCCTTCTAAAGGCTTCAAACAGCGAAAGAGCCGAATTTGAAACATTTGCCACATTAAGGCAAAATTGAGCTTAGCCAGGATCTTTATGGGTCTTATAAATATTTATACTTAATAACATCTGGGCTGAGCCTTAGATTCGAGGCTCATGTTTGTTGAACGAGTCTCTCTCTTTCTCTTTTTTTAAAATGAGAAATGATGTCAGGGAGGACACCTTTAGTTTGGTATTTTACAGTTTTTGTATTCGTTTCTCTTAGTGTAGCTCACAAAAGCCAAGCTGAGGTCTCTGTGATTTATTCATTTTATTGCTAATCAAGAGGCACAAAGTGAAGCAGAATGGGAGAAAAGGGGCAAATCTAAGGTGTGAGGTCTCTGAGGACCAGCTCACACAGCTGAGTGTTGCACAATTATCTGCAAATGTCAGGGCCCCAAATCCACTTTTGCCTGAATTATACAATTGACTTTCCCAAAGGTCCCGAATTTCCTCTAAATAATTGCATAATGTTTGTACTTTGCTTAGCTGAGGAGACTTAGTCACAAACGTGAAACAAATGTGGTTGAACTCTCCGGGTTTTCCAAAAGCTTTCCAGGAGGTGATTTATTCATTTTGGACAGGTCAAAATCAGTCCTGTTTGCGTACCCAGAGAGCAAGTACGTCTTTCAAGTTCAAAGGACAAAAATGTGTGAATGCAGATGAAGTCCACCCTCAGTTTCTGCACGGAGAGAAGAGAAGGCTATTCAAAGCTCACTGGGATTTGTTGGGTTTTTTTTTAATGTTTTTTAAATGTGTTTTATTTATTTTTGAGAGACAGAGAGAGACAGTGTGAGGAGGGGAGGGTCAGAAAGAGAGGGAGACACAGAATCCAAAGCAGGCTCCAGGCTCTGAGCTGTCAGCACAGAGCCTGATGCGGGACTCGAACCCACAAACCATGAGATCATGACCTGAGTCGAGTCGAAGTCGGACACTTAACCAACTGAGCCACCCAGGCACCCCTGGGATTTGTTGTAGAAACGGGTTTGTGCTTCTCACGGAATCCAACTCTTTTAAATTTTGTGGGCATTCCCTTGCAGCAAAGCAAAGCAAGGAACCTTCTAAGGAAGGTGCTAGAAAGAGATTGCCTTTCCCATCTCTTCTCTTGTTTATACCTCAATAAAACCTGGATGGGAGATGGGACTTTCTTGCAGGCTCTGAAAGGTTTTAGGAAAAGCTGCACTGCCCTTTCAAATGTCCCTGGAGCAAAACCAGCAGCATGATCTATGTTGCAAGGGGCTTCCCAGCAGCAAAGAATGCTGCAGACAGAGCAGGCAGAGGTACAAGAGACCTACGTGTCAGAGAAGTAAGGAATTAGAACGTTAGTGCTTCCTGCAGAACGAGGGAGCTGTCATCTCGGAAGATAATTAAATGGTGAGTGCTGTCAATGAACTTGAAAGATTTGCCCCAGGTAAACGCAAATGTAGGTAACCGTTACATGCACCCGTGTGGCAATCACACACCGATAGACACGAGGAAGGCTATTCTGACTCAGAGAAGTGAAGTGACTTGCCCAAGGTCACTCAGGAATTCCGTTCTGCAGGTGGCATCCCATAAAGAGTCCCTGGCACCCGTACTTTCGCCTCATGGCCTTGAATTTGTCCCACAAGCATTTTCCTTGTCTCTGCTCACAAATGAGCACAAGCGCAAAACTTTTGGCCTTTTCTAACGCTAAGCTCCCTCCGGGTGTCACATCAGCTCTTTTGAAAGAAGAGATAAGCCTGCGCTCTATTATTAGAAGCAAATGGTTTGAGAAAGGCCTTTTTCCCACCCTCAGCCTGTCATCCAAAATGTGACGGAAAGCGAGAGTGAAACAGAAGATAAATGTCCCCACTCCTTGACTTGGAAGTTGGTTTTTGTCCAAAGGTAGAAGAAGCCTTTGGAATGAGACAGCAGGTAGAATTACACCTCATTTTCCTAACGATACGGGCACTCTAATAACCTTGGAAAAGTAATCCTCAACATGATACCCATAGGAATATTTCTAATAAGTAATTTGAAATCATATAACATGCCTGCTGTGGTGCAGCGCAAGGGAACCATGAGGAGATTAGATTTATTTTCTCGTGTTTTTCTAAATGAGGCCGAGAGGCAGGAAGAGGGGCATCGCCCACTTAATACTAATACTCTGACATTGTGTGACTATGTTCTTGGGCCCGCGTCCAAACGGTCCTCAGGCTGAGAGAAGCCAGAGCTGAAAGCTGAGAAGCACCAAGCCCTGAGGCTGAGCTCTTTCAGCCGCTCTCACAAAATTGAATACGCACATGATGACCAGTGCGTCCTGTGAGATCCAAAGGCTGGCCACTCCGGGAATGCGCTGATGAAAGGAAAGCCCAGAGGGAATCGGGAAATCTAGCCTTTGAAAGAAAGACTCACGTTGCAGAAATAAAACAAATGATTTTGCTTAGAGCAGTTAAAAGAAAGCAAATGCTACTTTAATTTTTGAGGTTCACAGAAATTCATCATGCAAGTTAGAGTAAGGGATATAAAAGACTTCCAGTTGAGAGTTTTAAACCTAACAAAAAGTGGTGTTAGTAAAATGTGAGGTCGTGGCAGCTGGTTGAAGAAAGACTTAAATGAATCGTTTTCACGAAGTGGAACGGGAATCCTTTTCAGTCCTGACCCTTCTGTCGGGCGCAGTGTCCGAAGGCTAGCTTCCATTTTTCGGCCCTTACAAGGTACCGGCCACTAAACTGGGTGTTGCACAAGCACTGTCTTGGTTAAATCTCATGAGGCCGAGGTTATGCATCCCATTTTCCAAATAAGGACGTCGAGGTTCAGGAAGGTCTGGGCCCCAACATCGCACCACTGGCATGTGAAGCAGCCAGCGTCCAAAGCCCAGGCCCGTGTCCTGTCAACACGCTCCCCTGCTCCTAGAATGCGCCCCTCCCCCACCAAAACAAGAAGCTAATGTTGACCCGGTGCCTAACTCAGTCTCAGGGGAAGTTCTGGGTCCTGTGCAAAAATCTAAGGCGACCTGGGAGCCCCATGCTAATGGTAGACTAATAAAGAGCTGGGCTCAGTAGGTTTACCAAAACAAGTGTTTCTAGCATGTCATCAGAATCAGATAAGAAATGATGTGGCATGTGGTCATTCTGTGTAAGGCCCAGAGCAGAACCAGAAAGGCCGAGGAAAAGATGTTCACACCAGACTGAACTCAGCCTGAGAAAACAACAGAAAAGAAGTCTATAATTAGGAGCAAGTTGTTCATTCAGGGAAAAGCAAAAGGGAGCATTTTCCAACAAGCCTTGGTGCCAAGACAAATATTATCTTTTATTTAAAAAATAATTGATGGTGATACAAGGCTTTTACAGATCCAAATCCACCATGACCAGGAGAAGAACAGGGGGTGGGGGCAGCAGTGGAAGATAGCAACCACTTTCAGTAGCCTGGAGAAGGAGAGAAGGAGTGAATGAAATTCAATATTCCAGAAGTGAAAGCGCAGTCCTTGTAGAGAACAAAAGAAAACACGCCTAATGGAGTAGAATAATAAAGAGAACGCTTCGCATTCATAGAGTATTGGGTCCTTCAAAGATCTTTGCAAATAGTCAGGGGGGAATCCATTGCCATACACCTGTGAGGCATTATTATTTGCAGGGTGCTCTGTAGTGACCCTGGTGGAGCTGACAATGTAAGAAAGTAAGGACACAATGACTGCATTCCCGGCCTTGAAGGGATTAGGCTCCAGAGCCACCTGGGAAGAGCACAACGCCACAGCCGCCAGGGCCCCGCAGCCTGGCAGCCTGGGTGGGTGGGGATTTGCGGTGTGGTCTCGAGGAACAGGAGGTCACGCTCCTTCTTCCCTCTCCACACTCTCTCTGTGCAGAAGGGCTAAGGGCAGACTGTGTATGGTGACCAGGCAGTCAGATACTTTTCATAGATGACCGGTTTTCAGAGACTAGGCTAACACAATGACCTACAGACTTTTTGATCACATGCTTATGTAATGGTAAAGGACGTAACTTCTGGCATATTGTAACAGCTGACAATTCAAGATATAATTAACACTTTTAAATGTGTCCAATTGGATAATTTAATACCCCCCCACATCCATTTAAAAACAGAAGTACAAATGCTTCTTTTTTGACATTGTATTTCCCTTCTAGTTCCCCTTAAGACCCATCAGATTACATTATATAGTTTTTTAATGTTTTTTTTTTAAATTTTTGAGAGAGAGAGAAACAGCATGAGCAGGGGAGGGTAAGAGGGAGAGGGAGACACAGAATCTGAAGACAGGCTCCTGGCTCTGAGCTAGGTGTCAGCACAGAGCCCGATGCAGGGCTCGAACTCATGAACCGTGAGATCTTGACCTGAGCCGAAGCCGGACACTTAACCAACTGAGCCACCCAGGCGCCTCTACATATATTTTTGTCCTTGCTTTTTATGATTACTCTTTCATATGTTTCTGTGGTAAATGGGTGCGTTTATATCTGTATATTTTTAAGTTTATAGGCTTAAAATTCTTTGGCTGGACTGAGATATTATTATTATTTAATAAGCAATCGACAACAACCGTATAAAAATTTCACAAATTACAGAAAAAGCATAAGCATAAAACTAGAATTTTTTACTGGACCTATGTCTTAATGAGATGAGAGGCAGCTTTTGGCATTTTGACTTGTTCCTTTGGTGCCCTGGAGGTTTTCAACCCTGGGACAATACACGACAGAGGACGTTTTTGTGGTGGTGGCTTGTTTTTGGCTTTATGTTTCTTATAGAAATAGCAGAAGGAGTACCGTGGAGGGTGAAATGGCAAAGGGGAAAAACATGGGCTTGTTCTCAATCAGTTTGTAGGAGAGAGAATTCATGGAAGTCGAGGAGTCAGAGATTGATTTCCTTGAAATTACCCGCACGCAGGGGCCAGATGGAAAGACTTCGTCACAGGGGTTGTACAGAGCCCTGCTCCTCAGTTTGAAGATGACTGTCCCGAACTGTACTGTGAAGACTCACAGATCCTCTTGCTCTGAGGAGTCAGAGGTCCGAATCTGACAGCTCAGGGTGGGTGGAGATGTGAGCCGAGCTCACTTTGCCGCGTGCTAACTGTGTGACTTCTGCAGATAATAACCTAGGTCCGTGACCCTCAGCTGCCTCTTCTCCAACGTGGTCCACTAAAGCTGCTTCCTGCACAAGGCTACTGAGAGGATTAAGTGACTCTTACGTGTAAGCGTGGATGCTCCGTGCATATGAGTTACCTTTCCTACTACAGAAATATTGATTATTGGGATGATCTACATGGACATTATTATCTTCGTCATAACTCTAGGGACAAAGTGCTACCCACCAGTCCTCCTCTACTAGGACTGAGTCAGCATGACTCGGAAAGAGAAGAGTCACTCTGTGTGTCCGCATCCCTCTGTCTCGCTGCATTCGACACCTTCGGGGGGTCAGCCCTGCCCTCAGCTCCTTCTCCTTGGGTTCATCTCCTCCTCCTCCTTCTCTGTCCTTATATCACTACTCATGCTGTGGAGGGTGGAGCATGTTGGGTTTCCTGAGGCCCATTATGGGCAAACTTGAAGCATCATGTGAGCAATCCAATGGTTTGGGCTTCTGGTTCATCTAGAAAGGTATCGGGGGCCCTACCGGCCCTGTCTCCCCTTGAAAGGTCCGAGGAACCCTTCCAGGCTGAAAACGTCCCACAGGCCTGGTCAGGTGCACCACATACCCCATAGGGAAATCATCCCTGACCACTCCCCACGTCCTGACCCAGGGGAAAGTGCTAGAAGGTGAGACCCCTGAGGGCAGGGACATTATTCATCAGTGTATCCCCAGTCCCTAGAATGGCACCATCCAAAAGAAATATAATTTGAGTCACATGTGTAATTTAAATTATAGTCTAGTGGCCATATTTATTTATTTATTTTTAAAGTTTATTATTTTGAGAGAGAGAGGGAGTGAAAAATCCCAACCAGGCTCTGTACTGTCAGCATGGAGCCCAAAGTGGGGCTCAGTCTCACAACCATGCGATCATGAACTGAGCCAAATTCAGGAATCAGGCGCTTTACCAACTGAACCACCCATGCACCCCTTCAGTAGCAACATTTAAAAAGTAGAAGAAACAAGTGAAATTAACTTTAATTTATATAGACAAATATGTCCACACTTTCATCATTTAACTCAATATATCTAAAATATTATTTCAACATGTAATCAATATAAAATTATTAATGAGACATTTTACTTTTCTTTTTTTAGTGTTTGCTTATTTATTTTTTCTCATGGTGCAGGGGAGGGGCAGAGAGAGAGGGAGACAGAGAATCTTAAGTAGGCTCCAAGCTGTCAGCACAGAGCCCAACGTGGGGCTCGAACCCATAAATCATGAGATCACAACCTGAGCCAAAATCAAGAGGGGAGCCACCCAGACACTGCTTTACTTTTCTTTTTGTACAAGAGTCTTTGAAATCCAGTGAGTATTTTATACTTAGAATATATCTCGGTTCACACCAGCCACATTTCAAGTGCTCAATGGACACATGTGGCTAGTGGCTAGGTATTGTAGCCATCACGGACCTAGAACAATTTTTGGCACAGGGCAAGCATCCTGCACATATTTATAGACAATTAGGGGCACCTGGGTGGCTCAGTTGATTAAGCGTCTGACTCTCGATCTAGGCTCAGGTCATCATCTTGAGGTTCATGAGTTCGAGCCCCCCATTGGAGACTGTGCTGATGGCATGGAGCCTGTTTGGGATTCTCACCCCCCACCCCCCGCCCGTCACCTACCCATGTGCATACACACACTGGATCTCTCTCTCTCTCTCTCAAAATAAATAAATAAACGTTAAAAAATAGACCACAGTTAAATGAGGGTCTCTGGGTTTCCTAGGGGTGTGGGAATCTGGAGACTTACAACAGCAGAGATATAGTCTTTCCGCATTCTGGAGGCTGGAAGTCCAAGGTTAAGGTATCAGCAGGGTTGGTTCCTCTGGGAGGTTTACAGAAATAATCCCTTCTATGCCTTCCTCCCAGCTTCTGGTGACAATTCTGGACATTTATTGGCTTATAGACATGTCAGTCCAATCTCTGCTTACATCTTTGCATGTACTTATTGCCCGTGTTTTTCTATGTCTTCTTCTCTGTGTCTTACAAGAACATTCTCATTAGATTTGGGGTCTACCCTAATCTCATCTTGATCTTTGCCTTGACTATATCTGCAAGGACCCCTTTTACTGAATAAGGTCACATTCTGAGTTTCCGCATGACATAAATTTGGGGCAGGGGAGCATTATTCAACTCGCTATAGGAACCGAGACATTTATATTTTTAACAGCTCCCAGCTGATTCCTCTCTGCAAGTGGGCTAAGGAAAGCATCACATTACCTTATTGAATTTTTAACACCCTTACAAGGTAGAATTCTTACCTCACATTTACCAAAGAGGGATCTGAAGGTGGGGATTAAAGTAATTTACCCAAGTTCTTGCAGCAGGTAAGTTAGTGGAGCTTAGACTTGAACTCAGGTCTGTATGACTATAAAATCCATATTCTTATGAGTTGTATTCAACTTTCCTCATGTCATCTGGATATGTGGATTCTTATTAACTGTGCTACTTAAAAGTCCTTTGTAAAAATATCTACTAAATTTCTAGCTTCAAGTCAGTGGCTGCACATCATTGTGCACTTTTCATACTTGGTCAGGATGATTTATTTTGTATAAGTACCATTTTTATCATTGTGGAAAGATGTTACCATTGTTGTTAAGGGCTATGAAAAAGACTTGTTTTCTTTCTGAAGTTGAGGAGATTATGGGGAAAGGAGAGACTGAGTTCAGTCATGCATTTGGCATTCCACTGTCTGAAAATCATCCTCAGGTCAGGGAGTAAACCTCAGAGATTGTGTCCAGACATGGAAACAGCTCCTGGGACAGGGCTGGGAGGGAGTGTTTCGTGACATGGGTCCAGTACTCTGAGGCAGGAGCTCAAGATTACCCCACCAAAGGGAGCATCTGCTGATCCTTCCCTCCAAATGTGTGCTTGCTATTTAATAGACAGAGACTCACAGAACAACTGGGAAGGCGATTCCAGATAATTCTATTGTGGGAGGGTGACCTGGCAAAAAGCATTCATTTTCCACATACATGTGAGAGTTAACATAGCTCTCTTCATTTCCTGTTATTTATTCCCAGATTTTTACTTCCAGAAATGAGCAGAACAACCCCCGCAATGGTTCTGGGCGTCCCCGCCACAATGGCGAGGGCTAGAAGGGCAGGGCTAAGGTTAGGTCAGAATTGTCTTGTGGTGAGCTGGAAGCTGCTGCCAGCTATCAGCCTAATGGCCAAGGTCAGTGGCAGATCAGTGTCCATTGTCTCTTCTCCCTGCCAACCCAGGGGGCTGCTGACCAGTGGGGCCCCCGGTGTCACTGACCTGCAGGAACAGAAGTCCCCTCACTGAAAACAGTAGCCGCACTCAGCAAGAGGAAGAAGATCCATCTCACTGTGACATTTCCAGGCCTGGGCTTGGTGTCTACTCTTTCGCATGCGTCTTCGAATTTGGTCGATGGGGCCTTGAAAGGATATGGAATCTGTGCCTCTGTCATCTCAGGACAGAAGGCCATGGGCCCATGCAACGCATGTGTGCTGTGGTAAAAACAAAACAAAAAAACTAAAGTGAAAGCAAAGAAAATCAACCTAAAACCCAAATGTAAACAAAACCCAATGTGTTGCGGTACGCCCTGCATAAACTGAACTCAGTGTCTACACTGGAACATATTCATTTGGTGGTTTAAAGTGTGGATTCTTGTTTGCTTTTTAAAAGAGCATCTATGCTGAGCCACGAGTGCTGCATGCTCTGTGTCATGGGACTGAACGTTTGTGTCCGCCCCCCCGCCGCCCTCCACCCCAGGTTACATGTGGGGTCCCTAACCCCCCAGTCTCTGCTTTCGGAGAAGGGCCTCTAAGGAAGTAATTAGATGACGTAAGGTCACAGGATAGGGCCCTGATCAGACAGGATTTGTGTCCTTGTGAGAAGAGACAGGCAGTGAGTGCTCTCTGCCTCTCCCCGGGCCCCTCTCCATGAGCCCCCGCTGAGGAAAGGGCACTCAACAGGAGATCTCTCACCCGACATCAACTTGCTAGCAACTTGATCTTGGACTTTCCAGGAAGTCCAAGTATACAATTCTCTGAATTTATACTTATTTATGTTTATATTTATTTTGAGAAAAATGCGTTTGTTATTAAGCCACCCAGTCTGTGCTGTCGCTGTGGCAGAGGACTCCGCTCTGAAATGCCGACAGGCGGGACGGCTGGGTGCAGAGCGGCCTTAGACTCTTGCCTTGTCCTGGGTTCCTGACCTGACAGCCTCAGTTTCCTCATGGGTGCGCGCACCTGCAGGGTTACTGATGACAACCCCCGACCGACTGAAATGCTCGCAAGTGGGAATGTTTCAGATGAGGCTTTCTGGCCCGGGGGTTGTGCTCAGCTACCTGAATTCCTCTTACTTCTGCTCACTAGGGAAGGAGATGTGGATTTTGATTTTCCAGGTGAGTTCCGCTCCAGGTGAGTCCTGCTAACATGGGCAGATGGAGTGTGCTCTCCAGGCTGCATGATTTTATTTCTCTCTAGGCTCACGTGTAAATTAGGGGCATAAAATATTCTCTCGAGTCCTTTCCAGATAGAAAACCACTTTTTTTCCTGTTGGTATTTCTTCTTATTTACCTTTTAAGAGACATCGTTGTTTAAGGGGGAAGAAAATCCCCAAGACAAAAAACCAAGACCAACCACAGGAGAGCAGAATTTTCCCAAAATACTGAGGAAGCCCAGTACACAGAGACGTGCAGGTATGAATCGGCATGAAAACATGACCGTTGCTGAGCTGGGTACTAGGAATACAAAGGCTAATTAGATGGTTCCTACTTTCAGGGGGTTAGAATACACTAGGAAACATTCAAATAATTAGCATTCCTTTTTTATTTTAGGCTTTAAAAAAAGAATGAAGTATAGCCATGTTTCATTCTACCTTTTCCTACCTCATTTATAAGGTATGCCTCAATGTAAGCCTCTGAAATAATAGCAACAAATGAACAAATGCCCAGTGTGCTTTTAAAAACTTTTTAATGTTTTTCAATTTATTTTTGAGATAGAGAGTGACAAAGCATGAGCAGGGGAGGGACAGAGAGAGACAGAAACACAGAATTTGAAACAGGCTCCAGGCTCTGAGCTGTCAGCACAGAGCCTGCTGTAGGACTCAAACTCATGAACTGTGAGATCATGACCTGAGCCAAAGTCATGACGTCTTTTAACCAACTGAGCCACCCAGGCACCCCAAACAGTGTGTTTTCACAGCTGAGCAAGCACCTGGCTCACATTCTGAGTGCAGGCATTATACACCTGTGTTAACGCGCACACGTATGTGAACTTATCTAATGCACATAGTTAGGGTTCATGAGAGCCAGTTATTACAGCCACTAACTCAAGCTACTTGCCATTTTGGACCTAGATAGTGGTGGTAGTTGGATAACATTGTGATGTACTAAATGCCACCGAATTGAACACTGTAAAGTGGTTAAGTTTGTGTTACGTGAATGTCACTTCAATTTAAAAAAAAAGCAACGGCTAATTGCCACCTGAGCCCTCTGCTGGGCTACGAAGACTTAAATACCTGAGATCCAAGGCTGAGCATTACTACCAGAAAGGAAGAAGGAAATCACAAGGCCAAGGCCTGAAGGTAGCCATGTTACCAGTGCAGTCAGGCGTCCTGTCCAGTTAGAACAGAAGCAGGGGCAGCCTGCATCCACACCAGTCTGCAAGCGTCGAGGAAGCACAGGAGAGAGGTTAGAGCCCTAGGTCTGAGAGGACCCTCAGACAGAGCCCGTTCTTACCCCGTCTGGCCTGCACCTGACCGCACTCACCGGTGTCCTATGTGGCAAAGCAGAATTCATAACTGTCTTTATGATCGCTATCTTCCTCTCAGAGTTACTCCTTACTTCATGTTTACCTCATAGTAGCGTACTTCTCTCTTTCCATCGCTCCTTTTGCCCAGTCTATAGCATTTCCTAGGTCTGAAGTGCCTGGCGATGTCTACGTAATATCGCTATTATCATATTGTTGTTGCCATTTGCCCACTCAAGGCCTTCTGAAAATGCCTTTACTTTAAAACATAATGCTTTCTTTTCACACCTATGACCCACCTCCTTATTCCCCTTGGATGCCTCCCAGCTAGGGGATTAGGCCCTGGCAATTTAATCATCCAGCCTCCTTGACCTAGTGTTTATGGCTTGGGTAACACCCTAATTTCCTTTCACCGGCAAAATGTGTATTTTCAGGCCAACCGTTTGTTTATTTTCTTCTATACAATTGTGGGAAGACAATGGAACTAACATGCCTTTAAGCTGTTGCTTCTTTTCTTTGAGGGGCTGTTTAGGTTTTTTTCTTAACTCCCTGAACTGCTCATTTCTTTCTGGTTCAACAACATTTACTTGTCCGTGCTCACAAAATGAGGCTTTTCCCCTGTCTTCGTCTTCTCCTTATTATTCACACTCTGATGTTTTCGATCATCCCCCCACCGTCCAGGAAGTGATGGGGCTGTCTGTCGTTGGATTTTTGCATGTTTGGGTTTTTTTTAATTTTTTAAATGTCTTTATTTTGAGAGAGACAGAGCACAAGCAGGGGAGGGTCAGAGAGAGAGGGAGACACAGAATCCGAAGCAGGCTCCAGGCTCTGAGCTGTCAGCATAGATCCCGACGCGGGGCTCGAGCCCACAAACCATGAGATCATGACCTGAGCCGAAGCCAAACGCTTAACCGACTGACCCACCCAAGCGCCCCGCTGGGCTCATTTCTTAATAGCTCTTTACCACCGTTCTGAAAATTCAATGAGGTTATGCCTAAGAAGACATAGAACATACATCTGGGAGATAGTAGGTGTTCAATAAATGTTTGTTGGATTTAGAGTAAAATTACTTTCATCTCATGAAATATTTTCTCTGATCTGAATCTCTGAATTTAAAAAACGGACTTAGGGCCACCTGGGCGGCTCAGTTGTTTAAACGTCTGACTCTTGGTTTCAGTTCAGGTCATGATCTCACAGTTCTGTGAGTTCAAGCCCCGTATAGGGCTCTGTGCTGACGCTGCAGAACCTGCTTGGGATTCTCTCTCTCCCTCTCTCTCTGCCCACTTCCCACTTGTGCTCTCTCTGTCTCTTTTAAAATAAATAAATAAACTTTAAAAATGCACTTAACGTGAGTACAAGAAGTCATTCATTGTGATGGGAACATAAATTGGTACTCTTCTGAGGACAAATTTTACACATGTATAAAACATATTAAAAATATGTGAAGTCACTATAACAACAATTCCAATTTGAGAAATTTCTGCTAAGAAAATGATTCATCTTCCCAAAGATTTTGCTGTGAGGATATTCATGAACACTTGCTTGTATTCACAAAATATTGGAAATGCCTAAGTGTTTATCAGTAGGGGATAATTTAAAAAATAATGATCCACCCATAAAAGGAATAGTATGCAACTCTTTTAAAAGGTGTTGTAAAAGAATACTGAATGACAAGCATGACTTTTCAGTTGAGAAAAGAAGGTTAAAAGGTACTTGGATATTTAATAGACAAAAATTAATATTGACTATTTAAAAATATGAAGCCCTGATGCCCATCCATTTGCCAAACATCCTTTATCTATAGCCACTCTCATGATGAGGGCAACTCCATCCTTCCAATTGTGTAGGAGAAAACTTGGGAGTCCTCTTTGTCAGAGCCCACCTCCAACTTCTCTGGATAACCTCTGATCTGTACCTTCAAGGTGTCCCCAGAATCGGAGCCTCACCAGAGTCGTTACTACTGCCACCAGAGTCATTACTACTGTCCTAGTGCAAACCGCCATCATCTCTCAGCTGGATCCGCACAGCACTCTTTCCTCTGGTCTTCTCGCTCTTATGCCTCACAAGTTCTCCTTAACACAGCAGCAGAGAGACACTGGTAAGGCATGAAAACTCACCACGGAGCTCTTGTGCTCATGAAGCTTGGCGGCTGACTCAGAGTCAAACTCATAAAATGACCTACAAAGTCACCCACACTTCACTCCTCCTCATCACCTCTCAGTTTGCATCCCTTTTCTCCCTTCCTGTTTTCTCTCTCCAGCACAACACACTTCTCATGTTTTCAACACACCAGTCAGACTCTTAATGTTCACAGATACCTGCATAACCCCTCCCTGGGCTGCTTCCAGTCTTTGCTCAGACCTTTTGGGTGACCTTGACTGCTACCCCCCACTGCTCCCACTTCCGATCACCTTTCCTTGTTCTATATTTTTCCCATAGACTCTGGACTTTCTATCTGCCATCTTTCATTGATCTCTGATGCACTATGATTTCTACAGTTAAACATTTCTGATACAACTGACAATCACTATGTCTTCCAACTGACTGGCAGCTTTTCCCTTTTGTTTTTATTTTTTATTTTTTGATTTTTTAAAGTAATCTCCACGTCCAGTGTGGGCTCGAACTCATGACCTCGAGGTCCAGGATCCATGCTCTACCAACCGAGGCAGCAGCGAAACGCCCCACTTTTCTCTGTTAGAGTAGTGCTTAGGAGGACGGTGCATGTTACAGCTGACGGTGACAGATTGTTGGCAGAAGCAGTTGTGGTTACTCCGTTTTGTATCCACGCCTCTTTTATTCTGTGGCTCCTCCATTTCCCTACTTGCCTGCTGGGGAGGCTTACTCGAGAGAGCTACTGCAGCAGGAGGGAGAGGCCAGCTCTGAGCCTCATCCTCAAGAAGCCTGTGTGTCTCGCTTGAGGTCCTGTTCCTGCCATGTGACAGCCCCAAGCCAGCTGGATGATGACGACAAATGGCCCGGGTGCCTCTGTTGCCCCAGCTGACAGCCAGAAACTTGGAAGCAGGCGGCCCAGCTCCTAGGGAGCCAATGGTGAATCAGAGGAGGAATCTTAGATTACAAGAACCACCAAGCTAAACCCAGATACAACTGGCCCACGGAGAGTGACTTAAGTCATGGTTTTTCTTTGATGTTCTTTATTAGGCAATAATGACTGATACCAGTGGTGTCTGAAATTCGATGAAATACAATAAATAATTTTCTTATTATGTTTATAGTCTATTTCCCTCCAAGTAAAATATAATTTTCAAGAGGGAGGGACTTTTGTCTCTTGTTTTACCGACGTGTGCCTCTCTCTTACCTAGAAATCTCAATAAATATCACTTAAATGTCTCGAATGTACATAAATATGGGATAATCCTATTTTGTTAAAGACCGTAAGCTTACATTCTGACATCTTCACAATAGTTATCTCCTGGTGGTGGAATTACTGATGATTTTACCCCTTCTTTTTGTTTACGCATAATGTCAAATTTTCAACAATGAACATGCATTGCTTTTTTTAAAAAAAAAAAGAAAGGAAAGAAACCATTTGGGATTGCTTAAGACCTTCAACAATAAACCTGTGACTCTTCTAATCACTATGCTTAGGGAGATACACCTCCTCATGCCATGGTGTGGGTGTAAGTATTTTTCTGTGTGGGACATCTGGGAGTTCCAGGGTTATTGATACAAGCATTTTAACTGCCAAGAGGAAAATATCAACTCTGAACAGCTTCCTGCTTTATGGGTCTATTGAATTTGTTGTTACTCAAAACTCTCCCTGATCTGCTACTTCAGTTCCACAGATGCTAAGATTTAGTTAGTACCTCTCCCCAGTGTTAACGGATCACTCTGGTTCTTATTTGCAGCTATTAGCACATCGAAATGGTGTCTCCTGCTTCGAGAATCCAGATAGCTGCCTGCATATACTTTTATTTTGTACTCAGAGTTTGTGTCTATTTGTTGAACATCCTTTCTACAGAACTTCATTAAAGGCCAGATTTATACTAACATGATAATCAAGCCTTAGGTTGAAGACAGTGGTCAGGCTAACACACCCACAATATTTGCTCACTCTTGATGAATGTTCCTCATTGATGAACCTTAGCCAATGTATAGGCACAAGGAATGTTATTTCGTTATTTATTTTAGTGGAAAGATTAGAGTACTTTAAAAAAAATTTTAATAGTTTATTGTCAAATTGGTTTGCATATAGCATCCAGTGCTCTTCCCCACAAGTGCCCTCCTCCATCACCACCACCTCTTTTCCCCCCTTCCCCTTCCCCTTCAACCCTCCGTTCATTTGTAGTATTCAATAGTCTCTCAGGATTTGTATCCCTCTCTCTCCCCAACTCTCTTTTCCCCTTCCCCTCCCCCTGGTCCTCCATTAGGTTTCTCCTGGTCTCCTGTTAGACCTATGAGTGCAAACAGATGGTATCTGTCCTTCTCTGCCTGACTTATTTCGTTTAGCATGACACCCTCGAGGTCCATCCACTTTGCTACAAATGGCCATATTTCATTCTTTCTCATTGCCATGTAGTACTCCATTGTGTATATATAAACCACATCTTCTTGATCCACTCATCAGTGATGGACATTTAGGCTCTTTCCATGATTTGGCTATTGTTGACAGTGCTGCTATGAACATTGGGGTACATGTGCCCCTATGCATTAGCATTTCTGTATCCCTTGGGTAAATCCCTAACAGGGCTATTGCTGGATCATAAGGGAGTTCTATCGATAGTTTTTTGAGGAACCTCCACACTGTTTTCCAGAGCAGCTGCACCAGTTTACATTTCCACCAACAGTGTAGGAGGGTGCCCGTCTCTCCACACCCTCACCAGCATCTATAGTCTCTTGATTTGTTCATTTTAGCCACTCTGACTGGTGTGAGGTGGTATCTCAGTGTGGTTTTGATTTAAATTTCCCTGATGATGAGTGATGCTGAGCATCGTTTCATGTGCCTATAGGCCATCTGGATGTCCTCTTTGGAGAAGTTTAAAAAAAGGTTTTTTTTTAAATGCTTATATTTATTTTTGAGAAAGAGAGCATGAGTGGGAGAGGGCAGACAGAAAGGGGGACACAGAATCCGAAGCAGGTTCCAGGCTCTGAGCTGTCAGCACAGAACCTGATGCGGGCTCAAACTCACAGCCCATTAGATCATGACCTGAGCTGAAGTTGGATTCTTAACTGACTGAGTCACCCAGGTGCCACATAGAGTCCTTTTTTTAAATTGAAGTATCTTGATGCACGATGTTACATCAGCTTCAGGTGTGCGGCATAGTGATATGACAGGCTGTGCATTGTGTTCTCTGCTCACCACAAGTGTAGCCACCGCCTGTCACCGTATAACACTATCGTGATACTACTGACTCTATTTTCTACACTGAAGCTTTCATCCCGGTGACTTACTCATTCCATAACAGGGAACCTGTACCTCCCACTCCCCTTCGCCATTTTGTCCTAACTCCCCACCTCAGAAACCATCAATATGTTTTCTGTATTTATGGGTCTGTTTCTGTTTTTTGTTTGGTTGTTTGTTTGGGATATTTTTAGATTCTACATGTAAGTGAAATCATAGGGCTTTCTCGGACTTATTTCACTTAAAGGCTACGGTACTTTATAATATTTGATTTGAAAGCTTTCTCTCCTTCACTGACAATCCAGCTGCTTAGTAAGGCATTCTTTCTCTCTCAGTTCTGCCATTCTTTTGCCCCAAAACATTTGCTAAGCTCCTCTTCTTTTTAGGTGCAGTGCTAAGTGCTACAGGGGAAAACACAGGTGAGAGACGGCGAGAGACTGACCTTCCGATAAGGGGAGACAGGCATACAAACGCATGCTTGCCCTACCATGAAGTGTGCTGTAATGCTTCACCATTAAACTCGTATGAATCAGTACAGAGATGCACAAAGCAGAAACGACGCAGTACTTACTGCAGGTGGGGGTGGGAGTGCTTGGCAAAGACTTCACGGAATGAGATGCACCAGTGGGTCTTCAGGACGACTAGAACTTGACTGGGAGGAGAAGCGGGGTGTTCGGGAAAGAGAGGGGGTAGAGGCAGCAGATGAGGCAGAAGAGAGAAAACGGGACATAAAAAGTCTTTTTTTTTTTTTTTAAATAGCAGCTTTACTAGGCTATACTGATTTAGCTCCTAGGGCTGACCAGCAGGGCCCCAGTGTCACTTACCTTGAGGAACATTCACCAGTTGTGCAGAAGTTCCTTCACTCAAATCAGTAGCTGCTCTGGGAAGATCTGTCTCACATCACATACCATAGAAGTCACCCTTTGGAGGCACCTGGGTGGCTCAGTCGGTTAAGCGTCCGGCTTTAGCTCAGGTCGTGATCTCACAGTTTGTGGGTTCAAGCCCTGCCTCAGGCTCTGTGCTGACAGCTAGCTCAGAGCCTGGAGTCTGCTTCAGATTCTGTATCTCCCTGTCTCTCTGACCCTCCCCTGCTCACTCTGTCTCTCAAAAATAAGTAAAGTGTGCCCTTTAAAAGTGTGTGATTCAGGAGTCATTAGTATATTCATAGAGCTGTGCAACTTTTACGATTACATCATTTTAGAAGGTATTCCTCCTTTCCAAAAGAACCCCATGCTTGCTAGCAGTCACTGCTGATCACCGGCTCCCCCTAATCCTCGGACTTGCTCCTTCTGGATATTTCCTATAAATGGAATCATACAATATGAAGCCTTTGGTAAGTAACTTCTTTTACAGTGTGATGTTTTCAAGGTTCATCTGTGTTGTAGTGCAAATCAGTACTTCATCATCTCTTATTATGGCGGAATACTCTGAATTGTATGGATAGATCATATTTTATTTTTCTGTTCATCAGTTAATCACATCTGAATTGCTTCCGCTTTGGGGCTATTATGATTAATGCTGCTGTGAACATTTGTGTATAGGTTTTTATGTGAACATTGTTTTCACTTCTCTTGGGCATAGCAATTCCACTTCTCAGTCATACGGTAACTCCCCTTTTGTGTTTTGAGGAGCTGCCAACCTATTTTTCAAAGTGGATGCACCATTTTCAATTCCTGCAAGCAATATATGAGGGTTTTAATTTCTTCATATCCTCTCCAACAGTTGTTAGTATCTGCCTTTTTTATTTTAGCCATCCCACTGGGTGGGAAGTGGCATCTCATTGATATTTTCATTTCCTTTGCCCTAATGAGTAATGACATTGAGACTGTCTGGGCTTTTATTGTCATTCCTTTCTCTCAATGCATCTGTCTGTTTAGCTTTTTAATATAAAAATGTTTCCCTGGATTTTAAAGATAATGCAATGAACTCATTCCCTTCCAGCCAGTCTTATATCTGGCTTTCTATCCTCAGCCAAAACTCAGCCGAAATAAAGTTAGCTATATTTGTCTGGCTATACTCATTACACTATACTCATCCCTCCGCAGGCCACCGTGTTGCACAACTCCAGAATACACGGAGTTTGGTGGTCCTTGGAGTGGCACAGTGGTACTTGTCCCGCCCATCCCTCCCTGTTCCCTCTGAAATCAAGCTCCTAGGATCCATAACTTTTTGGAAACTGCAGTTCCCAATTAGGCACCTGCTTACTGGTATGCTGAGAATAGGCTAGAGGTGGGCCTCACTAATGATCCTTTACAATCCTCCAGGGCAGTCAGGTGGATCCCAGGAGGCTGGAGCCTCTGGGCTGGTTGCATCCAGCCATGGGCAACCTTGTTGTGTCATACAAATGTCACTTTGTACTCTGCTATGAGAAAGCATTGACCATACTGCCAAGGTAACAAATAACTTCCATATTGCTAAATCCAACAGATTTATATCTATGTTTTGTCTCTGATGTACCCTGTACCCTTGGATTTCACAATACAGCCCTCTCCTGGGCTCTCCATCTTCTCCAGCTGCTTCTTTATCTCTCCTCATGTTCATGACCTCCTCTCCCCAATCACTATAGGCCAACGTTCTTTAAGGCTCCTAACTTCTCTCCCCTTATTCTATACTCAGGCATTCCCATCCATCAGTTAGTTTCTAGATGTCAACAACTAATACATTTTCTGTGTCCTCTGGGCTCTGGACTGATATACCCTACTGCATGCTTGGGGTCTTTTGGTGTGTCAAAGTCACCTTAAAAAGAACATGTCTAAAACTACTTTTAGCATCCACCTCTGCTCTTTCAATCAGCTCTCCACCAGAGTTTCCTAACTCAGAGACTAGGAGGGAACATTATCCGCATCTGTAAGTGGGAAATCTAGAGTCATCCCTGATGACTCTTGCTCAAACTTCTCTTATTGAAGCCCCATTAAGTATGGCTCCCAAATATCCGTATCCACCGCTCCACTACCATTACTGAGTCTCTCCACTCTCATCTCTGTACAACCTTCCGTTTCTACCTTCTCAGCCTGCTGCCTTCACTCTCCACACCCCAGCCAGACTGATCCTTTTGAAATGAAAATCAGATCACATCTCCACCCCCACCTCCTGCTTAAAACCCCCCACATACTCTGGCGATAAAGATAAACCACCTAGCTGCCTGTCTCTCGTGTGTCCCACACCTTTCTCCCTCCGCACTGGCCAGGTCTCACGTTCTTGGGCTGGCCACGCCCCCTCCCACCACCGAAGCTTAGCACCTATTGTTCCAACAAACGTTCTTTTCTCCCTTTTTACCTGGTTTCTCCTACTCATCCTTCTAACCTCACCTCGGAAGCCTTCTTTAACCTCCCCATCTCCATCAAATTCCCCTGCTGGCTTCTCTCATATTATTCTGCATCTATCCTCCATTACACAGTTAACCGTTGAACAACCCATGTTTGGACAGCATGGATCCACTTACACATGGGTATTTGTCAGGAAAGACTGTACAGAACTGTAAATGCATATTCTCTTCCTTATGATATTCTTTTTAAAAATGTTTATTTATTTATTTTGAGAAAAGAGCATGCATATCAGTAGGGGAGGGGCAGAGAGAGAGGGAGCGAGAGAGAATCCCAAGCAGGCTCCACTCTGTCAGTGCAGAGCACGACACAGGGCTCAATACCACCAACCGTGAGACCTTGACCTGAACTGAGATCAAGAGTCGGTCACTTAATTGACTGAGCCACCCAGATGCCCTTCCTTATGATATTCATAATCACATCTTCTTTTTTCCTAGCTTACATGATTTAAGAATACAGTATATAATACGTATACAAAATATGTGTTGATTGACTGTTTACATTGTTGGTAAGACTTTCAGTCAACAATGGGCTATTAGTAGTTAAATTTGGGGGGAGTCAGAAGTTATTTGCAAATTTTTGAACGTGTAGGGGGTTGGCACCCCAACCTTAACATTGTTCAAGGGTCAACTATGATGTGCTCACCAGAGTTGAAATGACATTTGTGTAGTTATTTGATTAATGTCTATCCACCACTAGACTACAAGCTTCAAGAGCCAGAGGGTAGATTTATTTGACTCTATATTGCACACTGAGAACCCAGCGGGATGCCTGGTGCATCTCAGGTGCTTAATAACTATTTATGGAATGAATGGATAAATGCCCAAGAAGTTTGCAATTTATCCTGTGGGCTTCACTTAAAGAATATAAACAGAAAAATAAAATTATTTGAATTTTAAAAAGAAAGCTCAGTCGGTAGTTCTGGGTTGGGATAGGCAGGAGTTGAAAGGGCCAGTGTAAGACCTGTCACACTAGTGCTGCTGAGAAATGATGGGAACCCAAACCAAGGCAGTACCAGAGGGACTGAAGAGCAGGGGTAGCGGTATAGAAGTAAACTTGATAGAACTTAGTGACTCACTGAGGGGCTGTGTCACTGGGGGAGCAGAGTGTACCAATTAACCCATAGCACATAGGAGACGAAACTTGTTTGTAGAAAGACCAAGTGGGCTTAGTTTTGAACTTCACACATTCAAGATCCAGATGAGACATGCAGAGGGAGAAGTGCAATAGGTCTTACATTTTTAATTGCTTTTACACTAGTTTTTTCTTGGCCTATTAACAAAGCCCACTCATTCTTATAAAAAACAAAATACAGGGGCACCTGGGTGGCTCAGTTGGTTAAGCGTCCAACTTCGGCTCAGGTCATGATCTCACGGTTTCTGGGTTCGAGCCACATGTTGGGCTCTGTGCTGGCAGCTCAGAGCCTGGAGCTGCTTCAGAATCTGTGTCTCCCTCTCTCTTTGCCCCTCTCCAACTCATGCTCTGTTACTCTCTGTCTTGATAATTAATAAATATAAACAAAGTAATTCTTAGAGGCTGTCACCTTTTATCTACTCCTCCTCTTAACAATATGCCTTTGGGACGCCTGGCTCGCTCAGGGGGTTAAGCATCCGACTTCAACTCAGGTCATGATTTTGTGGTCTGTGTTCGAGCCCCACCTTGGGCTCTGTGCTGACAGATCAGAGCCTGGAGCCTGGTTCAATTCTGTGTCTCCCTCTCTCTCTCTGTCCCTCCCCTCCTCATGCTCTGTCTCTCACTCTCTCTGAGAACTAAATAAACAATTAAAAAAAATTTTAATGTCTTTGAAAGGTCAGGATATGTGTTCTCCCTCCACATGTGCTTATTTCCTATCCATGTCTGTATGTTCTCTTCTCTTGGCATATCTGAAGCTGCTTTCAGTAAACCTCCCAGAAACCAAACCTAGTGCCCTGAGACACTGAGTATACAAATGAACAATGCCAGCCATATATAAATTTTGGGGTGACTAGATGGCTCAGTCAGTTAAATGTCCCACTCTTAGGTTCAGCTCAGGTCATGATCTCATGGGGACTGAGACTCCTCGCTTCAGGCTCCTGCTGACAGCAAGGAGCCGGCCTACTTGGGATTCTCTCTCCCTCTCTTTCTGGTGGTGCATTCTCTCTCTCTCTCGCAATAAATGTATAAACTTAAAAGTACTGGAACTTGACTCGCACCCTGTAGCAACCAGCCCAGGGGACCAACCCCCACAGCTGTATAACCAGCCCAGGTAGCCAGCCTGCTATGTGTCAAGCCTGCAGGTAGCCAGATGGCCATTCCTAATGACAATTTATAATAGTCAGCCCCAAAGGGTCAGAATTTGACCAAAGACAAGTGGTGGTGGCTGACTCCCTCACACAACACACAGCGTAAATAGCTTGTCTCATTTGGTTGGTCTATGTTTATTTCCACAACCCTTCGCTCTTTATCTTAGGACGTTGCTTGGCTACATTTAACACTGCTCATCATCCCCTCCCGCTTGCCTCTTCCCTTGGCTCTGGAACCCTTAACTTCTGATCCACAGTCCCTCATGTCTATGTCTTTGCTTCCTTTGAGCTCTCTCCTGCTTGGCGTCTCCAGGGTTCCTTCCTCAGCCCTCTCTCCCACATACTTTGATAAGTCTCCTGTGTGATGTCATCTACTCACACAAGGTTTCAACAACCACTCTTCTGTTCCACCTCCATATCACTGTTGTCCTGCCAAGACCTGTTTCTATTGGTTATCTTCTTTCACGTGCTCCACAATCACCTCACCTTATACTCAAAGCCATACTTGCCCTCTCTCCTCTTCTCTCTATGAGTCATTCTCAGTCACCCCATCACCCAGGTGAAATAGATTATGCTGATTCATTTGGCCTCCTAAATGTTTCTTTAATATATTTCTTCCTCTCCATTCCTATGGCCACTGCCCACTTTAGGACTTCACAATATCTTCCTAAAATATTCTCAGAGTCCCCTAATTGGCTATCCAGTCGCCGGTCATGCCCCCTTTCACGCAATCCCCAACTCTGTTGACCGAGTCATCTTTTAAAAACATAAATCTCAAAATGTCATGCCCAAGCTAAAACCCTTTAATGCCTCTTCATTATTTAATAAGTCATACAAGGTCCCTGTGATGTCCTCATCAGCCACTTTCCTGCCATGCAAGACATTGAACTGATGTTCCAAGCAGACACATCACACTGTTAGACCCCTGAGCTAGGGCAAAGATGTGTGTTCCAGATGGTGTCAGACCTCTGATGATTCTCTCACTGGCATCCTTGTTGACCTACTGTCTTAGCTCAGAATCCTGAGAGAAGGTTTAGGGAAAGCTGTGGATGCCTCTGAGGAGATCTCTGCTCAGGTAACTTCCAGCAGGAAGACCATGTTGGACTAATTTCTGTATGATTCATGAACTTTAGAATTCTCTTTCTTAGAAGCCCTAGTTTAAACTTGGCTTTCTGGTGCTTGTGGCAATGGAAGCATACAGGTTTTCTTGGGAATTTCAAGCTCTCGTCCCCAGAAGTTTTTCATCCGCTGCACCAAATGTGTCCTTCTTTATACCTACAAATGTGGCCCCTTCCCTTCGTGACCCCATCACCAGACGAGGGGCAGGGCGGACTCCCTCCGCTCTCTGGAGACAGTGTGAGCACTCCCAGAAGGCACTGCCATGTCAGCCAAGCCAACAGGAAGAAAGAAAGTCAATATCAAGGGCAACTGGCAGATTGTTAAAGCTGGGCCTCACGTGGAAGAAAGATAATGGTCTGGTGATTCCACACGTAAACATTTTTAAGATGCCAATAGCCAGCAGGCAGCCTTTCACACCAGATATCTGTGGAGAGCATCAGCCCCGGGGCGGGGGGGGGGGGGGGGGGGGGGGGGGGGGGGGGGGGGGGGGGGGGGGGGGGGGGGGGGGGGGGGGGGGGGGGGGGGGGGGGGGGGGGGGGGGGGGGGG